>NW_008239553.1:4866053-4887863 GCF_000691975.1 Corvus brachyrhynchos
ACATGTCCCATAGCTGCAAGCTATGTTTATCTAGAATTAATTACTCACATGATGCTTAATTGTTGAAGATGTGCCTTAGCTAGAAACACCCCAATAGAGAAGGATGGTATGTTGAGGCTCCTGCAGAGCAACCAATAAGTTAAATACCTGTTAAACTTGGGGAAGCTTGGAAAGGGGGTAGTGCAGCCTTGTTTATAGAGGTGGATACTAGAAAATATTTCTAGTATGTCTGTTGCTTCTTCTGCTGGTGGTGCACTGGGAGATTTGGAATCAGTTTCTTATCCTCTCTTGATCTCTGTTTCTGCTTATATAATGGGCAAAAATTCTGCCCTACATTGCTTTGGCTTTTTAAATTTTCTTTATGTATTTGTGTAGTTCTTAAAAGCACTCTTGACAGATGAAAGTCGTGGTGTAAGTTTATAACAGTAAATAACTGGACTGAGTTGTAATGGGATGTGCAGAGCTTCCCTCAGCTGTGGGCTCAGCAAGATGTTAGCAAAGGGAAGGATGAAATCCAGGGCCAGTGACATTGGTTTTGTGACCCACTGGAAAGTTACAGTGTCAGAGTCAAAACCCCAAGAGGTGATGAGTTGAGCTCAACAAGCTGTGCTAACAGAGTGCGGACAGAGGGCCACGTTAGGCCAACCTTTCCTCTTGTTCTCTGTCAGCAGCTGCAGGCAATTGAGAGCAGTGTCATTTAGTCACTGATTGCCTCCATTAGTATGAAAGGCAGCTTGGCTTCAGAGTTTTAAGAGATGATTTAGTATTGAGCGATGGGTAACGTGTGCATATTTTGCAGAAAGCCCAGCCCATTCCTCCACTCTGCTAAAGATATCATCAGGATTGCTGTGAGTCATTTGTTTGATTTTAATTTTATTGTGATTAAAGTGCAGTATATTTTGTTTCTTAGTAGTTTTCGCCTTCTGTCTTGCATTACCTGCCCTTGGCCTGTGTTCGTGGCATTTACCCTCCCCCTCTGTGCTGATTGCAGTGGCATCCTCTGCTGACCATGCTGAAGGAGCGCATTGAGGAGCTCACTGGCTACACCTTCAACTCTCTGCTCTGCAACCTCTACCGAAATGAGAAGGACAGTGTGGACTGGCACAGCGATGACGAGCCATCGCTGGGAAAAAATCCTGTCATTGCCTCACTCAGCTTCGGTGCTACTCGGACCTTTGAGATGAGGAAGAAACCTTCCCCTGTGAGTGTTCATATCGTACTGAGAGAGTCTTAGAGCTACTTACATGTTTGTTGTTTTCTCTGAAAGCACAACTTCTGAAGTTCTGTGGAGTAAGTGTAGGGATCAAGAAATCTCTTGAATTGACTGTGACACCCTGAGGATGGGGATGGGACCACTCTAATAATGTGCAGCAGTGTAGTGTAGTACTGCAGTGAAATTGGAACCTGGGCAGTCTTCTGCCCAAATAAGGGCCCTTCCTGGTACTTAAAATGAGATCAGTGGTGCTGGAAGTGGACTTACACCGTGCAAATGAATCAAAGATTTGCTACCATTTTCTTAAACTCAGGCCAACGTTATGTAATGCAGAGTGTACGTGGGATGAAGAGTAGTTCTGACCGCTCTTGTAAGTAAAAATCCTCTTAACAATGTTCACATTTTGACATGTGTGTATTCAGATTGAGGGGCAGTGAACAAAGGGAAGAACCTCATTTCTTCTCCATAAAGTACCGTGGAAACTGTCACATCATACTCACAGACTAAACAGAGATCCTCTGCTTTCATAAGGAGATGTGTGGAATATCCTTTCAGGAGTTAATTGGTGATTCAATAGTGAATACTCTTTCTGGATAAAATACTTGGGAATGCGGCGTTTGCAAGCCAGCTTAAACTTTACAGTTTGTATTTATCCAAGTAAAGGATTCACCTGTGTTGAGAATACAGGCCTTATTTTAGGGTGTCCTATTTCAGATGAATTTTCTGCTTGTGCAGTCTTTGACAACTTTGGAAAGATGTTTGCTATCTGCTTGTGTTGCTATTTATTTGGAGTAGGTAGTGCAGAAAGCAGAGGTGGTAATTACCAGCCAACAGGGAAACTCTGTGCTGCCATACTGAAGTCTGCCCATCAACAGTCACCTTGGGTCACCTAGTCTTGGACAGCAAAGGTCAGAAATTGAGCCAGAAAACAAATAGTTTGTATTTTTCACCAGTTCTCCAATTTGTAAATTCTTTGTTGCCTGAAGTGAGTTTAACCTTGGTCCCTGAGCATTAGATCACATAACCAGTCTGTTATGTCAGTGAGCATAGCATGAGTAAGTATCCCTGATGCTGTGTTTATAATAAAATGTCAGCTGGAAAGTTTATTCCTGTAGAAAACTGTAAATGATGCTTGGATTCATTTTAGAAGTGCCTGTATTCCCCATTGATGAATTAGAACAAAATACACTTAAACTTCAGTATGAACTTTGCAGGTTCTTTCTTAAAAATCAGTCCTAGTTCTTGAGTAAGATGCCTTTTTTATAGAGTTTCTGAAAAGACACCCACTATTACCAAAGGGGGAATTCAGTCTGTGCCATTCATACTTGGCTGCCTTGTTTGATCTGTACTGCACGATTTCTTCCCTTTTCTTCCAGGGATGGATGGTTTTCTATAGATGTATCCCTCAAGCTCTCCTCATTTGTTTTCTTTAGCACCTTCAACCTGATTATTTCTGACTAGCTGAGTCTTGCTACCTGTGAAGTGTATTCCTTTTGCAAGTGTGACATACCTTTTTTTCTGAGGTAGAATGCCCTCGTGCAGATCTTTGAAATAGTTGCTATTAAGTGTGTCCTGTGCCTAAGGGAACTCATACTTAATAATTACATGGCACACATTACGTATTCTTTGCACATTGCCAAAGCCTGCAGTTTCCTGAGAGCATCCTATGACAATAGATGCTTTGGCAAGTGGGAGTTACAAGAGGCTCTGATGGAAATTACAACCTTTCAGGCTGTACCACCAAAGAATTAATTTTCATACTCTATTGTACTGTAGCATTCTCTCTTTCATTAAGAGAAAGTTAAAACTGATTGTAGATCTTGGAAATTTGGTCATTCTTTTGTTAAAAAGCAAGTTACAGGAAGAGGAATGTAATCTAGGGAAAAGGAATTCAGATTAACAGTCATCGCAGGCATTCAGGCTCTCCCTGGTTTGCAGTCTGCCAGTATCAGTACATTGGGTTTTCCAGAGTTAGTCTTCATTGAGGAGGGAAATAGAAAGCAAATCCTTTTCCTCTCAAAATTAAACCTCTTTGAGGGCCAACATTCTGCTATTTCAGGTTCTAGGGTTTCAAAGGCCTTTGTTTCTCTCTGTTCTTGTGAATACTTTTAAGGATTTTGAGATGAAAGATAAAATGAACATACAAGATGAGAGATGTAGAACGTCACTGTGGATAAATGGTACTGGGGAAAAAAAGTGGTTTCCTGTGTGGGATCATGTACTGCGTACAAAACACTGTGTACCACATGTGAGGGCAGTTGAAGAGCACTAGATCAGAGCCTTCAGAGACTTCAGTTCATGTTGGTATCTCTACAAATATCTTCTAGATTATATCTTGAAATGTGGATGAAGCTGATAGTGAATAAAATCCTGTTTCTGTAACTGAAAAGATGACCAGTAGTGTTGATGGGTTGGGTTTTTGTGCATGTTTATGTGAATTTTGACAACTATCTGTTAGTAATTTGATAGTGTTTATGTACATCACTCTGAAGCAATCACACAATCTGAAATCTTTTTTCACTTGTCAAAAATGAAAAGAAGTTACTTAGGTTTAAGTGGTTTTTTTATTATCCTGAAAATTGTTCTAGGGTGAGGGGAGAGAAAGGTTCAGTCCTCTGTTTTACTTTCTGTTGATCACTGTACTGGGTAAGTGTTCATCATATAATAGAGGGTAAAGGAGTGTAGAGACATGCATGGACTATTTGTATCTGCTTAAACAAGCATCCTTTGTGGATAAGTAGAAATAATTCGTACCAGAATTTCAGCCCAGTGCATGTAAAAAAAGCTGCAAATACATTTCAGGTGTAAATTCCTCACTGGAATAAGGAGACTTCATGGGAATTAACATGACGCCAGAAACTGTTTTATTTTGCCTGCTGGAATTTTTCTTTTTAAGCATTATTTTTTCTAAATACAGCCTTTTCTGTTTATTTGGACCAGTTACATGATAGCAGCTGATATTTTTCCTTTGCTTTAAATGGTTTCTAAGGTTTTTTGGATACCTACTTCATAGTTCAAAGTCTACAGTGATCTGGTTTCTTCTATTTTTTTCTTCTGGTTCCAGTAAATTACTTTAACCTTGCTCCTGCTTCCTTGTTCTCCCTGCCCCCATCATTGTAGCTCCTGCCTACACTGGAACCAGGAGAAAAATGCTTTGCTTTAGAGCTGTGATTCATACACAGTTCACAAGCTATTGGTTGAGGCAATGAGTGCTCTTGTGCTTACCTGTAGCATAAGTGTCACCACTGTGGCACTGTCGCCTCCTCCCATTCCCCACACAGCCTCAAGCTCCATTCCCACTTGGACATGACTTTATCCTCCCAGTCCAGAGGAAGTGATTTCACTCTGTGGGATGGGTGTTTCCAATACAGCCTCACCACCGTTTTTCACTATTGCTTGTCACTGCTCTACTCTGAGACAGTGCCAGGTTATCTGATTGTGTCCTCCTGGAAGCTGAGTGGGGAATGTTAGTATGGCAGGGAAGGGTGATACCTGATGTCCCACTAAGCTCCCATGTTCCACTGGGAGGTGCCCTGTGGCAGAGGTGTGGGTGCCATAGGGACCAGGTGGGTGGTTGTCCAGTGAATGGCTGTGTGAACTGTGGAAAGCGTTAGGAAGCCAAGTGTCAGCTTGCTCTTCTTCCACCTGTAACCGAGGAAACCGGTGGCTGCTGGGAAGGGAGGGAGCTTCACGCCTGTTAGATAGTAGCAGGATATTTGTGATTCTAAGAATCAGCCTTCAGATGGGGCTGTCCTTCAAATGAATCACTGAAGCACTGTCCTTTTTTCTAGCAGAAGGTAAGGATCTCCTAGTACTTCTGGAAACAGCAGAAAAATAACCCTTTGTGTTTTAACAGACCTAATTGAAGATGAATGTGGGGATATGTGGAGCATGGTAGAAGATTCAGATCAAGATGAAGAGGGTTGGACTTTTAGATTGGCATGAAGGAGACTCACAGACAGTGGTGGCTGCAGAGGAGGAAGAGGTGTTGTCCACCAGTATTGGCAGGACTTGAGAAGCTGTAGACAAGCTGAGAGGAGGAAGGGAGTGCTCAGATGCAGAAGGACTGAAGGAGTTCAAAGATAGGCCTGTGTAGGCAGGCCAGTGCATTATGTGAGGAAAGGGCAGTATAACTGGTATTCATTATTAATGAATCTGTAGAGAAAAGAACTGCAGTGAGGATTTTGTCAGAGACAGTGAGAATAAACATGTTAAAATGCAGCAGTATTGATAGATGAGACTACTTTGTTGTGGAGGAGGGTGTTTACACAGCTGGTGCTAGAGAAGTAAACTGGAAAATAGGGATACAATTTAGATGAAATCTGAAAAATACAAGATTTGAACTTTTGTAAGGGTAATTCTCTTGGTAATAGGTGAATAGGTGAAGCAGAAGACTAAAAGCCAGCATTCTCCATGAAAGATGCTGACTTTTGCCATTGAAAATGATTTTGCATCATTTGCCTGTATAACTGCATTATTATTTATACATTCTTCTACAGCATGTTTCCATTTAGTGTTCCTTATAATGGAAGATTCCTCTACACTGTCCAGAAACCATTTCGTACTACTATAGCAATAAACTTTCCTGAGACTTAAGAAACAAACTTGGGTGATTTACATGGATTTATACTAGATCTTTTCTCTTTTTGATTTTGATAGCATTTCAAGAAAACAGCCTTGATGGAGTCCAGGAGTTCTTACAGATTTTGTATTCACAGCTTCCTATCAACTCACACTGAACTTTCCTGACTTATTAATTGTAGTTATTGTAATGAAGGATTTTGAAAAAAGGTTTAACCAGTGTACTTGGATAGTATAAAGCTTGGATGGTATTAAATGTGTAACTCAAATTTAGGATAATTCTAGTATATTAAAAAGCGTAACAGTTGCTTTGCTGTACCTAGTTTTGTAGTACGTGTGTAGAGTTACAAAGTGAACATAAAGAAGTCACCTGATGCACTTCTTTCCATGTTTGTTACCAGAAAGTCTTTTCCACTGTAGATGTCAAAAATAAATTTCCTTCATAAACTTCTTGGCCTCTGAAAGTCAAGTGAGCTTTCTGTATGTCTGACATCAGCGCTAGGAATAAAAGTTCTGAAATGAGCTTTGATTGACAGTGTTAGTAATGACATGTAAGAAAGTAAAAACTTTTTGTCTGCATTGGCTTTCCAAAGTAAATTGACATAAAAATCTCTTTTTCTAAGTAAAATGGAGCTCGGAGATGTCCCATTTAAACCAGAAAGTAATTGCTGTTTTTACATACTGGCTTTTGAAAAGGATGTTTTCTCCTAAATCTTTATCTTACCGGAATTCCTTTTTAATTAAGATGAGCAAGAGATAAAAATAAGCACACTGTTGTCCATCCACAAAGTGAAATGATGTAATCCTCTGAAATAAGAAGTAAGTTTGCAGTGGTATTTCTCTGCTTTTCATCAGCAGTCATGTTTATAATACCTGTTTTTGAAATTTTTCCCTTTTTTCAGCTGAAGATAAGAAAGTGTTTCCTAATACTGACTTGATACCAACCAAGCTCTTTTGCATTTTAGAAGGTGCAGTCCTCTTTCTGTCTGCATCTTATTTATAAACACACACACAGTCCCAGCTGTTTTTCTGAAAATCAAACTCCGTTTAGGACATAATTTTCCCAATATTTGTTACTCTACCTCATTATTTTGAGCTTTTCAGCAAGCCATGAACTTTTAAAAGGACATACCTCGTTCAAGTTGCACTACTACACACTTGACTTAGCAGTGTATGAATCTGATTTAAAGTTGGAAAGGATAGTGCAAAGCAATAGGGAGTTGCTGTTCCCACTGATGTGGCACGTGTGACACCACTGCTGGGGTGTCACTATGTCTAGTTGTGATATTTGAGTTTTAAAATAGTTGTACATAATCTGAAAGCTTAACAAAAGTTTGTAAATTATTTGCCTTTTATTCTAGCATTCTGTTTTGCTTAGTGGTTATAAAGTTTAAGACAACTTGTTTTACAAGGTATTATAGGAAAGGAAGATTTTAAATTTTTTTTTAATAGGAAAAGCTCTTCTTCCAGCAGCTAGTGCCATAGCAGCATGTAATGTTGTAACAAGACAGATTCAGAATAGCAGGAAGATGTTACTTTTGATGAAGTAGTTAACTGTTGGAATCTAGGATAGCTATTGTAGAATGTCTCCACACAGAACTGTTTATTTTAAGACGTTTCCAAAAGGTTTGCAACCTCACTCCAGAATTTTGTGCTAAATGCAGGAACTGGTTGTTGAACTTTACCTGTGTCGTCCAGGCAGTGAGATACAATGGCTTCTTTCATCATTCAAATGCTCGGCTCCTGGACTTTATGTGAAATACAGATACAGAGAGGTTTGCTTAGACTTCTTGGTCTTGTAAGAGCCTCCTCCTCCCCCCTCACAGGCTTTGTAAGCTCTGCTCTAGAGGACTGGTTTCCTAACAAATGCACGTGCCTGCTTCTTCAGTGTCTAATGTTTCTTTTTAGGAAGAGGATGGAGACTATACTTACGTAGAAAGACTTAGAATCCCACTTGATCACGGGACTCTGTTGATAATGGAAGGAGCTACCCAGGAGGATTGGCAGGTAAGAACTCCTTGACACTGTTTATGTGCTTTACTTGCAATGCAGTTTTCCAGATGTGCTGCAGCACTCCCATGAATGTATGGGACATTCTGTTTCCAGTGGCACAACTGTTTTCCAAGGCATTAGTGTTGCTTTCTGCCTCAGAATTTCAGAGCACCCACAGAAACAGTGGGTTTGCTGTCATGTACCAAGTGATGCAGGAGGAGTCAGCTCGGATGTTCCAGCATTAAAGTTCAACAGTGAAGGTTGCAGCCTGCAGTGGAAAGAGCAGAATCAATATAAAAACTTGGAATATCAAAAAGTTGTAACTTAATTTCAGAAGTCCACAGTAATATACAAAGACTCTTTGTTTTCAGTGTCCCTGAGCAGTCAGAACATGATGTTTTTACCTTACCTAAGTGTTCAGAAATATGAATAAGAAGCCATCACAGGAAATGAAGGTTTTATTCATTGTTTGATTACCTGTATTTTAAATGCACAAGCTCATGGTTTGTTTTTTTTTTCCCCCCAATACCACTTACAGCATCGAGTGCCTAAGGAATATCATTCTAGAGATGAACGGATAAACTTGACATTTAGGATCATTTATCCAGAACCTGATGGAGTTTGGAAGTGAAGAGCAACTTTGGACATTGGTGGATATACACCCACAGCAGATCTACAGCCTTAGATTGCTACAGATTTAAAGGAAGCCTTACAGGAACACGGTTCCTTGAAGTGATGGGGAAAAGAGTTGATATTACGAAGATCTTTGGCAATCAGAAGCTGCCTGTATTATGTGGACAGAAATTATATGTTACTAGATGATACTAAATCACAGGCTTTACCTTGGTGAACAGTGATTCTTCTTAAAAGAGCACAAAGCACGTGAAAGATTTGAGAGGTCCCAACTGGAGCAGACAGATTCAGTGAGCAGATAGTTTTGTGCCTTGTCTTGTCTCTCCTTTACTCCCAGGTCATGATCTGTGTTGGAAGTAATAACAAGATGGGCTTCTTTGATGTAAAGCTGATGTGTCTGTACAGAAATTAGAAAGCTGCACTTGTTGATGATCTCTGGGTATTGGTGAAATTACTCATTTCACCAAAGGGTAGTGCACTGCTTTTTATCTGTAGGTTGCAGAGCCTTTTCCAATTAACCAATCAGTTTCATAATTTAAATAACTACTTGAATTATACTGGTGTCTAGTGGAACAGAGGGTCAAGGCTCTCTTCTGCCATGCACTCTGTGGTCAGACTTTATGCTGTTTATCCGTGTAGACAGGACAAGGAGGACAAGGCAAAGGCAAGCAACAGAGACACCTGACAACCCTGTTCCTGGATCAGTGCATATTGCTTTAAAGACTGTCACTCGGAGGGTTCTCTCTTGAGCCTCTGCTGTTGCAGATCAGTAGTCAGCACCTCAGATTCCAGGCTGACTTACTGAAATCCTTCAAGTTTGCCTGCTGTGACTTACCTGCTGCTGGGAAGCAGTGGGCTGGTGACTGTAGTGTGGATGTGAAGTCAGGAGTGCTGCCTATGTGGTTAAATTCTCACTGCAGCTAAACAGCATCACTGTACTGGATCAAATCATAGGTTTGGTCTATCTTCACTGTCTGCCTGCAGTAGGATCTAAACACAGGTAAATACCCTGTGCCTTGTAACATGTTACCATTGTTCAGCAAGCTAATGTCCCTTTTCACTGTAAGAATAAATTGGTGTTGAGAAAAATCTGTCTTTTCTTAGCCAGCATTTGTTGTGGTTTAAATTCTTACTTGATGGGAACAGTCAAGTTATTAATACTCAGTTATGCCTGTTTTAATGTTATTGATGACATCAAGGACACAACTGTTGAGCCATTTCACTCCCTGTGGTCTGAAATTAGGCAGAATAATTTCCTAGAAGCAGCTTCTCTACCTAAATCACCGTACGTTATTCTCCTAAAATGAATTAATATTTTTAGAAAACTTACCTTTGTTATCTAATGATGTCTTCACTTTCATCCCAGTTTGTACAGAAATGTTTTTGGCAGGTATTTAATGTTATTTCCTTGCATTTGAATCTTTTCTCTAGGTTCTATGATGTATTTCATGGGAATCAGAGTAGAAGGAGGCAGACACTTACTTTCATGTTTACTTTCTTTGGGTCACTGGAGCTTTGTGCACATCCCTGTATGTGTGTCCAGGTTTAGCAGTCCTGATGGAGAGTGGTTTTCCTTAACCAAGGGACAGTGCTAATTTCTCAAGGTATTCTGAGAAGGCAACGCTTTTGCCTGTATCAGTTCATACAAGGTCCATTTGTTTTCACTGTGTTAAGAGCAGCCAGGCTGCAAGAAAGATTAGGAGATGGGGATGAATTGGAATCTTTTAAACCACCAAACCTCAGCCTATGGAAATTGCAACTCATTTGAATTCAGTGAATCTATGGCACATAACTAATGGCAGGACCTTGGAGGCTGATACTGTTGTGGCAGAGCAGTTTTTCACTTCCTTTCTTGGTTTCAATTTGTAATGTTAGCAAATTTTGGTTTAGTTTTGTTACTTCCTTTGATTTGGGAAAAGACCAGGTTTTGCTCCCCAGAAATGAAATGATTTATAGGAGAAATGTTCTATCCCCCAGCACTCCTTTTGTATTCTGTACTGTACTGTATTCTGTACTGTATTCTGCTTCCTCTCACATGTCAGCTTCACTGTATCCAAATCTGGTTGACAGTGAGGAGAAGGCATATGGCATCATTCCCCAGCCTGTCCTGTGTGTACTGGCTGCAAGGGGAACAGTTGGCCTAGAGGTCAAGTTTCTTTGTCAGCTGGGAACTTGTGGGTCCTTCCTTCCTTCCCCCACCTTCTCCCCCAAAAAGTCAGCTAGGCAGATGGCAGCAAATTGCAACCTCCTGCCTGCCAAGACAGCAGGAAATGGCTTTGAGCAGAGGAGATTCCAGCTCAGAGCTCCTCAGGAGACCTTTCTGCAGGGACATTTTTCCTGTTGGTAGAAATTTGTTCCTGAATGCTACAGGCACTCTTACTGAGTTCTCAAAGTGGGTGTGTGCAAAACTGAGATTTGAAAACTCTTGAGCCTGGTGGTGTTCCCATGACACCTAAAGATTTTTCACTAGAGACCACAGCAACTTACAAATTTCTTGTGCTGATGTTCAGCTGTTTCTGCTGTTGCAGTCAGATGCAAAGGCCAGCATGTTTAGAATGGTAAATATGCAGTTAGGTTCCATTCTTTAACTTAAAGATAGGTGGAGGAACCTTTCTCCCAGTTGCATGGATTTGAAAATAGTATTTCTAAAAATGTCATCCAAAAGAATTACTTTCCAGTTATAAAGCTTGCTTTCTTCCTTCTCAGGACTCTTGTGACAGTACAATGTTCTCAGCCAAAAACTTTTTGAAAAATGATTTAGACTCAGAATACACTAAGGTAAAGTAAAATACACTGTTTATATGTACACAGAGGATTCGAGGGCAGGGGGCTGGCCTGGGGGTTTTGTTTTTGTGGCTGGCACCAGATTCTGTCCATCTGAGGTGCTGCAGTAGCTGCTAGGAGCTGCTTTGCTTACAGAACACCTCTGTGTCATTATTTTTTTATGTGGAAGATACAAACTGTGGGTTTACTTTTTCCCTGTTCTTTGAAATACAGAATGGTTTGGGTTGGAAGGGACCTTGAAGATTTCAGCAGAGTATATGTATCTCTTCCAAAAAATGCCCAACAATTGCGTTCTTCAAAACTGTTCATCTGTGGCTTCCAAACAGATAGAATCTACTAATAACCCCAGGTGAGATTCCCTTTTCCAAAACAGCCGTCACCTTTTCCGGGCTGTAATGGCCCTCAGATTTGATGATAAGGAGCAGATAAATGGAAACTGTCTTTGGTAAGGAGGGACAGTAGCCTGCCTTCCTCAGGGAGCATGCAAGGATGGAGCTGTTCTGAAAAGAACCCACAACTGGGTCCATATGTAACAATTCATTTATTTAACAGCTAGATAGGCAATAACAATATTAATTAACAACGCTGGTGTCAGGCATCTCTCTGTCCCCATGCTACTTGTAATCATTTCATCACAGAATACTTGAATATTCAAGTACAAACTCTTGATGAGGTGGAGCATATCTGTTTGAATACTGCACTTTTGGGCTGCAGTGGGTTCATCTGAGCATACACCATTTAAAATCAATGGCAAAGTTCTGTCACTAGTCTGAGGTTTTGGGCTGTTTTTGGTTTTGTTCTTTGATTTTTGTTTGTTTGTTGGTTTTGTTTGTTTCTTTTTTGTGTTTTGTTGGGTTTTGGGGGTTTTTTTGTTTGTTTTTTTTTTTTTTTGTGAAAAAGAGCTCTTTAGGATATTCTGTTTTGATGAGCTTTAAAGCCACAGATAGTTTTACTCTATCTGTATCAGATGAATTCTACCTGTGTGTTTTCTACTTGTCATGACTGATAGGGTTAGTATAGCTACACATAGTAATTTATAGCTACAAATAGCAATTTATAGCTACAACAGTAATGTAGAAGAAGACAGGGTGCCAGGAAGGGGTTAAGAGGTCAGAATTTTCATACTGTAGTGTTGACCAAAATACAGAGGACTGTTTTCCTGTGGTTTGGGATAAAAGATGTGTATGATGGGTGCTGTGAATCCATGTCTCGGTTTTGAGACAAATTTCAGGAGAAAATGCCTTGGAATGAGTGTTTCCTCTAAAGAGAAAGGGCTTCAATAACTCCCTTTTCTTCTGCCAATGAGAGAAATTGATACCAGCAGATGAAAGTGAAAAAAGAGAACTCTTTATTAACAAAATAAAGAGGGTGGGGTGGTGTGCCTTCAAGGCACAGGAAAGGATTGAATGAATTCTAGATATGAACTCCCAGAAACTTACCCTCCACCCACACACACCCCCACACCCACCCACCCACAGCAGAACAAAAAACCCCTCGAAAATGCCTGGGGAAGAAAAATGCACAGGCTGACTGTGTGGCCCGGAAAACAAAATGGCAACTGGTCCCTTTGTCTCCAGGAGGAGGAGTTCACACAGGAGCCTGGAGCAGAGCAGATGGGAAATCTGTTGATCCTCTGGCGTTGATTTTCCTCCCCGCAGCAGGCAAAACGAGTGGATTTTGCTGTCTCTTGTTTCACTGGCTTGGTCTTTCCTGGGGTTCGGACCAGCCAGGGCTGCTCACTAGGCTCCCTGTCTCAGAGAGAAAAAAACCAAAAAGCTGCCCAAAGGATTTGCTGGTGAAAAGCCTCCAGGCCAGGGGAAAGAAAAAAAACCAAAAGAACCCCCAGAAGCTTCTTGGCTAAGTTGGTGAAAAGCCAACGAAGTAACAATCTGTGTAGCCACTGACCACACCACACCGGGGAGAGAGAGAGAGTTTGAACAGAGCCGTGCCCAGGGTTCCCGGGCTCTGGCTCTGCCTCCTTCATCTCAAAGGTACAGCAGCCATTTCTGGGCATAAAGCAGGTTATTAGGGAATAAAGTGTCATCGTAAAATCACCCCAGGACAATCCATAATGCCTCCTCCTCAAGTGCTGCTACTGTTGCCTTAGCTCAAAATCGTTTAACACCCACTTTGCCTTTTCTGGTCATAAACCTTTTCAGAGTGGATAGGAAACCTGTCTCACTGTGGTTTGTTTTCAAAGTGCTTCTTTTCCATTCTTGAAGTTTCCATAGCAACCTGGATAATTTGTTTAAATTGGAGCATCCTGGCCTGTCCTGCCTCCACCTAAGTTCTGCTGAGGTCTTGCAGGTATCATCTCGACACACTTGGGAGTGACTGGTGAGGGTTGGCCGTGAGAGCACTGGCCTTTCCCAAAGAGTCATCAAGGTGACAGATGTGTGCTTTCTCCCCTGTTGCCCTATTTGATTTGCCTCCTCTTCCTTCTGTGTAGCATTCAGTATGGCTTTGTGGAGTTACTGCCAGCTCCCTTGAAGCTGGCAGGTCTTTGGTGGCTCACGCTAGTAAAGCACCTCTTGGGGGAGCTGGGAGGCCTTGTAGTAAGTAAAGGAAGTGGCGACTGTATTGAAGAATTTCAATCAGAATAAGGAGTAAGGAGGTCTGTTCCATTGCCCCACTGTTTGTTTGATTCAGGTTTCCCAGCAGAAACCAAAACTTTGTTCACACAGGAGACGTTGCTGGCTGAGCAAGACTTAGTCTTCACATCTCTGGGGATCATCCTGACAGACAGTGCTCACTGGATCCAGAATGGTGCTCAGCTGAAAGTTGTTTCCATCTAAACTTGTGTGTGCAGCTGCTTTGCTGGTCCCAGAGGGTGTTACTTGTTCTGTTGCTCTGCTCCCATTGTGGAGGCATTGCATAGATCCACGCTGAAGAGTGGGTTGACATTACAGCTGATCTCTGAAATGCCAGTGCCAGTCCTCTGCCCCTGGGCATGTGTTTCCAGCAACAGCCTTGTGCCAAGGCAGGCTGCCATGCAGCCTGCGGTGGCTGACCTTGGGAAGTAAGCTGCCACAACATGATCCCCAGAGCAGAAAAGAGCAGAAAAAAGGCCACCTGGAAGAACACACAGACTAGAAAGAGCCTCAGTGTTGGATGGGATGGGATTTGTAGCTGTGACTTATCATGGAGTTATCATTGGGTCCTCATCATCATTAGGAGGGCTGTGGGAAGGCTTCTTGCCTGAAGAGCTGATGCAGAGAGCAAAAGATAAAGCAGGAGTGAGCAGAGACGTGACTTGCCAGAGGGTGTACTGGCCTAGATATACAACCCACACTCCCTGGCTGGTTTGTCAGGCTGCAGAATCTACATGGTTCCCAGTTTCCACTCCCCATGTCCTGCTTTCTGAGTCTGTCCAAGTGACATGGCATGCCTTTAGCTTGAGCTACTTGGGGGAGCTTGGAGAGGAGGGGCCACAAGGTGCAGGCTCCCCAGTTTTTTGGGATAAGCAAGGACAAGTGGTGGAAGAGGGATTAAAAATTGCCTGGTAATGTTTTCTGTTGGGAAACAGTGGGAGGGAAGGGGAGGGGAAGTGGTGGTCACATTAGTGAGACAGTGTCTCACAAGCTCTGCATAATGCAAAATTTGCCAATACCTGCACTTTCCCAGCACTAATGAAGCCATGACAGTTCATGCCAGAGAAGAGATTGTTACCCTGGAATAAGCTGACAAGCCAGCCTGAAGAAATCCTCCCCAAGCCTCAGGGCAAGGAGAGTGATTGAGTGAGGCAGGGCAGGGTGGACACAGCATCTTGCTGCTGTAGCAGGCAAAAAAAAAATGTCCTGAGCATTGGTGGCTTCTCTGTTACATCCCTGTATTTTGCACTGATCATTTTTTCCTGGTGACCTCACCAGTTATCTCCTGGCTTTGCTTCCCTCACAGAGACTAAAGTGGCTCTATTTTACCTTAGGAAAGCTGTGTCCTGCTATTAAACAGGTCATTCCTCAGCTTTGGGTGCTGTGGGCTTTCATCTGACAGGAATGGGTTTATTCTGCCTGTCCTCATTAGCACCACTGTGGCTCATCTTTGCAAGACAGGACTTCACTTGCTGAACCATCACTCAGCAATTTACTACTGTGGTTACAATTTTTGTCTCAAGTCCCCAGAAATGTTAAGAGATTGAATAAAAAGTCTCAAGGATTAGGTTACTTGGAAGCCTGATAGTTCAATTGTCAAGAAACTTCTCTTTTAATCTCTAGACCACAGTTGATTTCTTTCTTGATTGCTTGCAAATAGACTTATAAAGAAAAAATGAAATTTATTCTGCTGAAATAAGTGGATGCTGTACAGTGTTTTTAGCTGCAGAAGAAAATGGAAGATAAAATCCATCAGAAGTGTTAAGATCTGATTTGTGGCACCAACTTAAAATTTTTAGTTTTGACTCATATAGGGAAGATTTTCCTTTTGCCTGAATTCCAAAGCAGCCAGGGCCTTTGTGGCCATGTTCTCTTCTGCTCAGGCCTTCCTTGTTATATTTGAGATGTGTGGTCAGTTTTGTCCAAATCTGAGAGAGGATGGGAAGTCTCAGAAATAATTCAATTTCTTCAGCTCTTGCAAAGGTCAGCAGTTGGGTACAGAAGAGAAACCAAGACAAGTGCTCTGTGCTCTGACAGCTCTGGGTTACACTGGGTCTTCCTGGCAAGGAGCAGGAGAATCCTCTCCCTCTCCCTCTCCCTCTCCCTCTCCCTCTCCCCTCCACCTTGCCAGTAGCATTTCTGCTCTCCAGCTGACTTGTGTCCCAGGAGGCAGCACAGAATGCATGGCCATCAGCACCATCCCAGCCACCAGCTTAGTGTGGAGCATGTGGAGGGTTGGAAATTCCCAGGATTCATCAGCAAAGTTCTTCCCTGCACACAGAAAGCCTTTTTTCTTCCTAGACATTTTTAATAATTTTGTGGGGCAAAATATTTCTTCCAGATTTTGGACCTGAGACAGAATGTCCTGAACTGGAAATCCTAATTTCTGTGCTGGTAACTTGATAGGGTCACAGTAACAGCTGGACATGGTAATACCTTAACAGTTAAAGCCATGGGAGGTTAGAGGTTTTACTTCATGTGGCAGCAACTTGTACCAGGAGGAACATTCAAAGCAGTCAATATCTTAATTAGTTTAAGGTATAGTTTCATTCTTTAAGGAGCTGATTTTTCTGCAATCACTGGTCTTCAGTAATTGGAAGCACACTTTCTTCTTGTATCCTCATATCACCGTGTCCTGATGCATCAATAAAGCTGCTGGGGAAAG
The DNA here is from genome assembly GCF_000691975.1 of Corvus brachyrhynchos. Lineage (NCBI taxonomy): Eukaryota > Metazoa > Chordata > Aves > Passeriformes > Corvidae > Corvus > Corvus brachyrhynchos. Next base: position 4,882,513 of record NW_008239553.1, read on the forward strand.
CTGCCATCCCTTCTGATGCCTGTGAGGCCAAACAAGGGAAATGTAATATAACAGTTTTTTGTCAGGAAACACTTTGCAGCTCTCTTTCAAAACAAAGAGTTTTATTACTACATTTATTGCTAGTGGTGTGATGACAGCCAAATGCTGTTGACTTGTGATGTGCAACTGAAACACTGACTTTTCACTTCAGCTGTCACTTTACAATTTAAGCAATTCTATTCTAGAAATAAGGTTTCATGAGCTGCCTGCAAAGATCCCAGCAGAGACCTGAGCCTCTTGCTACCACTTGACGCGATGCGAGTGGGGGGGTGGAAAGAGTCCCGCATCCGTGCCGATCGCGTCCCCGTCGGAGCAGCTCCGGGGTGCCACGCAAACGCGCTCGGACACACCCTGGCACACCGGAGCTGGTGGGTACTCGCAGCCACTCTCACACACACACAGAGCCGGACAGCTCCTGCAGCGCCGCCGGGGACAGAGAGGCGGGAGGGGCCCTTTGTGTGGAGTTCCGAGGGGTTTATTGGGGTCTCCACCCGAAGGGACCCAGGGACAAAGAACCAAGAGCACGGAGGGGTCCAAGGTTTTATCGGGAGTGGCACTGGGGGCAGGCAGAACATCAGAGACCAATCATCTGAAGGCCAAGGGGTGGAGAGGATTTGGGGTGACAGAAGAGTGACCACTGGGGAAGGTGAGGGGTGGAACAAGGGAACCAAGAGTCAGTGGGGTATCAAGAAAAGGAGAACTATCCAGAACATGGACTTAAAAGGGGTAAAGGGGGTGCTCTTAGACCTCTGAGCCTGCCCACCAGCAAACCTCCCCTGTTTTGGGGTCCTGAGGTTCCCTGGCCAATCCCATGGTGGACTCAACCACCGCAACAACCACTCACAGGTGCCTTGCTGAATGTAGCTGCCCTCCAATACATGGGAAGTGCTGTCAGGGAATTTCCTCATGCTTTGTTACCTGAGGCTTCCCCTTCATCTCATGCTGTGGGGAACAAATATCATAGTGCTCGGGGTGTGAAGGAGACCCCAGCCTGTGGGAGGCTGGAAGAGAGTGTGCTGCAGAACAAGCCAAATCTTCTCTTGCCTCTGGAGATTTCCAATCCTGCAGCTAAGGCCCTGCCAATACCTGCCTGCTGCAAAGGGGAGGTGTGCTTATTCCTCACCTGTGCTGTTGGCTACAGGGCTCCCCACAGCTGCCCCCAAATGATGCCAGGCAGGATGCCCCTTGGCATGGCCTAGAGAATGTGAGGGATCCGTCTTTAGAAAAATGCTTTGAGGGACGCATCAAGCATTTAAAATGCTGGCTGCATGTTGCCCTGCTGGCTGCCTGACTGTGAGTGTGAGGGTGTGTGATTCTTACTGTAGGGTTACCCTCAGGCAGTCAGCTACTGGGCTGGCTTGGCTTTAGTTTAATTATTTCAAAGGGAGAAAATGTTAAAAGGCTACTGAAGTCAAAGCACTTGAAAGAAAGGTAAAGGATATCCAGCCAAATACATAAAGAAAGGGATATGACAAACCTGAGTGCATAGCTCTTGCGAGTTGTTAGCCGGTTAATTCCCTGGTGTAAATGCATTCACATGTACCGGAGAGAGGCATTCTGTGTGCTGCACTTTTGTTATGATGGCTAGAAAGAAACAACAGTTTGTCTTTCTCCAGGTAGAAGCCTAAGAGTGGGTTTCAGCTAGGTCTTGTTGGGTAACTTGGGTTCCACCATCAGAAAGGTACACTTTTGAATTTAAATCAGATGTGCATGCAGAGAAAGAGACACGAAGACTTCTGCTTTCAGGGGTAGTTTGTATTTGCTGCCTGTTTATTGGTGTGTCATCTCCGGTTTGTAAGCAGTATCTGTTAGGTTGCAGTTGGCTGAATGTTTTTATTGCTGTTTTAAAAATGATTGTTCCAAGGTATGAATTCTAGTGGAGAGAGAACAGCAACTCCTTCCTCTTTCCTGATAGAAATGAGTCCCCAGACCAGGATGCTGAGTGGGGACGTGCATAGCAAGGCGCTGTGTGGTGGCTGGAAATGCCACCTGCCAGGACAGCAAGAGGCAGCTTTTACTCTTGAGAATGTTTTGGGAGGATATTTAAAACCTAAATGCTGGGTGTGGATTAAGGCATCCTTATCCTGCTGGCTCTCAAAGGACCCCATCAGCTCTGACAGACAGCAGGGTTACTGCTCTGTTTCGGGACATGAATTGTGGTGTTCACTGTGACTGCCCAGCTACAGGTGGTTTCTGTAGAAGCCCTGGCCCTTTGAAAGTTTCTTTTCCTACAGGAAGAGGTGAGTATCTCTCTCCATCCTCTTCTTAATTTTTCCTTTCTCTTCTATGGCATGAGATCTGATAGCCAGCAAAAGGATAATAATTAATAGGCTGTGTGTGTGTTTCCAATAATCACATTTTTAAGTGAATAACAAGATGACAAGCTAATTTTCATGGTGCTGTTTCAGCAGTGATAATTGTTTCTCCTCCTGTAAAACTGGTGTTTTAACTACCCAAGGCCCCAAATATGCATACGAAATGTTCCTAGTTTTGGTGAAGGTTCCATACAGCCCCCGTGCAGTGTGCTGGCATACAATGTGGCTTCATGAAAGGAATGGAATCTTGAAATCAGGGAACAAAATGAACTGAACACAAAGGAGGTGAATTATGATGAAATGCAAATGAAAAAATACTGGAAAATTCTGAAATTAAGTGGAAATATTTAAATGGAGTTTCACTGAAAAGTTCCAAAACTTTTCTAAATTATACCCATTGAATTCTCCATATCAGGGAACAAAGTAAGCTGAACACACAGGAGAGGAATTATGATAAAATGAAATGTGATCAAAAAAAAAAAGAGAATTCTGAAATTAAATTAAAACAATTAAATTGAATGGGTTGACATGAAGTGCAGTGAAATGGACCGAAACTTGCAGAAATGTTAGTCATTGAAATCACAAGATTTCATTTCTTTTCATGGAATAATACTGGGAACAAGTGAAATTAAGGCCGTGATTTAAACCACTTGAGTAAATACAGTTTTTATGTTAGTGCCCTGGAGATCTAACTCTGGAGATTATGTCACAGGATATATTTTCCAAATGTTATCAAATAATATCTTCAAGGCCTCTCAGTTATTACCATGGTGAGCTTGCTCCAACTCAGCATTGAAATTTCCCAAAGCATTTTATAATCATATTTATAAGGGTATTAAATATTTGCTCTACCTGATTTTGCCTTCATACTGAACTTTCTGTAAGAAACCAGACAGGCAGTTTGGACTGAGACGTGTGTTGAAGTTCAGATATCAAGTCAACCAACCTTTTTTTGACAGAACCTTGGGTACTTTTGGGCTAGAGCAGATTAGATTTACCTTGCTTCGAATAAATGTGCAATGTTCCTCTGCACTGCCAGAACAAGGCTCCTATGTCATCTTGTTTCTGCATGAGAGACAAGCTCAGCCCCAGAAATTCTCCAAGCTGGTTGTCAGGCTTGTCTTCTTAGAAGGCTGTACTGAGGAAACAGAGTTTGGCCTTTGTTGTCCTGCAGAATCAAACTGTCAGGAATTTAAGTGGTTGTAAATGGAGCTTTCGGAGAGAAAGTTGTTGTACTGAAGCAGAGATGTATGGGCTAAATTTAGACACTAAAATCAACAGTAAAAAACACAGCCTTCTGCTGGAATGATTCAATTTGACAAAACATAAAATTGTTCCCTTATTAAGCTAATAGTATCTCCCAACAAAAAGGCTTCAGACTGACCCTGGCCCTAAAGCTGCCTTGGGGAGCCAAGAAGCCAAGAGATTGCAGCCAGGTGTTTCATAAAGCCAAGGCTCTTAATGTTTCTTTTACACTGGCAATAGCAAAACAGCCAGCCTTCTGGAAACACACTAACAAATGCCTCTGGTCCCCTCCCTCCTAAAACTGTGTTCTTGTTCTATTTTATCCCCTTTGAGACTGGACTGTAATTAAAATGGTTTGTTTCCAGTGCAGGTCCTGAAACATTGCCACTGCTAAGGCAATTTGAAAGGAGGAGGGACCAGTCCTAAGACTTACCCAAAGACAAGGTTGAGACTTTCTGATGGGGAACTCACAAAAACAAGGCCATTTCTGTGTGCTGGACTGTGGCACAGGATGTATATTGTGTATGTAAGCTCCTGGGGTTTTTTTCAGAGCATTTGTCTTCCTCTGCACAAAGAACATGTTTTACAGCAAAACAAAATAAACTCGCACTGGCTACAGGTGCCCCAGCTTGGGCACAGAGCCAGGGCTGCTGGGGTAAGTGTAGATCCCACTGTGGGCTAATTGGCAGCCTGTGCTGGCTGTGCCCTTGGTGCCTTCACACTGCGGTGCTGTGCTGCATGTACACCCCGAGCATGGGGGTACTGAGTGACCGACTGCTCGGCAAAGCTCGGGGCCTGAGGGCGTTGTCCTTGTCCCCTTAGCATCACACCGCAGAATTCCTGATACTGTTGCTAAGCCTCTGCTTCCTTCCCAATTCCTAACCAAGCTTCAAAAATATCCTCGAGTGGGTGAAGCTATACTGGAGAGTGTCTTCATGGGAATCATCTAACATTAGCCCTGAAGAGGGGACAGACTAACCATTTCAGGCTCTTCCTCCCTCATGCTTTTCTGCTCCTCTTCCCTCTAGCTCCTTTCCTGCTCCTATCATAAGTTTTTCTTATGCTGTTGGGTTTTTCCATCACTGAGAATGCTTGGCACGCACAGCTTTAAAGCATGGTTCCAGCCATCACTAATTTGCAAGCTTTTGTTTCAGCTCCGTAATGCTTGTATGCCATTTTCTGTCTGAGGATCTGATTCTGCATCATATCAAAGAAGCAACACAGAGCCCACAGGGGAATGGAGAATTTTAGGATCCCATCGAAAAGGAAAAAAATGGAGTCACACTGAAGGAGGTGCTTAAGCTTCGTTAGAGGTGGCAGACTTGGGAACAAGATCCCAGAGTCCTTCTTAACCCTCTGTGTCTGACGGTTCTTGCCTGGGTCCATGCCGTGTGATCTCTGCAGTTTAGATTTGGATCATTGTAACATTAGGGTATTCAGAATTGGGCTTGCCTTGGAGCTTCCTTTAACCATGGGTTTGTTACTCTGACAGGTAGCGATCAGCTGAAAGCTGATGTGACGGGTCTGTCGGTACTCTTTCATAGCCATAGAAATCATGGTATTGATAGAAACAGCAGCGCGGCGAGACGCGGAAACCTGAAGTACCGCTGTGGCAGTCCGGGACCAGCCTGAAGCTCCACTGGGCGCCGCGGGACAGGAGAGGGATGCCCTGGAGGTTAAGGGGAGAGAAGACAGGCAGGGGCGACGGGATGGAGCGCGCTGGCTCCCCCGCCCCGGGCTCTGCCCGACCCC
>NW_008239553.1:4888927-4931923 GCF_000691975.1 Corvus brachyrhynchos
TGAGCTGTTTTAGATGCATTGAGCTGCTGGACTTTATATTTATTTTTGCATTTAAACTGTTGACTGCATTAATTTAATATGTTTCTACCTGAATGTCTGTTATTATTTCCATAAAAGAGTAATAAATCTGATATATTTGCACAGTACTTACTGGGCTGTCCTTATTTCAGGGATCCAACTGTCCTTGCTCAGCTTTGAGGGGTAAAGGGACTTAAAAGCTGTCGGTAGCTAGTGCAGAGCCAGCAATGCTTTTCTTGGGGATGCTGCTCAGAGAGGTTTTGCAAGCTGTACTGTCAAGTATAAACTAATGAGGCAGAAATCAAGTCGGGCTGATTTTTAAACGACTTTATTTACTTCTTTGAGATCGTTGTGTTAACCTGATTGAGGTTTAAAGAGTGTTTATAACTGGTGTCCAAGAACCTTAATGCAACCGGGCAAGCCTCCTGCATTCACAAAACTGCGTATATAGTTTCTATTTTCATCCAAGTTGGTTTTGCCTCTTCTCCCCTTCCCCTTCTGACCCATGAATTATTTAGCGCTGCAGACAGATTTGGTAGTAATTGGTTAGAATGCAGTTTTATTTACTAGAGCAATTGATACTATGCGGACATGCTTTTCTTGGAATTTAAAAGTAAGGTGATTTTGATGTGGTAAATTTGTAGGAGTGAGGCTTCTGCATGGGCTGCTGCATATGTGTGTGTGTGCAGGTCCATGTCAGATTTTCTGTGTCTGTGGGGTATATGCAGAAGAGCATCTGAAGCTCTCTGCAGAATGGAAAGCAAATTCCTGGACTGGGAATATTCTGCCTGTATTTTCTCCATTCTCTTGAAATATTTCCTGTGCTAACAGTGTAATCCTGTGGTAGCACCTTCCTTCAAGGCAAGCCTCTAACAATTAAAACTTCCCAATCAGGAGGTATTTGCTGATACTGAGCTGTAGCTAATATTTCTCTGCTATGATTTTCTGGGGCTTTAGGGCATTTCTTATGTCGTGGTTTGAGGTGCAATCATACTGATCAGTATGGAGAGGGCTGGGGCAGAGCAAAAAGATGGACATGGTACTGGTGAACAGGGTGTCTTGGTAGGACTGAGAACCACGGACTTGTGCCCTCTGGGCACTGAAGTACAGCAGATGACCCATGCGACTGGCTCCAGGCTCCAGCAAAACTGAAGCTTGTTTCTTTCCAGCTTAAAGCTGAGGAAAATCTGGGGGGCATGGGGTGAGGCTTGCTTTTGGACAGGTCCTTCACAACTCCCTTGCAGTACCAGCACCTCCAGCTGACCTCTAGCACCAGGGGAGGGTTGTGCAAGCAATTCAGCAGGTAAGGAAACAGGTCTGGACTCTGACCCAACCTCCTCATAGAAAAACATTTAAATGACCCCCTCTGTTTCCCTGCATGCAGCCTGTGAAATAACTTGTCTCCCTTTGCAGTTAGACCCTCATTGCTGCTTTCTCTGCATAGTACACACATATAGAACATCTGTGCAGGAAGCAAAGCAACTTGACCTCCAGAACAACTTTCAGACAGGCAGGCAAACTGGAATCAGTAAGACCTAATCAGTTACCAGCAGCTGGGCTGATTTTCCTCAAGAAATTCCTACAACTGCTTCGATTCCAGGAGTTCTGGGTTTGGGAAGGGGTTTGCAACATCTGTGAGAACTCTGTAGCCATGTGCCTATATGTTGCATTATATACACAGCTAATAAGCTCCGTAAGATTTCCAGAGATTGTATAGCATCCTTCCCATACTGCAGGTCTTGGGCTACTTTTCAGTTTCTCTTTGCTTTCAGGTCTGGTACAAATCCCTGTGATACACAAAGTGTGGGGGTAGCTTCAAGAGGCTGTGAGCACATGATCCTTATCCCCACTCCTAATTTTTGTTTAGCAGCTGGGGTTGCTAGCAGGCCCTTTACCGTTGCCATTCCCACCCCTCCTTCAGTGTGCAGCTGTGCTGCCACCACGCAGGAGGCACAGGAGGCTGTGCTGCACCAGCCAGCAGTGGAGCATCTGATACTCTCTTCCTGGAAGGGTGAGAATAGCTGTGTTCCCTTTTCTGTTTCAAGAGACAAATGTAGATGTTAACACATCTACAAAGAGTATTTGAAAATCTGCTGTAGCATGTTTGAGGGAAGTGTCATATTCCAGCGGTTAGGCTGAATAAATGAGTTTCTCTTCAGCTGTCCTTTGTTAACATTTTTCTGTTCCATCTCAGAGTGAATAACATGGGAGATGCCAGTGCTAAAGATAGGCTAGTGTTTATCTTCCAAACAGTTGCAATCAAGGCGAAAGGGTGAAAAGCCAGGGTGATTTAGCTATGTCCTGGAGAGGCCTTCCTGAATGCAGCTGGGAAAATAAACCTCCCTCCCAGTCTTCCTGTGCTGCTAACTTTGAAGGTTTCTCTTGCAGTGTTTTTTAGCGTCATGACTATCATGGCTATCTGTCCTGTAAGGATTGCAGGGAGACCTATTAAATTCACTTCAGTGAGGGTAATAACTGTATCAAAGGGATTTGAGTCTGTCATCCGTTCCCTAGGTTTGAGATGTGGGTTGTGCATTTCCCCTCAGCAATTCACAGCTTAAAAGCATCCAACAGATGCCACTTACAGTGATGCTCCGCATGGCAGTGAGTAGGCACGAGCATTCCATGTCTGCGCAGGAAGGTGCGGGGAGTCAAATGGTCGTGGTGCAGCAGGACATGTCTCAGGGCAGAGGTGAGACTGAGCACCCCAGGGATGTCGTCAACACTGTTTTTCCAAATTACAGGAAATTGCACAGGAGAATTTGTCTTTAATGGGACTGCCTGTTATTCTCGTATCACTTTATGTGTAAATCATTCTGTCCTTGTGGAAAGAGGTTCATCCAGTCAGTAAAAACTTGAACTTGAAAGCAATGCCTTTATTCTCTTTCTGTTTTGTGTCCAGTCCCCTCCATGCCTGTCAGCATTTCTCCCCTGTGTTTGTTTTTAAATGCTGTGTTATTGTAAAGCTCATCATGCTGGTGTGGTGGAACTGTACCTCCATGCCTTATTTTGCCCTGACCAGTGTAGAGGGGATCTGAACACTGCAGTATCATTGATCTCCCAGAATGAGGAGAAAAAAATCAGCTCTGTACATCTTATGAGAAAGATTTTTCTGTTCTTTTTGCAGTATTTTAGCTCAGTAGCTGAAGGAAGATTTCTGGGTGCAATTTAATGTCCACGTCAAGAGGCTGAGAACAATCTCCTCTCCTAGCTGTGTGTGCACCAGTTCTGCTCTTGCATACTTCTCTCACTCCTGGGTTTCCAGAATCCACTGGCAACACTTCAGAGTGGAGCTGTTATCAGGAACAAGTATGAGAACGTGCTTGCAATTCCTGCAGGTTTTTGTGCTGGGATCCTGAAAAGGCATTTGCTTTAGGAGCTGATTAGCGATGATGTCTCCTGACCCTTACCAGTGCTGGGGATCTGGCCCTTCAGGAGCACAGTGGACGGACTGTGGGACACTGCTGTTGGTAAGAAGCACCACACTGTTGTTATCTAACCTCCAAAGTGACAGCAGAGCCATGGGACAAAACACAAACCGAGGCATCTATTTAATTGCCAGGCTGACAGCGAACAAATTGCAGTGTAAGAGAGGCCAATGGGTGAGCTCTAGCAAATCTGGTTGCTGTGGTTTCTCAAATGTCAGCAATGCCAGCATTTTGCTGGCTGCCCTCCATGAGGTTTGGCTCCCTGGCAGTGTGTGTGGACCTCAGCCATCATGGCCCCTGGTCTGAGGCTTTTGAGCCACTATCAGACAGACCAGCATGGTTCTCCAGGTTGCATCTAGCTTTGTTGGAACCACAGGCCCCATGGCATGGCTCAGCCTGGGCTGTCTTTTGTGCATGGGGCTTACATTTCTGTGGGGAAAAAAACCTTGGGGAGGTGTAGATAGCCTGAAACCCCTGTGCAGAGCTCAGACTGCCTGTGCAGTGATGGTGCCCTGGATTTGCAGTTTGACTTTTCACAGCCATCTTAAATAGCAAGTGCAAGCTGTGAGCAGTGTTTCAGCAAGGCTAGCTCCTAACTATAGGGTACTTTATTAAGCTGTAAAGATGCAAGATTACATGCTGAGCAGAAAATAATCAGGTGTCCAGTAAAAACACAGCAAGAGGATCTCCCTTCTGCTGATAGGAGGCCTTTGCACAGGACAGGGAGGTCACCAGGTCAGCCCTGAGGGCTTTATCAAGTAGTATGTGATCTTCTCCTTGTGTAGCCACCTGAAGTCAGGTGACTGAGTTTGGAAGAATTAATTAATTGTGGGAACGAATTAATTCTCAAGCAGCATCTTACCGCATGTATGTGTGTGTGTGTCCCTGTGCCTGGTCTGTGTAGCCTGGAGTGAGTGCTGCTAGTAGCAGAGCAGCCCAACCCTTGGCTGTGCAACAAAGCACCTCCAGATATTTAACTGACAGTGCAACTACTTAACTAGTAGCAGGGGAGAAGGAAATACTTCCTGCAGAACCAAGAGCTGTGAAATCAGAGTAATGTAATGGTTTCTTGTGCCAAAGCATCAGCTTTAAGACTATCAAATGTGGGTACTTGGTAATTATGCATTTGTGACTCCTGTGTTAGCAAATGCCATGGTATGTTACAAATAGCTTTGGGAGAGGTCCTGATTTTGGCTGCACTGGTGTCAGATAGGCTTTGGTTCAGCTGTACTCTGGAGCTGATCTGGATTTGCTCCTTGTTGCTTTCATGCTATTTGCTGATGTTGCTGAGCATGTTTCTGGCTTGAAATGTCCAAGACACGTCTCCCCTGCTCCATCATGCCTGGGATACTCTGAGGTTTCACACAACCTTCCACAACTTTAACCATCCTTGTGTTTTGGAAGCAGTGTGAATGATGTATGTGTACTTGGCTGGGACATCTGTTCCCTTCACCCACATGGAGCAGGAGCCAACAGCAGCAATGGTGAAAGGCTGGGGGAACTGGAGCAACAGGGGAGGGGGCTTTGCTTTGTCTCTGTCAGTCCATACTAATATGAGACTGCAGAAGACTTTTTTGAAACCAAGCTGAGGTTCACCTGGATCTGATTACAAATAAAACAAGATCTAACTCAGTAATTTATGACTCTGTCCTAAACAGAGATTCTTTGTTTGGAAATGCTTGTGTTGAAGAGGTTGAAGTTATTTATTGGGAACTGGTGAAAGGGAAGTTTTCTTCCTTAGTGTGATTTAAAACACTGTTGTAGAAGTGGGTATTTTTTCCTTCCTTGTGAAGAAAATGACCTTTCTTGGGCAGGAGGGAAGGGGATGGGTAAGAAGGGAGAGAGGGAGGGAGGCAGCACAGCTCACTTATGAAACAGCTCTTGGCTAATACAAAACCATGTGAAGGATGTTTATGTGCTTGTTACTTTAATCTTGGGTTCTTGCAAGTGAGTGTTTTCCCTTGGAGAAATAGTTGGAGGTCCTGACCGTGATGGTTAAAGATACATTTCAGGCTCTTTTCACAACAACCTCTAATGTCTGAGGGAGTCTGCAGTCTGATGACTCGAATGTTTCAGGGCAAATCCAGCAAGGTTAACATGGTTTTTTCACTGTTCCTTATGTAAAAGCAAACAGAAAGAAAGCAGCATTGGAAACATAGGTTATCACGTGTGCTTACTGTTAAACATTTGCTGTTAAGAGAAGTTGGATGCATTTCAGCTGTAAGTGGCTGGCATTTATTGGCTGGGAAAGTGTGCTCTGAGGTTCCCTGGGCTTTGGAGGCAGATTGAATGGTTGGGTTTTGAAGGGGCAGAAAGATGCAGTAGCACAGAAACCTGGAAGGACACAGCTCTGTCACTTGAGGAGAGGAGTGAAGACAAAAATACCCAAACTCAGAGCAAAACTGGATGTGGCCCGGCTGCCTAAGCTAGCAAACAAGAGCCTGTTTTCAATCAACCTCCATTAGTAGCACCCTATAGTTTATGCACCCTTGGGATCCAATGAAGTGAACTGAAGAATTAAGTTTTGCCTGCTTTTACAAGTTGTGAAGCATATTGACATTTTTATGTGACATTTTTGGTTCTTTTTCCCAAAATAAATGTGGGAGTTATGGAGTTATCATCCAACTCCTCCTTTTCCCAGAAAATCAAACCAAAATAACAAATCCACTATGAGTGGAAACTTTATGAGTTTATTTATGAATTTTGTCACCGTGTGTGTTTACTCCCAGATACCATGTCCCTATGTATTTTTACTATACAGAGGAAGCAAGCAAGCAGGCAAAACAGGGAAGGTGTCAGGATTGCAGCGATTTCTGCTTAGCTTTAGATGCCAAGGTGCTCCAGGTCTCGGAGCAAGGGTGCTGGCAGCTGGGCCTCCCTGGGCTTACTTCTTGTTCAGGGACAGAGTATGGTCTCATGCTTTCAGGGAGAGATGAAGGGAGATGGGTCAGGGAAGAGAGGGCTGTTCCTGACCTTGCTAGTGATGCACTGCCTGATGCCGAGCAAACTGCTTCTCTCTGGTCCTCAGTTTCCATGTAGGAGAGCTGGGAATTTATGAGGCTTGGTTCATTAATCCATGCAGATGGAGACCTTTTGGTTTGCAACCGTGGGAGATATGTTTGGCTGGCGAATGGCAAGGACGTGGATTTATTCAGAGGACAAATGCCCAGCAATGTGATGTCATGGTTTATAAAATCCCAGCTGTGTGGTGAGATCACCTGTGCCAAGGAAGCAGGCTTTGCTTTGCTGGAGAGCCTGGCACAGAGTCCCAGCCCCTCCATGCCTGGGTCATAGAGTCATAGAATGGCTTGGTCTGGAAGGGACCTTAAAGATCACTCAATTCCAACCACACTGCCATGGGCAGGGATGCCTTCCACTAGACCAGATTGCCCCATCCAACTGGCCTTCAGTGCTTTCAGGGGTGGGGCATCCACAACTCCTCTGGGCAATCAGTTCCAGGCTCCCACCACTCCCACAGTAAAAAATTTCTTTCTGATATCCAACCTGAACCTGACCTCTTTCAGTTTAAAACCATTTCCCATGTCACCTGTCAGAGGCTGCGTGCAGCCCCCGGCTGGCCAGAGGCACCTGCTCACTGGGGACACGAACACGCTTTTGGCTGCTCAGCAGATATTTACAGGAACTGGGGAGTAAACAGTGTTCTGCCACTGCTGGTAAACTGGATTTCAGGCTGAGGAAGCTGATGAATGGTATTTACACATTACTGGGATTGCATGTGGCCTTCTCAGGTGTCCCTTGCTGGTGGCTTTCCTCCTTCTGCTATGCAGGGATCCCATGGTGTTTCTACATTAGAAAAGGGCCTGTTTTGTCAGCATGAATGTGAATCTGAGTCAGGGAGGAAGGAAGGCTTCCTGTGAACATCTGAGGGAAGAGAGCAACATCATGCCTGAGCTGAAATGTGGTTGCTTCAGGAGCTTAGTGGAAAGAAATTGACCAGTTGGACATCAAAATGCATGATGGCTGACCAGGTCAATCAGTGAAGGAAAACCTGAGCTAAACAGTGCCAGCAAATAACACAGAGCCCTTACAGGCAGAGATGTCCCATCTCCACAGGATCTGTATACGGCCAGGTTCCAAAACTGAGCACCCAGAGAGGACGCTGCAATGGATGAGCTATTCTGACAGAACGGCAGTGTACAGCAGTAGCCAATAAAGCAATAACAAGTGCTTTCACTGACTAAATATTTCGCTGACTAAATATTACAAAAGGGCATGTTTTTATACAATTCCTATAGGCAATGCTTCTTGGAGCAACAAGTTTGAGCACCTACAAGCTGCAGTGAGCTCTTGAATGTACAGATGCAATGAAGAGGCACTTTGCAATAGAGATAATCAAGCATTCCAATTTCTTAGCTCTGTAGGGTGAAACTTCCTCCCCCCATCCTCCACATTAAAGTCTTAGCTTCAAGGATGAAAATTAAAAGAACCCGAAAGAGTAAAAAAGGCTTGAGGATATCTAGGCTCTGGATATTAGGAGTCCATGATAAATGGATAAACTACCAGAAAGACTTTTCAAAAAGAATAAAAATAGCTGGCATAGTTAAATAGTAGATGAAAGAATATTATTAGAAGTAAAAAGATATCCTACAAAAAGCATAAGTCATGTCCAAAGGGGGAAAACAGAAAGGATCATAAATACTGGGATGTTAAATGTGAAATCATAAAGAGACATGCTTTAAAAAAGATTCTGAAGAATTGCATGTAAAAGGCTAGAATTTTCTGCTATAAACTTTTGCAAACACATTGAAAGAGGGAAGCTCACTAGGAAGTCTTTGGACCACTGGCTGAGTGGGGACTAAAGTGAACACTCGAGGAGAATAAGACAACATAATAAAATCTAACTCTGTTCCCTGCAACACTGTAAATTAGGCATACTTGACTATATATTCAATACAAAGTAGTCTAAAACAGCAATTATTGATGGCAGAAGAAATGCTGGAGTCATTGCGGGTAGTCTGAAGTCAGTTTGCTGCTCAGCAACTATTAAGTGATAAGAATGCTGACAATTACTAGGAAAGTGTGCTGGTTTTGGCTGGGGTAGAGTTAATTTCCTTCCCAGTGGCTGGCACAGGGCTGTGTTTAGGATCTGTGCTGAACACAGGGTTGATAATACAGAGATGTTTTCGTCATTGCTGAGCAGGGCTCACACAAAACCAAGGCCTTTTCTGCTTTCCATGCTGCCACAGTGGGGAGGGAGCTGGGTGTGCATGGGAGGTTGGGAGGAGACACAGCCAGGACAGGTGACCCCAGCTGACCAAAGGGATATTCCAGACCATGGGGCATCATGCTCAGTATGTAAGGGGGGGGGGGAGGAAGGAGGAGGGGGGGGGGGAAGAAGGAGGAAGAGGGGGATGTTTAGAGCAGTGGTGTTTGTCTTCCCAAGTAAAAACTACATGTGGTAAGGCCCCGCTCTCCTGGTGATGGCTGAACACCTGCTTTTCCATGGGAAACAGTGAACTAAGTTCTTGCTTTTTTTTGCTTGTGTGTGTGGCTTTTGCTTTCCCTATTAAACTGTCTTTATCTCAACTCATGAGTTTTCCAGCTTTTAGCCTTTCAATTCTCCCCCCAAACCTGCTGATGGGGAGTGAGTGTGTGGGGCTTGGTATCTGTCTGGGGTTAAACCACGATAGAAAGAAATCAAGAGCAAAACAAAAATCCTAATCTGGCAACCATCTAAAATGACATTGGTGTGGTACTGTGAATATTCTGTTTAGGTCTAGTAATTAAAAAAGAAAGAATCCAAAAAGGATCTATATTTCCTGCTGTTGAACAGAAATTTAAGAGTAGGAGCTTTCAGTTAAAAAACCCCCAAACAAGTATGAAGAAAGGAGGTAGATGCAGGAATAGTTTTTGAAGATCAATGAGGATCTTAATTATTTCTGACAATACAAAAGCTGGAGCAGTGTATAAGTTATTGGACAGCAGGTTTAGGACAAACAAAAGGAAATACATCTTCTGTGCAATGAATAACTGAATCCCAAAATTCACTGTTAAAGAATGCTGTGGATGCCAAAAGGACCAGCCCACTCAAAATGCAGTTAGGCAGATTCCTAGGAGACAGGTTTATGCACAGCTTGTAGTGATCATATGGGGATTGGGGACAGAGGCTCTCCAAACCACTGGTGTCCAAAAGCCAGGTGGGCACTCCTGAGTGGTGTGCTAGTGCTTCCCTGCAGCCACATGGCCACAGTTACAGTTGGGATGAGGGACTTTTATCCAAATGGCAGCAGCCTCTGGACACCCCTGTGCTGCTGCCCAGCTGTGCTGACTGCCTGCTTCTCTGGGGAAAGTCTTTCTGCCTGGGTGGTACCCACAGCTGTCTGTCTGGGCAGAGCAAGGGCAGGTCAGGGATGCTGATCCCCTACCAATGCTCCCCTGGTGGTGGTGGAAAACTCTTGGCTGAGGAATTCTTCCTGGCTGTGGTGGAGCAACAGCCCCTTGCCCACATGGCTCCAGGAATCCAGCAGGGATCCAGCAGGGAGCTAGTGCTGGCATGGTCCCTCCCAGAGTATTTTAGGTACCTGCCGTGGAGGGAAGTGTTCAAGGCCGTGGTGTTTGCTGCACAAATGCTGTGCTACACCCAAAACACAGGGAAAGTTTTGTTAGGAGCCAGGCCCCCCCCAAGGCTGGTTGCACTGACCCCCGAGCTGGCAGGGCACAGTCACGGATGGGCTGAAGTGAGAGGCCGCTTGTCCCTGTGCTGCCCCCTCTGCCCCGCAGCAATGCCGTGCCCAGTGCGTGCGTTCATGTGTGTTTGTGCTGACAGGTTTGTCTGCTTTCAAGTGACTGGAAATTCAGATTTATGAGAGGAAAGCAAAGATTTATCTTCTTGTCCTGCCATGTCTGCGTCCCTATGGACACGAGCTTTATCTCCTATCCTGTGTTCAATTCCTGCGTAGGCACTTGGAGACTGATTTCAAGTGCGCATCAGCACCACCTCCAGAACATATCTAAATAAAGCAGAATTTGAGTGCTAGCATATGGATTTTTTCCAAATGCCATGTTGGTCCTGCTAGAGAAAATGGTTATTTTCTTAAGCTGCAGGGTTAACATTTCAGGGGCATGATTACAAAAATAAAATAGATGTCCAAATAAAAAGAACTGGGCCAACTTTTGCAATGACTAAGTAACTCCACTCAATAAATGGAATGATACTGAGTGAGGAATAAATCATCCCAGAATTTGGCTCAGGGTTCACTGCTGGAGCCCAGACAATAATAACAGGTAGACTGGGATTGTACATGAAAAGCCAGGATTATGCTTTCCCCTGCTGTTACCAA
This sequence comes from Corvus brachyrhynchos, assembly GCF_000691975.1. NCBI lineage: Eukaryota > Metazoa > Chordata > Aves > Passeriformes > Corvidae > Corvus > Corvus brachyrhynchos. The sequence continues at coordinate 4,899,675 of NW_008239553.1, forward strand.
ATGTGCAGTGCCTATTTTTATCAAGCACGTTCTTAGCTCACGTACCATGGGCTGAAAGCCCTTATCGCTGCGTGATGCCCCTGCTTCCTACACAAACAAACTCATACACGTGTGAAGGTCTTGGCTGATCTTTGTAGCTTGGCTTGACGTATTTCCTGCTCCTTATCTGCTAGGCTTGACCAGGCTAGTGAAAATCTGGAGAAAGTCCTTGTGTGGCTGAGCCTATTGGACCCTTCTGCTCAGAGCCTTCCAAGTCCCCTCCTTGCTCAGCTTCCCCAGGAGACCTGTGTCTGTGGTTTCCTTGCATTTTAGAACAGATTTACAGTCTCAGAGGATCAGGACAATCTGAGGCTGAAAGGAAAGGCTGCTGCTGTTTGCAGTGGTCTCTGGCAAACCATGGGCAGGAGCAGGATTCCCTATGGAAATCCCTGGAGCTGGGAGGTCTTGTTGGCTTTCCTGCAGGCTGTTTGCACTCCTCTGACAGGACTTTCAAGCTTTTTTTTTTTTAATACTGTTCATATTTTAAATACACCAGATGCTGTTAAAACAAGGAAGTGTCAGGGCTCCCTTCCCAGCCGCAGGCTCTTGGGAGTCCTCTGGATCCTGCCCATCCTTAGGGCTTATAGAACCAGGGAATAATAGAATATGCTGAGTTGGAAGGGACGCACCAGGATCATAGAGTCCAACTCAGGCTTCTGTGACCTGAAGCCTTCAACATGCTGCCATGTCCTCTGTGAACCTCCTAAGACAATGCTGGACCCAAGGTCTGTCAGGAAAACCCACCAGGCCGGGCTGCAGTGAGCTGGCTCCTCTGGGCTTCATTGGGCTCACTGCAGACTGGGAGCTGTGTACCAAGCTCCTGCCGGGCTGCCCCGGTTCGTTCCCTGCACGCTGGCAGGGCTGTGTGGAAAGGAGGACAAGACTCAGGACATTTGGGGACTATTTTGTCACACCTCCTGCCATCGTGTCCCTGTGAAGCACCAGTTTGGTGTTGTTAAAGGAGTATATGCTGTCCAGCCCACAGAAAGCTGCCTCTTTGAGCAGTGTGTTCCTCACAATACAAATATGGTTGACACCATGCTTAGCACAGCTTTTCCCAAGTACATTTTGTTTTGTAAAGCTCTGGTTAGTTAATGTTCCTAGCTGAATATAACCTGCCCTGGGGAAGCCGTGCTGAAACGGGAGAGCTGAGCACCTCTTCCCACAGCCATATGCCCCATCCGTTGCACAATGTTCTGCTCTTTTTTGCCATCATCCCAAAATGAACAAACTTCATGGAAAGCTGTAACTCTGCTCAGTGTTGGTACTGCCTGCCTGCTTCTCCCCTGTCTTCCCCATGCTCGCAGCTCTGATTTACAGAGCAGAGACTGCTTGTGTCCGTACCCCAGCAGATTCACTTTTTCCATTTTGCTCACTCTCTCTCAGCCTGATGCCTGCTCGAGTGGGACAGCACATCAGGCTCAGCCTCCTTCTTAGCAGCTTGTAAGTACATCATGGTTCTCAAAGTAGGGGTTATTTTTACCACTTCCCTTTGCTTGTTGGTGGCACTGATCTGAAAGCAGCTCTCACAGCAGTGCCCTGGCCAACAGATGCTTTGGCCAACAGCTTCCATCTAATGAGATGGGAGCATCACATGGGCAGACTGGATCAGGGATGCCTGTGCCCTGGAGAGGGATGAGGCTTCTTCCCTCATCCCCAGCTTCATTTCACAGTTTCCATGATGCAGCCTCAGCCAGAATCAGGCCTTTCCCATGCTTCACCTTGTGTGTGCCTGAAGAAACCTCTATGTCATGCTTGATGCATTATGGAGATCTCTCATCCCATCTCTGACTGCCACAGCACACAGAATTAAATAAAAATATTAATAAGTAAACATTTCCTGTCAAAATGTTACTGAGTTTATTTTTTCCTTTGGCCAGGAAATTACTTGTGTATTTTTTTTTTCTGCTCTGTTGATTTTTCTTTACCCAGCTTAAATGCCTGCTTTTGATTAAAACTGGAAAAATCTAATTGTGTCTGTACTGCAGCAGTGTCTCCTGGGGGCACAGCTCCGTGGCCTGACGCTGCCCTTCTCTTGGCTGCAGTGGGTGAGGGCATCCCTGGGGCTGTGCAAGCCTCCTGAGGCAGTGCTGCCAGGAAGGGTGCTGGCACAGGGGGAAGCGGGTGGACCATCTGGGAGGGTCACCTGGGAAAAGGGCAGCTGGAAATGCCCAAGTGACAGTCAAAGTCAAATTTTCAAAATGTTCTGCTTTTGTTTCTTTCACCTGAGAGACAGCAATTTTCAGGGGGGAATTGCTCTTGCCTCTAACTCTTAGAGCCACCACTGATTTCAGGCCCAGCAAAGAGAGCCTGGTGTGAAGGCCGAGGGCTGGAAGGAAACGCGGCTGCCACACATCAGCAGAGACAGTGGACTGAGGTAACCTTAGCAATTACTCCCGTAAAGCTGTTCAAGTGCCTCTGTCAGAACCTTCAGACTTTAAAAAACATTGTGGAGACTTTTTATTTAATGCTGCTCTACTAGGAAAGCTTTAGGGCTCCCTTGCTGTAGCAAAAGGCAGGAGGACCTGATGTGTTGCAGGAGGCTGTGTGCGAACATGGAGCAGCCCGCAGCACAGGCACAGACACTCTCCTGTCCTGGGGGTGCATGCTGCTCGCTCATGAGCCACGGGGCCACAGGTCTGGTTAAAGCCTTCCTGTACAGATATCTACAGCCTGCCTGCCTTTGGGGATGCTGTAACCTGATGAAAGCTCAGGAAGAGCTCTGACCCCTTCGTGTTGCTCTTCTAGCATGATTAATACAGTGCCAGTCCCAGCTGCTCTCACTGCGTTACAGCTCCCTGGAGATCCTCCAGCCACCTTCAAACACACCTAAACACCCACACAAGCCCACACCTTGTAAAACATGGGTTACAACGTACCACAAGGCCCTCTTGTTTTATCCACCACTTACAGGTGCTGGAACACAAACCGAGCACATCCCATGCACTCCTGCTTGAGTGCACAAACACAAGCCCACAGCTTTGTTTACCCTGGCACTACATGTGTATGCTGAATGCAAAATGTGTCCTCCTGGCATAGGGTTTGTCTTCCAAAGAATAGGACAGCCTTTTGTGTGCAGCAGAAGATGAGCTGCACAAGTAGCTCCATGAGAGAAGCAGCCTCCTGCCCAGTTTTGCTGCGGGGCGTCTGTGCTGCTGGAGCGGATTCATCTGGCCCCTGCCGAAGCCAGAGCTGCCAGCTGAAGACAAAGACTCCGTGCAGTCTGGGGCTGCTGTGGCCAGACTGAGCTGCAGAGAAAACTGTTGAGTCAATATTTACGCGACCGACACGCGCAGCTCCGTGTGCTGTCCAGAAAAGCGTGCACTTAGTGCATGCCCTGTGCACACATTTCCATGTGCTTCCCTATGGAAATCCGTAAGATCAGAGGTGTCCTGTGCAGCACACAGAAAGCCACGTGCAAGCTCCAAGGCGCATTGCACACCTGAGTGCCAGCACTACACGTGGCACCGAGAGCCTATCCATGCGGAGTAACCTGCGCCCTCTGGCACTGTCCGTAGCGCAGGAGTGGGCATGGCTCTTAGGGATGGCTAGTGCATAGACCTCAAACTGAAATGCCACTGGGATTTTAGAGGTGGGATAGCTTCTGGTTTCACAGCATCTGAATACTGTATGGGTATCCTCTTGTTAGGAACAAGGACATCAGGAAGAAGTTCTTCACAGAAGGGGGATTGGGCATTGGAATGGGCTGCCCAGGGATGTGGTGGAGTTGTTGTACCTGGAGGTGTTTAAGAAAAGACTGGATGTGGCACTCAGTGCCATGGTCTAGTTGACAAGGTGGTGTTAGGTCGTAGGTTGCATTTGATGATGCAAAGGTCTTTTCCAACCTTGTTGATTCTGTGATTGTGTGATTCTGTAATTAGCATAGGATATTAGCTGGCTAGTGGTGGGGAGATAACCAGAGGGGAAAGGTGATTGCCACTAATGGCAGTGGCACTGAAAGGCACTTCTGACAAGTCAAAATCAGCCTTGGCTGGCTGAGAAGGAACTTATGAACACACAATGTAAGTGCTTATGCTCCTTGAAACTGAAAACCATAAAAGAGCACAAATAGCCCTCAAATTACGACTGCTTGCTCCTGGATCATGCTCCTTGTGTTTTAGCAGCAATCTCACAAGGACTTAACCTTCATATCTCTCTGGGCTGGGGAAGAAATTTCTGGGGTCTTCTCTTGCCCCAGGAGTTTGAAGTGACCATGTAATAAAGGGAGGGATTCAGGTGGGTTTTGCTGAAGCACAGTGTCCGGAGTGCTGGGCTGGGCTCCTGCTGGCTCAGCTCTATTGGTGTATGTATCTGTCAGCCCATGGAGGCTGAGGCAGGAGGTTAGGGCTCCTCTTGTCTTGCAGAGCCACTGTCACAGCATGCCTCCGAGCCAAGGTTTTACCCCAGGCTTCTCATACTTCATGTACATGCTGGAGCAGAGGAGCAACCAGCAAAACAAGGACAAGACTGAGTGTGCAGGAGCCTGTTAATAGGAGTAAATTTCCTTGGAGGAAAATTGGAGGCATGAGTAGTTGCATTTAAGGCTTTTGAGATGGAAAATAAGGAACAGAAACCTCAAATATATTGTCCTCAGCATAATCACTCATGTACCACTCTGCTCCTCTCCTGCAAAGTGAAATCAGAACAGCATTACCTTATGGTAATTTTGGGTTCTGACCGTTGGTGCTCAAATATTTAAGGTTGGAATGGTCAGGTGAGGTAAGTGCTATTTGTTCCAAAAAATGTCAGCATTTTAGGAAGGATTCTTGCTGGAGGCAATATGAAGGTGTCAGAAGTGTCTTTTCCATTCTGTGCTCAGAAAGGCCAAATGTGGCAGGAAAAATAGTGTAAGATTAGAAGAAAACCAGAGTGAATGCTGCAAAGCCTTGGACACTGTGGGCATCTTTGTTGACACTTGATGCACAGCAATGCTGAGTCTGTGAGAAGCTGTGGAAACAGGTACTGCTCAGTATCCCAGGAAAACCAAAGGTGACACTGTGAAAGAAGATGATGTCTGATAGCATCAGGCTATGGAAGAACTAGGAAGGGCAGGTTGGGCTCTGGGAGGCTTGCTGTGCAGATGGGCAGCATGGTGATACACATCAAAAAGTGTCCTCTGTGATCTGTTTTGCCCTTGGTCACACCACTGAACCTGCTTTGAGCCCCACTTCGTGGCCTCCACGCTTTCTGCGGAGCTGTATCTGAGCTGAGGTCAGGTTTCTTTTTCAGTTAGCTGGGACAAGAAGACAGCAAATAAAATCCATGAGATAAATGGTGCCTGTTAATCCTTTCTGGACTTGTTTAACAACCAGCAGCTCTCCCTCTATGCAATGTTCCCTAGAGACAAAATGTTCAGCTCCTCACATATCAGATTCTAGCAAACAGGGATCCAAAAAGGCTTTTAGAAGAGGGGTTTCTGCTCAGTCGTGGGTTATTGATCAGTGGAAAGAACAAAATGCTCCTCATGCTGTGGGAACCACATATCTTTGTATCTTTAGCAATAAAATCAAATACTGGCTTTTGAAATATAGCCAGGGCATTGCATGGCAGACCTAAGGCTGCTGCTTCTCACTGGGGCCTTGCTTGTGACTTCTGCTTCTAACAGGGGGTCAGCAGAGAGGAATTTGTGATGAGGTGAAGAATGTGATTAATGTTTTATTCGTGATTCTTCCAAAGTCTCTGCATGAGTGGGAAGTTCAGCTCCCTCTCCTTATCTGCCTGCTCATTCTCCCAAGAGCCCGACCATAGCAATGTACGTACTTTACACACATCAGCATCCTGTCTGCAGGGCACGGACCCGGGGCAGCAGGTTGGGGCTGGATGTAAGTATTCCACAGCTCTGATCCAGCATTTATCTCCTGGGTAGGAAACAACTCCCAGGAGGTGCTGTTGTTTCAAAAGGAAGCAATGTGGATCGAAGCACATTGCACTCTGCTTGGGGGACTGGCTTGCAGCAGAAGAGCTTTCTCTGGGTCGGTGTGACAGGACATCTGAGCCCAGACAGGATGGATCTATCCATGACCCAGTCCAACCTTCAGGTAAGAAAGCCATCTGTCTGTATTTGTGGGCCTTGCCTGTATAACCAGCCGAGGATAATTGTATTGTACATTAGGGATGTATTCTGTATTATCCAGGCAAGCTCCCCTACCCATACCCATGTGGCACATGAGGGTGCAGCAGTTTTGGGTGCAGCTGTGCAGTGGCAGAAGCTTTTATTGTGGCCTTGGGGCCACCACAGACTTCCTGGGGCTGCTGCCCTCAAAGAGAGGGCGTGTCTTCCCTGGACTGGCTGGCAGGGCTGTGCTGGAGTCATGCTGCAGGTGTGAGACCCTCCAGTGCGCTCAGCTCTGGGCAGGTTTATTATTTAGAGCATAGCCTCAGAAAACAGGATCCCAGAACCAGATGACTCCAGGAGCTGTTATTTATTAATTTAATTCATTATTTTTTGTAGATCTATATTAATTTTGTTTATGTATTTCTTCTTTAATACATTTCCCTTTTTGCTTTATTAATGCATTTTCCATTCAGTTATCTGCTTAGTGCAGGCATTGGAGTTAGTCATGTCAATACCAGATATTGAATCTGTTGTCCTGACAGACCTCAGAGGGCAAAGCTAAGGCTGAACATCTACGCCGAAGTCAGCACTTGCTAGTCCTGAAGGACTAAATCCAAAATGGGACCCACCATGTCTTTGGGATTCTGTACCTACCATGTGTCACAATCATTCCACCTTGAACCTATGGATGTTCAGCTACTCACAATAATCAAGTTTCTGTTTTTCTGCTCAACACACTGCATGAAGTCTCAGACTGGCCTGACCCCATAACTGTGGGAAGACACCAAGGAGCTTGGCATTGCCAGGCAACTTGTGAGCTATTTGTGGGCTACTTGGGAGCTCTGATTGCCACAACCACATCTTAGCACAGCAGCAGCAGGTGGGAAGCTGGTGGTGGTGAAGCAGCACAGTGCACAGCTAGTTAAACCTTTTGTGGCTGCTCACAGTATCACAGAGAAGGAAGATGGTTTCAAAACCAGCTCCAGATTCTGGAGCACACAGGCATCTCAGGAAGTGCTTACAAGAACAGGGCTGGTCTCAGCCAATGGAGGTCTGTAAGGTCCACACCTTATGGGCAATGTGGTGCTGAGGAAGGGTACAGGGCTTTGAATTGCTCTTTGATATTTATAATCCTGTTGGGTTTTAAAAGCAATTCTTCTGGTGTGTTTAATACCGTGGGCACAAGGAGGACTCAAGAGGCCTAAGGCAAGAGAGAGGATTACTCTTTACATACAGGCTCAGCAGAGCAATGTCCTGATGTAACAGGATCAGACACCTGCTTCACTTCTGCATAGAGGACTCACAGGCAATCAGCCCCATTTGCCCCTGCCTGCTCAGCCATGGCTTCAGGCTGTGAAAAATATGAATTATGTGCAGAAAAAGTTTTGAGACTAAACGAAGTATTAATTTTGGTTTCTTTTTCTTGTTTTCATCTATTGAACAAATTTCAATAGACTCAAACACTTTTCTATACACAGGAGGACCGGAAATATGTTTTTCTTCTGAGCAGAAACTGGGAATCTTGTGCAAAGACAAAGACTGGGATTTGAAGATAGTAATGAATGTGTCTTGAGCTATTGTGATAAAATCCCAAGGCACATGGGTCTGGATGAAGTGCCAGACTGGAGTGTGAGTGTTTGGGTGCACTGGGATGAAATGAAATGCTTTGTTCTTCTGCAGCCCAGCTGTTAGTCACAAGCCAGAAGTCTTGCACTTGGAGTTTGCACCCCTGTTGAAAAGTCTGCACTTTCCACATTACAGCACTGTGCCTTCTTTCCCACTCTGCAGCTTCTCCCAAGGTGCCTGCAAGGAGGCCACACAAGTCCTGCACAGGAGGGTGCTGCAGAGCCCTCCAGCTGCAGTCCTGAGCTGGTGGTGTTGCTCCTTGCTGTGGATTTGTCCCATCTGACATCCTGGAGAAGAAGGTACTTTCAGGGTTGTTTCACACCAGAAGTTACCACCTCTGCCCCTGGGGTAGCCACACTTGCTGCCCCTCTGCCCTTGGGAGACACTGTTTCGGGGCTGCACCCAACAGCTTTGCTCTTCCAGCAGACCTGGGGTGTGTATTGCAGGGGTGTCTTTGCCCCTACACTGACTTACTGCCAGCAAGTGCACGTATAGATCTTGCTATATATAAACAAGCAGGGTCAGAGCTCTAATTTTAGCCTAGCTCAAAATATATCCCTTGCAGTGCATTTCTCGCCACCAATTTCTAGTCCTGTCTTCTTGCCACAAAAAGTCTTGTGAGGTCAATGAAATGTGTCAGCCCTGGGACCAAAGTGTGGGGACAAGGTATAAAACTTTGCTACGGGACATTGCCCAGCATCATGCCCTGCTGTGAGCAGAAAGTGAGGTGGGCACTTGTGCTAAAACATCCCTTTATCATTTCAGGTGAGGAAGTCACCAGAACAATTTTTAGCATTTAGAGTCAACCACTGTGTAAAATGAAAGCCCAGCAGCTCAACTGTTCCAGTGCCATGGCGGGAGCTTTGAGAAGAACTGGATACTGCAGGACATTCATCCCACTACTGTAAGTCTCCTGCTGTACCAGGTACACACAGTTCTGTCCTCTCTAGGGCTGACCTTTGCTTTCTCTTATAGCTGATAGGATCAAGGAGTACAGGGCAAGAGCATCCCATTTATCCTGTGCCAGTACATGATGCGATTGGTGCTGCAGTGTAATAGTTCCTGTCATGCTTCAAACATTTCCTGGAGCTGCCATGGCAATAATGAATGCCCTGGCCTGCAGACCAGGGGGATTTTTGAGGATTCTGTGTTGGCTTTCCTTCTTCCTAAAGCCAGACACCTTTGGAGGTGTTTGCTGTACAGCTGATGTGTCACTGCTGCTGTTTAACCTGGCTACATGGGGGCAGGAGCAGGCTGACCTAAGGCTGGACAGGCAATATTTTCATAAAGGGAAACCTGCAGCCTGCTTGGCTGCAGGTATGGGAAAGGGGTGGAGGTGACCTGTGAGAGGGCAAAGGGACCAAGCCCTGGAGGCAGTGACTACTCCTCTTGCAGTGACAGCTCTTGACCCTGGCTGCATGCTCTGCCTGCTGCTACAGCCCCTTTCCTCTGGCTCCTGGGGTGCCTGTTTGAGCACCCTCAGCCTGCTCTGGGAAGGTGCAGCAGAGCGTCCTGTGGTCATCTCTCCTGCTTCTGTTGTGTGCTCTGGTCCCCTGTGACAAAGACATCCCTAAGGGACAGTTTGCTTTGAAGGGCTCGGGGTTCCAAAGGGCTCCCACGCTCCCTGGCTCTGCCGTGCCATTGCAAGTCCCAGCGCAGCTGCTGAGCTGGGGCAGCTGTCTGAGTGTACGTGCTGCAGCCCAGGATGAGCAGATCATCTTACTGCCTTTCATCACAGGCTAAGCTTAATAACATTTGCCTTGCAACAATCCTGGCTCGTCCTGTGTGCGTGGCTGGTTACTTATGGTAACTCATGTCACTGTAACTCATGTCACTGTAACTCATGTCACTGTAACTCAGCTCTGAGTCCCAGCTCTGGCAATTTGACTGTAAATCTTATGCTAGTTCAGGATTTTTTCTTACTATCTTGGCTCCTGGAAGCCCCTGGTCTGGCAAATATCTCTGCTTTTGCTTCTGTAACACTTTCCACACATCCTGTTATGGAAAGAAGGAGCATTAAAGTGGGATTTCAGTTTTCTTGGAAGCTGGGAAAAGAGAGGGGAAATGCACCAACTATTAAAAAATAATCATGACTTTCTAGCAGTTTCATATCAGAGGGAGACAAGGAAGTTTTGAAACAACCTGTGCTGTTTACTCCTTTTATGAACCATGGCTCTTTGTAAATTTATTCCTGTTAACTGAAAGGCAACAGAAAACTAATGGCATTTTGACTTCCTTAATCTTTATACAGGGGTTTATGTAAATTTCTAAGGAAGACTGCAAGGATCCTAGTAGATCAGTCAGTGGAGCAGAGTATTGTGAACTCCAGTGCAAAGATCCACAAGCTGCAAATCTATACCAAAAGGAAGACTGTGCACAGAATCATGTCAGGAAACATGTGGAGGAGGAAGGCAAGGATTATGAAGATGTACAAAACAGACAGCTAATTTCTTGCAAGTTCCTTACAGTTACCCATAATGCTCTTAAGGGATAATATACTAATTTATGATTCATTGCATATACAGGATTAATTTTCTCATTCCTTATTTGTAATTAACTAATAAATATGTAAAGCACAAGTCTTTCAATGCAAAAATATATTTACATGGAAGCAGGAGGCTATTGCTATTAAGCAGTAGTAAGCTTGCCACCTTGGGTTGGGTACCAGTTTCAGCTATAACTGAATTTTTTTCATGGCTTGATGATTATCAGAATATAACCAGGAGAAGGAAAGGCTGTTAATGTAGGCTTACTACAGACTCCTGTAGCCTAGGAAGAGTCTGGAGACTGTAGAAAACTGGGAAAGATAGCAAAGCTGTTGAGTCATAGTGTACCTTAAAGAAGAATTGCCATTGAGTGGGGTACCCTGATGTCTGGAAGAATTTCCTGCCTGACTCCTGCATCCCTCCCACCACAGGTCACAGACCACTCCCTGCACACAGTGCATTCATTGCAAACTAACTTCAGACCTATAGCATGGAGGATAAAACCTGCAACAACTTTGGGGTGCTGCAGGAACAGGACGTGAATGATTAAGAGCAAAGCTGATGTCCTAGGTCCCAGCTGCAGTAGGGGTACAAAACTCTGGGATTATTCTAAGTGAATAGACTTAGACTGCATCTCACCTCACCGTGCAGCCCAAACATATTGCTCTGTCTGTGACCTGTGATGTCTGAAGAGGCACACTGACCCCCAGGAGGCTTGGAAGAGGTAACAAGCAGTTTGTTGAGATTGAAATGGGCATCTGGTCTGCTGGCCAGGGGGCCTCATGGTGCTGAGGAGGTGAGCATACAGACCAATCAGCCCATCAGGTGGAGACAGGATCCCCATCTTCCTCTCTTTAGTGATGTCTGGGATCTGGTGGGGTTGTCCCATGTGAGAAGCATTAATTTGGAGAGCCGAGCTAGGACAGCTAACTCTGGAAACAGCAAAAGCTCCTGCATTTGTGGTGGATATTGGGCCAAGAGACTCACTCTTCTCCCAGTGTAGTGCATGGCAAAGCTCCCACCACTGTTGTCAGCTACTGTTGTACAGAGGTGGGATGAGCTTTTGGAAATCCAAAAACCACTGACCTACCACTGCCACCCAGCTTATCTTCTAAGACCAAAGGCTCCATTATTTTTTTTCACTGTGCACCCCTCTTCTCACAGCATCAGCTCATCTCTTCCTCCCAATTTGACCATTTAATTGTATATGGCTATTTAGTGATTAAAAATGTAATGGAGAATTGGCACTTTCCTTCTGTTAACCCTTAAAATTTCTCCCTTGAAACTTCTGCATTTCTCTCACTTCCAGATAGCTGTGAGGGGAAGATTTGGATATCCACAAGACTAAGAACAGGATCAGGCAGGCAAAAAAGATGGCCATTGCCTAGCTCCTGATATAACACCATTTTGTGGTAAATGGAGAATCCATGCTGTCTGGTGGACACAGTGGCCAAAGCTCAGATTCCCTGGGTCCATATCATGGGGAGGGGAATGGAAGAAGAAGCAGAGGAAACCAGAGTTTGGATTTTGGCCGTGCCCTGTTTGCTGCTCCCATCGACAGTGCCCCAAGTGCTAATTATAATTTCCTTATTCCTTATATTTGGCCAGGGCAAATGACAAAATGGGGTGAAAGCCAAAAATAAGCAGCCCCCAGAATAGTCCTCTCCATATCTTCCTGCTAATCGCATCTCTGAAGAAGACTGCTTGTTCCCCTTCAGACAAGCTTTCAGAGGCTATTTTAATCCTTTTTTAGTTGCAAATAGCATTTATCAGAATAAGTGTGGGCTGGTTGCCAGCTTCTTCAGATCTTTGACAGCCTGGAGGGGGAAGTCTCTGAAAAATAACTGAGTGTGCTTCTGCTGCATCTTCTCCTGCCCAGGGGATTTTGGGGACATAATAAGGAAACATTCATCTGATGGAGCACAGCCCAGGAACCAGTGCTTTACTAAACCAGTGAGTCCTCTGTCATCAACACTTGTTCCCAGGAATCAGAGCTCTTGTTCCTGTCATCAGTGGGGTTGCTTCAGATTCAATTTAGCAATCATTAGGAGGCAAAGAAGCAAGGTTGGCAAAAAGGTTAGAGAGCCACTCATTTCTGAGTCACTGCTTAGAACATGACCCTAGCTAATTGTGTTCAAAAATCCTTGCTGACAGTCTCACGGCCACTCTGTGGTCTTGATGCCTTCTCCTGGTCTGGAAATCAAGAGTCAAACATGGTTAGAAGGGAAAAAGGGATTTTACCTTGGTATTTATTTTAAGGATCCTTAGGTGCACCACGTCCAGGTCAAATGCACCTCAATGCACACTGCAATGCACACCCCCAAAAGATCTGGTATAACATTATAGGTTTTACTAATTAGCATATCTATCAAAGATTCCCCAATGAGAGGCTCAAGTGAGCCCCCCTCCTGAAGGAACCCTCTCCTGGATGGTTCTATCTTGGTTTACAGAATGTGTTCTGGAGAGGACCTTGGGGTCTGGGGCACACTAACCCCTACCTATGAAGCTTCTATGATGTTGAGTCTCCTTGCTGAACAAACAAGTCCAAGAATGTAGGCAAAAAGCACTAAGAATAATGAAGTTGTAAAAAGGTGTAACGGGGTAAAAAAGAAAAGGCAAAAATCTTTTTGGCAGCAGTCTCTGGTGAGTTCACCATCTTTGCCAAGTTCATAAACTGTTCAAAGTTATATTTCAGGAAATGCCATATTGAACATTAATTGGCATTCCCAGGGAAGGAAACCTGGAGCAGGCTGAAGATTAAATGATTAATTATTTAAAAGGTTAAATTCCCCTTTTCCCTGGAGAAATTTTGATACCAGGCAGTACCTGGGCAGCTTGCCCTATTGCTGTCTTGGACTCTGGGGCTGTCATCTTTTATCAATTCTAAATCAATTTTAACATATCTTAGGAATAATATGTATGGTGACCTACAGCCTGACTACTCTGGGCAAGGGGCAGCAGGCAAGGGAGAAAGCCCTAACAGAAGGGTGGAGGGTAACATGAGAGATCTTGGGGTCTGATAGAAGTTGCCATAGGAGAAATTTAGGAAAATATTGCTACATTCATGGTGCATTGCTGTCCTCCAGCACTTGTCATAGTGACTTTGAAGACCACTTGATCTGGCCTTGATCTATTTATATCTCTTGTGTTCAAAACCAGGCATCTGAAATGCAGATCAGAAGGGGTGCATGAGCAGTACTATGCAGAAAGCATGTTGAGTGTGTGATACCTGAGACAGTCTGGGATCCATGATCCTGGCCCTGCATCAGCATAATAATGATAAATTCTTTGCTGTGATGGGCGGAATTGTTGCATTTAATCAAGAATACAATGGTACCAATCCATTTTTCTCTCTCTCCTGACCTGAGACCGTTATACGTTTTACAACGTGCAAAATATATGTTCATATGTTTTGATAGTCACAACAAACATTTCAGGATGATATGGGAATTTTCACAATGTTGCTAAGTTCTTGATTCTTTTTTATTTAAAAGGGTATATCCTGGTAGCAACAGAACCCATCAGACGTGTTAAAGTGCAGATGAAAACAAGCCTTCAAGACATATTAGCCAATCTTTTTCTCCCTATTTTATTTCACTGTCTTTGTGAGAGGAAGAAGACTTGGCCGGAGGTGAGCAGGCAGATCATATTTCTAATTACGTCAAATTTGAAGGCTGACTAGACAATCCTTGTGGCTACTGTTGACCTCCATGCATGCACTGTCAGGGTCTTGTGACCTGTTGTTTGTTGCCTGGAAAATGCCAATAACCCTGACTTACCAGTTGTGTGTCATCCTCTCAACACCAGTAGGGCAGTTACAACTTTCCAATTAAACACGACTCGTTTAATTTGATTGTGTAAGGGTTCCAGCCAAAACCAAATGGCAGCCCTTATCTACTAGTTCCTGTCAATTCTGTTTCCCTCTGTTTCCACAGATGTGTTTGGCTGTTGAGGAGGGCAGTCTTTAAACAGTGGAAAGAGTAGGGGATGACTCACTCTGCTGCAGCAAGCTGGGGATGCTTCTGCTCGCTGCCTCCAGACTAATTAATTTATCATGAAAGTGGAGGAGTTTTGCCGAATGTCAGCATGCTTGTTTTCCCTGCCTGGGCTTCCCCCATTATTTCTAGGTGGATCTTTAATGGAAAAATTGGATCTGCCTTCTGTAAGTGCACCTGTCTCTCTGATGATGCTGCAGGCCTAAATGGGAAACCCCAGCAGCATTTTTGCTCACATGACTCCAGGCCCTGCACCACAACAGTGTGCCCAGGACACGTCAGAGACCAAGCTGCTGAGAGCAGGGATGGCACCTGAAGTCCCATGGAGGAGGCAGATGCTCCTGGCTCACTGCCCCACTTTCTTGGCTGCTTCCTGCCTTGGTGCCTTACTTGTTGTGCCAGCTGGAGCCTTGGGGGAGCTGCTGCTGATTTAATAGTTCAATAAATTCCCCTGTGCAAATACAGATGAAAGCATCCCCGTCTCAGGGAGTGCTGGTGTCAGGAGTGTCAGGCAGCAGTCCAAATAGTTTCAGGGAAAGCTGGAAAGGACATTTTATGATCTTACCAACAGGTTTGAGTCACAGATGCCCTTTCACTCGTGTGCTCCTGAGTTCAGAGCCTGAAGTGCCAACTGCCTTGTCACAGCTATTCCTACTCACTACAAAGATGGATTTACTCTGATGCAGTTTTTTCATGGAAGTCAGCATTGATATGTGTGTTATGTAGTAAAGCTTGGGCATTCTCATGACTACTAAAAGTGCTGCGATGCTTTCAGCTGGGGAATAAACCCACCTTTTTCATCTTGGCTCAGCTGAATTCTCTCCTCTGCATTTTCAGGGATAGGTGCAGCTCCTCACCTAGTGAGGGGGCATTCGAGATAGTGAATTTAAGTAGAGGGTTAAACATTTAGCGTTAAAAGAAAGTTTGCATCTCTGAACATCTAAAAGTGGTAGCTGATGAAATAAAACTGAATACTTGTGGGGAAACTCTTTACAGGCCAAATGAGAAGGGATGAGCTCTGCCAGAATTTGTCTTTGACTACACCATCTGCAGAAGGTCACAGCCTCTGTTTTGTGTTGAGCAGACTGTGAGAAGGAAGGAGGAAGCAAGCAGGGGCTTAAGGATAAAAGGAGAGGAAACCAGAACTGACACTTGAAGGCAGGAGACTGGTGGAGAATGTCAACTCCTTACACTCAGTGTTGCAGAAACAAAGGGGAGATTTTACCTGAACAATGAGGGGAGCAAGGTCTGTGTATCTGGGGGTTGTATTTGTTTAGGTTTTTTTGCAAATGGACTTAATGTTTGGTTTTGTCTTTGGATATTTATATAAATACAGGGGTAGAACTCATCTTAAAAGGCTTGCATTGCAGTCTGGTAAGAAAAGATTCCTCCTCATTTCCCGCAGTTCCCTTGAAGTCAGTTCCCAGGGCAGAGGCAGTACAGAGTGTGCGCATGTTCTGGGGTGGCAGTACAGAAATGAGTAAGCAAAGGGCTGCCTCTTGCCCTGGGCCCAGAGCACTTGGACATGCTGTTCTGGTGGCAGGCACACACCAGAGATGGGGGGCAAAGTTTGCTCTTTTCCCGACAGGCTAGAGCTGTCTTTAGCATCTGAGTTCCCACCCTGTCCTCCACCACCCTCTCATACAGGGCACTTGGACAGAACATTGTTTTGGATGGGCTTCCAAAGACCTTTTAAGGCTGTGGGGTTTTTCCTTTGCAGCTGCAATTTACTGGTAAAACTTGTCTGAATTATGCAGGCTTTTTACAGTGAAATGGGTTCAAGAACCTCTATTTTTAGTCCAGCTCTAAACAAGTGCAAGAATTACTGCCTGCTAATCTCATGCTCCTCTGTGGCCCTCTCCCTCACCAGGACTGTCAGCTTTCTGTGCCAGGTAGTTGTAAGGTGGTGGGAACAGTCAGAGAAACTGGACTGTTTAGTCTGACAGAAACCATAAGCTGCTTTTCCAGGACCACAGAAAGCCAATCAATCCTCTTGATTTGTCACAACAAGCTGCTGTGACATTAGCTAGCAAGTCCAGGTTGCTCTCCAAACAGGATGCCTGAGAAGTGTTCTGGCTTTTGGAAGACTGCTGATCAGGAGAGAGCGCGAGGTGAATGTAAGCAGGTAATACTGGAGTACTGAGTGTGTATGTGCATGTGCACTGTTGACCCAGCGATCTATCTGTGCACGATATGTTACAGATATTTAAAACGCACATTCCTTGACAGCAAGAGCTGCACTTGAAAAACCATTAGCAATCATAACAAGGACTCGGGTTGACCTGTGGAAATGTTAACTGTAGCAGAGTTCCTTACTCCAATATCTGTTTATATAAAGCATGTATGTGCTGTCCCTTTGTTTTATATACAAATTCACATGGAGTCCATCCCAGGAAGCTTAAGATCTAGGCTTAGCACGTGACTGTGGCATGGATGGGAACGGCTGGAAAACACATAGGAGCCCACCCGCACAAGAGGCAATGACACAGAACCCACTGTGCTAATCCCTACCCATATTGTTTCTCATTTGACCCCAGCTCCAGCAGGCATCAAACAACCTTGCAGCACCCCTACAGCCAGCTGCCCCAGGAAGAGCCCTGAGGAGCAGGATTGGTGGGCTAGCCCATTCTGAGGTTGCCTCTGCAGCACACACACGTATGTTCTGTCCCAGCCTCAATCCACCTGTTGCCTCCTCCTCAAGGCTCTGCTGCAACTAATCCACCAGTGCAGCTTCCTTATATACACCTCCTTGGAGAGAGGATTTTGCAGGTTTTGTAAAAGCCATGAAAGTAGCTCTGGCCTTCTTCTTGGCACAGGGGTGGTCCTTGGAAATGTGCAGCCACCTTACAAAGCCAATTCCCTACCTACTTGGCTTCTCACTGCTGGTTTTATGGCTGAAGCTGCCCAGGCTGCTGCTGCTCTATCAGGCAGCTCCCTACGGCTGAGGATGGGATGGTTGCATGAGAGACGGTAAGCCCCAGGCAGGGGGTCCTTGACTTGGATGCCTGGGCTGTGTCCCAGGGCTCCTGTGTGTCACTTGATGCAACTTGAACCCTTGTGGTCAGTCTTGCAGACCAAGCAGAGAAGCTCTCAGGGCAAATCCAGCAGAGCCTGTGTGGATCTGGTTTCAAGGGGCTTTCTCACACAGATTAAGGTGCACGTGAAGGGAGGTGACATGCTTCCTGAAAGGCTGTGGACCTCAGCTCTTCTCCCTTGCACCTAAGTTGTGAAAAACCATGGAGACTTGAGTAGGTAAAACCTGTAAATGGCAGATAATCTTTGCTTTCTGTCCCCAAAAGACCACTGAGAGGTCAGCACAGGCCCCGTCCTCCCTCCTGGGGATGCCTGCGAAAGTCTTGCCTTGTCTGTCCCAGCTCTCTTCTTGTGCCTCCCTGCACACTTCCCCAGCTGCGAGCAGTTCTGAGGATGTGAAAGGAAAGGACAGCCTTTATTCCAGCTTCCACAGCACAGCCAGGCCCTGTGATGCCCCAGAGGGATGCACCTAGGGCTGGAAGAGAAACAGCAGTAGGCATTGGGATGGCGCAGCCTCCTGGGTTGTAAGTCCCAAGGGTGAGTTGCATGTGGATAATTTCCTCTGCTTCCTGCAGAGCAGCACTGAGGCATCTGTTGCTGCTTTTCTGCTGGAAATCTATTTGTCTGTAGACTGAAATGAGAACCAGCTGGTGGTTGCTGGGATTTGTTTTAGAAAAAAACCCATCTTCTGTAAAGCATTATTTTGTTTTGAATTCCTGTTTCCTTTCCCGTCTGCCCAAGGAGCTGGGTTTGCAGGTCTCCCACTGTCTGCATGTCCTCGCTCACAGCACGTCTCCTCCGTGCTGGGTCCCAGTGTGGCTCCAGTGGGAAAGGCCGGGGTTACATCTCTCCCCAGACTGTGTGCAGGGGAGCTTGTGCAAACTGTTTGTTAGTTGGGTGTGTTTTCATCTGCTTATGGTTTCCCTCCTCCCGAGTTTCCTGGATTTGAGTAAACCCAGAAATCTCAAAGCAAATCACCACTGGAATGCCATCTGGTTTCACATCAAAACAGCGCTTCCCAGGCAATCCTCTGCCAGAGCTTGAGTCTCTCTCGCAGCCTGCAACTGCGCACTGCCACTGGCACCAGCACAAAGTGGCTGGTTTGGTGGTATTCTGCACCCACAAAGCCTCTGCAAATATACAAAAACACAAGGCACAAGGCCAGCTTGCAAAAACTGGGTAGAGCAAACTCAACAACGTTGAGCAATCTCTAGACTGTAATTTTTACACCTTCCTTTGTTTTCTGTGTTTGATTTTATGAGAGTACAAAACTCTGCCTTATTTGTTTAAAACGAGAGGCCAGGTGCTGCTCTCAGTTGCACCAAAATTAATCTACATTTACACTCAAGTTTTGCAGAAAAGGAATACTTCTGTGACCTCTTTTTTGTTTTCTACAGATGTCCTTCCTCTTTTCTTCAGTTGTTGGCAGCTACATGAAGGACTTCCTCACTGGATTTTTAATATTTGTTAAAGAAATTGTGGCTTTCAAAAAGATTTCACTTTCTTTTGCAACTTCTAATAGTAATCAGAATCTGTTTCATAACATAGAACAATTTGTTCTGATGTATTTCAGTGCTTTCAAAGGTCTTTTCTGTTCTTCCTGGGCACTTTTCATATTTTTAAGACCAGAGGGATCTTTATGATTATCTGTTCTGACAATAAATCTCACCCAATAATTTCTGCTCCAACATTTCTTGAGATGCATTGTATCTTTGAAAAAAGGCTGTTTTGTCTTCGGTTCAAGACCTCAAACTGTGGGATCTTATCCCATTCCTACATAAGTGGCTCTAATAGTTAATGGCTTTTGTTAAACAATGCTCCCTATAGTTCCTCTGAATTTGCTTGGCTTCCAACCACTGCATCAAATTGTATTCCTTGTTTGTTTTTGTTTTTCTCTACCTGATTAAAAAGCCCTATTTCTTATAATTTTTTCTGGTGCTGGCAATTATAGACAGTGCTCAAATCATCTTTTGACCTTCTGTTGGGTAAACTTGGATTGACCTTCTTAAGATTCTTGCTAGAAGTATGTTTTCCAGATGCTGTATCTTTCTTGAAGCTCTTCCCTGAACTCTTGACCATTTCTGTGTTGTTTTTAAACTGTGAGCACTGACATAAAACTACACATTCTCTTTTGATACAGTGGAGTATTTTCTGCTGCTGTTTCAACTGCAGTGTATACTAAGATAATGCCACCTCTCTGCTATTGCAGGATATTTTCGTACTTGTAGGTCCAAGAATCACATTTGTTCTAGCAATAGGATCATGTTTAACTATGTACCATGACCATTGCATAGAGTCAGATTTTAGTCATCCCTCATGGAGATGCTATTTTTCAAGGCACTGTCTTCCACTGTACCCATGTAACCCTCACCATCCTTTACTACCATATGAGGGAGCCAAATTCAGATGCATTAACCATTATAATGTACAAATTGATTTGTCATGTTGGACAGGCTTTTAGGTGGGCCTGTACGTCTGAGGAAGCTCCTTGTCTTTCCAAGCTCACCATTTTTCTATCATGGTTAGTGCTACCTGCTTTCCATGAGCAATACTAATGCTGTAGATTGTTGTTTTCATGTGACAGTGTCAAGTGAGGCTGCGAAATGACTCCTGATATAAATGTACTGATAGAGTTATCTACATAGAATAAATTAGTGATGTCACCAAATATGGGACTGTGTTTTAATAAGACCTGATCCCATAAAAAGATAAGCACCTTTCCTAGAGAGAAAGTGGAATTTTTGTCTCTGCAGATACTAAAACTGAACCAGACAAGTCCCTGAGAAGCTTCACCACCTAATCATACCTGTTCGTGCCAGAGCTTGGGTGAGATGACTTCCAGAAGTCCCTCCCAACTCTAATCTTTCTGTAAATATATAATTATGTGACTAATTAGGTCACTACTTTTAATAAGTGCCACTGTCCTCTACAGTCACTTTTCTGCATTTCATCCTGTTCCAAAGACAGGTTAACTGGAATAGGTCCTGCAGATTTAAATATCCTTTGTACCAAATCTACTTAAAGAACTGTATTTATGGATGAAATAGAGAGCACTTCATTATCAGGTAATCCTGCTCATGCCAAATACAAAACAGAGGTTCTTCCAAAAGATGTGTTTCTCTGCAGGCTGACAATGTTATGGGGGGTGGCTGCTGTAAGTGTGTCTTGGGAGTTGACGCTGGGGTGCATGCAGAGGTTTGTCAGGGGCCTCTCTCTTGCACTCTGGCCAAACAGAGGCAACCAGAGCATGAGGCTGGGCTCCTGCCGTCCCCGGAGCAGGACTACTGGGCTGGCAGTCTCCAGGAGAGGTCACTCCTGCCTGCCAGAACCTGCCGGCACTGGACAGGGAGCTGCCTCTTCCTAGGGCGGATCCTTACCGTCGCCTCTCCAACATGCAAAGCATGGTGGGCAGGAAAGACATCTCTTGAAGGTGGAGACAGGTGCTTCTGCTTTCCCCCTCAGCCTGGCTTTCCCATTCTGGATGCATCCAGCAGTATCAGGAATGTCAGGCATATGACGGGCCTGTGATTTCAGTAAAACCTACTTGATCAAGTTTATTTTAATAACAGAATATTTCCAAATTGTTCTGCATTCAATTTTTCCCCGGATCACAGTTCTCTTCCTAAGTACTGTGAATAGCCATTCGCAAGGTCCTGTTTTATTCCAACGCTTAATGGTAGCTTTTGATCAAACACATTGTAGAATTTAATTTGGACTGGAAGAGATCTCTGAAGATCACCTGGACCTTCCATCCACTCAAAGCAAGACCAACTGCAAAGCTGCTTGGGGCCACATCTGGCTGATTACTGAGTATCTTTGTTAGTGGTGAATTCACAGCCTCTCCAAGAGACTCTTGCACTGCTTGACCAGCTTCATCAGGGTTTGTTTTGTGTCTAAATACCCAAGGAAAATTCCCTTGCTCTGTCCTTTGCTGACTGCATGTAATCCTATTGTTGTGCTCTTTGTTGAGATCTAACGTGTTCCCTTTTCAGCTTTCCCTTCCATTTCCCATATTAGTCTTGCTGCCCTTCCTGAAGTGTCTGAAGTAACAGGGGCCAAGCATGCACTTGCTGTACTCGAGGGAGTCTGGGGCACTACAGCTCTGCAAGTGTGTACCATATTGAGAAATAAACCCTGGTGCTAGAGAAGTGTGCTAGAGCAGGAGGCAGCTGGGACCCCTGGCAGCTCCAGAGGGGCCTCTGGGGTGTCACGGGGGACCACATGCTCAGGGCTGTGTTTGTGCAGCCATTTACCCACCTCTGTGATACAGCTGCTGCTTGGTTGCTGCTGCCTGAGCCAGGCATTGTGCTCTGGCTGCCTTCCCTGTTTGTTTTCTTCCTTGTGGGTTCAGTTGTTTTGCATCTGTAAGGCTGAGTGGGTGGTACGTAGTTTCTGTACACTCTGTTCTTTCAGTGGGTTTGGTTTAGTCTGTGTTTTTAAGTGCAGGTAGTGCTTCTCAGAAGGGACATTACTGTCATTGAATGGCATCATCCATCTAAATACCTGGTTTAGCATCTACACCAGAAAATCTGATGAGATACAATCTGACATCTTCTTTTCTTCATCTGGTTAGAGGAAGTCACGATGTTTTTTCAGGGGAATCTTTATTCAAAGATCTGAAAATGTATAAACAAGTAGATACTTCCTCTGCTTTCCTTTGTCAAGCTGTCAGAATTTTCCCAGGCCACACTGGTTTGTGATTTTCACTTGTTATTCCTTTTTTCGGATGACAACAGAGAAATGAGTTGACAGGCAGAGGTGTCTGAGGCAGAGACTTGCTCTGGGGAGACAAGCACTCAAACTTAAAGATGACTTTGCTGTACTTTTGGCAAGGCTGGATCAGTGACCCTGCCACGGAGTAATGATGACTTTTGTCCAAGGGTATTCATACTGCTAAAAAAACCAAAATGCCTGAAAGAGCTGTTTCCTGGGACTCTCCTTTGTGGATGGGAAGGTGTGCATGGCTTTTTTCCAAGGAATATAGGCTAGGCTCAAACCTGAAAACATAAGCATGGGCGGACTTACTTATAAAGCCAGTCTCCTGCCAACAATACAAATAGTATACAGCTTCCCAGACCCTTGAGTGTAGGTCCTTACCTTTATTCTGCTCTCACTTACACTTTTGTTTCAGCAATATAAAGTGTTGGATCAGTAAAAGGGCAGGCTCAAGCCCTTCTCATTGGTTTGTTTTGTTTGGACCCAGTCAAGAGTTGGAAGGCTGAGTGCCGGGAAATGACTGGGAGAACTGAGGTCTCTCTGGTCTTTGACTTTCAGGATCAGACCTTAGCAAATCACAGCATCTAACTCTTGTTAGATGGGAGCAGGAAAATATGCTTCGGACTTGCACGGTTACATTGTTTTGGTTTGAACTTAGAACAGCAAAGGATGAGGAGCAGTGGCTGGTAGTGTTTGTACTGGTGTGCAACACGTCTGTGTTGACTGGAGACAGCAGTCAGTGGGGGAAGGGGCTTTGCTGGGCTCATGAGAGAGGAGCCATGAGACAGAAAGCGCTTGATTCAGGTGTAACGGATCCTGGGTTTTAGGAGTCCATGTGATGAGTTGGAAGAGTTATAGGCTGTGAAAAGAGAGAAGGGTGGGGAGCAGAATGAGAGGGCAGAGAAAATGAGGTGGGAAAGAAGGAAGGGAAAATTTGGAGTGGTACAGACCCCCTGCAAAGGGAGTGGTCAGGCAAGTGAAAGATTTTCCGTGTTCTTGTTGAAATTTGTGATGGTGTCCAAGTTCTAAGTATTATTTATGCATTCAGACACAAGGGACATGCAAAGAAGCTCAGGTCTGAGAAGCGTGACTTGCCCACTTGCCTTTTCTCTTCTACTTGTTCTTCCTTCATCTGTCAGGCTCACACTATGGCTGAACAAAGCTGGAGGTCTCCAACCTGCTGCACATGAATCTTGCGTAGAGAACAGGGCCTGCTGCCTCCTCTCTTGGTTCCCAGGGAAGGACTCATCACTGCTGTGAGGCATACTGGAGCATGTCAGGGGTCTTCTGAGCCAGGCAGCAGCCTATCAGTTACCTCCATGAGAAACCAGTGCCA
Organism: Corvus brachyrhynchos; assembly: GCF_000691975.1. NCBI lineage: Eukaryota > Metazoa > Chordata > Aves > Passeriformes > Corvidae > Corvus > Corvus brachyrhynchos. Next base: position 4,922,961 of record NW_008239553.1, read on the forward strand.
GAGAAAGGGTGTGGGAGTTATGGGGATGAACACGAGGAGTGTGGGGAGGGAGGGATGCACTGTGTGGCTTTGGTTGCTTGAGGTAGTCAGGGAAGTACCCAGCAAGGTGCTGTCTACACTGCCTTGCCAAAATCCACAAAAAAAAGTGATGCCAGTGTTGCCTGGGGTACGGCCATTCCTCTCTTAACCTTCAGCATCCCTTATGGGACTATGTATAGGAGGGAATAAAAGCCAAAGGTACACATTTTCCCCTGCGGTGGATGTGAAGCCACAGAGAAATGTTCTGTAGCCTTATACAAAGGTTACTTGGCAGCTGTCTGACAGAATTTTGTCCCTGTTAGAGGTGGATGTTGTGTTGACAAGTCAGAGCAGAGTCATGCACCTCCCCGGAGAGCTGCCTTGCCTGTTCTGGAGGTGCTGGGTATGCTCTGCTGAGCCCATGCTGCATGGTGTGGGGAGTCAAGTGTTCCATGCCTAATGTCCTCTGGAGTCCGTACTGAGAGCCCAGAGTCCGGCCACAGGTGTAGCGGCAGCTGTCTGGCAGAGGGTCTTCTGCAGGGACACCACTGCTCCCTTGGGCCCACCACTGAAGAGTGGTACCTTCCTGTAATGCCCAGGTCAGTCTCTCAGACTTTATTATTTGCCTGCAAGAAGAGACACCTTCCTAATGCAGACTCACAGCCGGTTGCGGTTCATGGCATGCATCAGCCTGTTATTGTTGTGACACTGATCATGTATTTCCTTCTCTCACCCACTGCCTTTCCAAGGGGAAGCTGTGATAATGACAGGACTTCTTGTTCTTTGTCACAGAAATTGGGTATAATTGCTCCATTTTGGCGGCTTTAAGATGTGCAGCAAGGGAACAGGCTGGATTCCTTCTTAAGACATCAGTCATCTGAAGCATTTGGTAGATGGCACATCAGAGCTGGGAAATGACTCAACCATCTTTGTTAAAAGCAATCGCTCGGCTCTGGGAATAAAATTAGAGGGAGAAAGCTGAGGGAGGTGCAGGAGGGGAAAGGACACTTGAACAACAAAACAGAGATGCTGCATTCTGTGTGGCTGTCATAGCACAAGAGTTTCTTCTTGCTAGAGCTGTATCTGAATCATCCCTTCAGTCAAGGAGCTATTCATCAGCCAGCCTACCCAAGGTAAAAACGGCAAGGTGTCCCAGAGGGCAGAGGAGGTTAGTGGGTGCAGCTGGGCTCAGCACAGCCGTGCTGCTGCTGTCAGCAGCATGAGGCTGCTGGGCTGAAGCTCCTCCGTGAGTGACTGTGAATAGTGTAATTTCTGTGAGGGCGTTGGGGCAAGCTCAGAGCTCTCTCCTAAACCTCTGGGATCCCTTAGAGAGGTGTGTGGAGGTCAGTGCTCTGATGTCTGCCTAGGTCTGATACATCTCTTGTTTTCAACTCAGTGTCGAGACCTCAGCAGAAGAACCCCAGCTTCCCGCTACTGTCTGAGCCAAGCTGGACTGTTATTAGTGGAAAACCTCTTTAAGGGAAGTGAGGATTGCCAGAGAATTACATGGCCTGATTAAACTGGCTTCCTGTTCTCAACTGACATGGTGTATTGGAACCAGGGTAGCCTCCAGGTTAGCCCTCTGCCCAGGGAACATCTGCCTGGTGGTGTGCCTGGATGGGCTGCAGCTTTGCCCTCCTTTCACAGCACTGGAAACATCTTAACCAGGAGCCATTTCTCCGCCTGTCTGAGCTCACAGAAACCTAGCTGGGTTGCTCTTGCCTGCCAGTGAGTCATTGCAGATCGTGTGTGACAAACTGCTTCATGGCAAAACAAGCTGCTTCTCAGTGGGCGTAGCAGGGACTGGCTTTGTTTGTTTTTCCTGCTGCCAAGGCCTTGCTTATCTAACCTCCATTTCAGTTCTGTTCTGAGTGGAAATATTCTTATTTATGCAGCTGGGGCAGAGGTCCTTTTTGTTTTAACTCTTCTAAGTTTGAACTTGTGGAAGAGAAAATCTCTCATGGTGGCTCTATCTTCTGGATGAAGCATTATGCCTGCTACGTGGGTTGTACAGATGAGCACAGGTCAGTAAATCTGTCCCCTGCTCAGCAATGAGCCACAGTGATTTCTTCAGTGCATTTACGCATCTACTTAATTGCACCTAGTACAAGTTACTAGAAGTTACTTGGACCAAGGTCTTCTTGGTCCAAGTCACCCCCATGTCAGTGACACCCAGAGGCTTCAAACCTGATACAAGTTACATATGGGAAACAATCCCTGCTCCAAAGAGAACTCAGAGGTGTAAGTGACACCATAGCTGAAGGACTCCTTGAAAAGCACCCTGATGTCACCTCAGTGTGGGTTTGGAGGCCATCTCCTGGGATGTTCTGTGCTTGGGCACATCTATTTAGGCTACTCTGCCTAAGTTGGGCTGGGGGCTGCTCGTAAGGGGGCAGATCATTGAGCACACTCTGCTTGTAGCCACCCATACCATATGAGAAGATGTAATAATGTATCTAGGAGACCCTATCACTTTGTCCCGATGTTTCTGTCTTTACTCTGGGTACCAGCATCCTGATGGCCAACAGTGACTTGGCAAGGACTGTTGTGACAGTGGGGACCTGATGGTCTTCACACACTGATGGACCTCTTTGATTGTGGGAACCAAAGTGACTGAAGTGACTGGGTTTTCTGTTATACAGAAAGAACTGTATTCTCTCTAATAGAGAATTCAGTAATTTGCAGAGTATCTGATGCCTTCTAGGTTGCCTACTGAAGTGTGAGATCTCCATGGCCCCAATATTGGATCTGTACCCAGTACTGTGCATTCCTAGGTGGTACTGTGAAAACATGCAGAAATGTGATTTCTTATATATTGCTTCCTTTTATAGGCTCTCAACGCACTACTACGTGTTTTTGTTTAAATACTCCAAGCTCTAGGTTTGCTTTGTTCAGCATAGTCTGTTCAACACAAAGGAAAGTCAGTCATTAGTGATTAATTGGAACATGCTTTCCTTTCTTAGCTGTGCTTTTATGGGCTGTACAGGTGCCTGTTTCCAAAACAGAGTTGATCTCTGTGGCTCTGCTCTGAACAGCACCTATCTGTGCTAGGTTATGATTCCACAGGAGTTAATGAAGGGTGCAGAGCTGGTCAGTTTAGTGTGGGCCAGTGTGTTTCTAAGTACCGTGACAAGCTGCTTAAGAGAGCACATGTACACAATTTGCTACGGCTGATGAATAACAGTAACAGAATTAGCCTGTCCATTTGCATGCACAAAGGATCTTGATAAGGTCCTAATCACAGCTGTCCTGTAGCTTTTATGAGAAGAAATTGTAATTTTGGGAGCAAGCAGAACTAAGTAGAGCTTGTTTCCACAGGCTGAGTAGGAACCGAGTAGGAATGTTTCAACAAAGCTGATGCAGTTAGAAAATGTGCATGTGCTGAAGCAGAAGTGTTTCATGGAAACAAACATATGTGGTTTGACAAATTTTAATTGTCAGTCTCGTGTTGGATAACTTGCCTGTTGTATCACATGTTTGATCTGGGAACTGCACAGAAACAAAGCTGCTGAGGTTTGCCCAGGAACTGCTGCCCTGTGGTCAGGCTGGCATGCTCTGGCTGGCTGAGGTAGGACTTATTTTGTTCCTTAGAACCTGGAAATTTGGTTCTTGTGTGAGGCTGATGTCACTCTTCAGTTTTGTTGTTGCTCACTTCCAAATACATTTGCTGTCCTCATTCAGTGCTGAGCAGCCATGATATTGGAAAAAGACCCAACTGTGGTCATTTTATTCAACAGCTACTGAAGTCCTGGTCTGCATCTAATATTTTGTATGTATCAGCATTTCTGAAATAAAATCTTACAGGATTTCTGCTTCATAGGAAACTTGCAAACTTTTTTTATGCCTATTTGAAATTACATTTCAAGCTATTGAAAATGTCTGCAGAAAGGAAATCCTATTAGTCAGCTAGCCTGAGATCTGACTTCTACCTTATCATTGCTGAAATTTTTAGCAGCTGAGACTGGAGGTGTTGTGACAACCACTATACTCCTAGATAGCAGCTGTTTTTATTGCTGTATAAAATATAATTTACTCTGAGGTTTACTTGCACACAGGCTCCAGAGGCTCATCCAGTGGAGACTAAGGGTTGAAAAAATTCGGCCATTTCCAAAATTCTTTGCAAGAAAGAAAATTGTTTTACAGGTTCTGATAAGGTATTGCTCTGTTCTGTCTCTACAGAATGAGTTTGAAGATCAACAGCACCAACAAAAAATAGTGTTAGTATTTTCCACATTCAGGAGATGTTCCTTTCTTGGGAATTTGGTCACAGGTATATTTAGTACTTGAATAAAACCCCACCCCAGAGAACCAAAACCTCTGGGGAAGTTTAATTGTTGGCTAAAGAGATCCTACGACCCAATTCTATGTAGTCTTATCCTATTATAGACTGAAATCAAATCTAAAATATTATGCCTCTAAAGCTTTGGCATGCTGACTGCCTTCATTTCCAAGTGATACTGACATTATACTAGCTGTGGGATGCTTGAGTTTCTCTGTGTGCAATTTTGTTGCCCATAAATAAACAGAGACCGAGATCTTAATGAAGAGAATTTCAAGAACTGCAGTCCTGTAAGAAAAACAAAAAACTCACCCACAGCCATCAGTATTTACCTTCTAGACCAAATCTCAGGTCAGGCTTGGAGGAAAGTGTTAAGAATTAAAGTCCTGACCCAGGGACAGGACAACTGGTTTTGAGCCAGCTGCTCTGTCATCAGTTTTATGTGAGAATTTGGGCAAACAGTTACATTTCACCTATTCTTGGCTCCTCTTTTTCAAAGTGGGGGCAGTAGTACCTTTCTGTCTCCCAGGCGTGGGAATACAGTACAGCTTGTGAGGGTTGGTCATTACTGGTTTGGAAATAAGACAAATCCACCTGTTCTCCTGATTTTACAGACGGCAAAGGCAACGTGGGGAGCTGGCTTTGTCAGAGGCTGTGCTAGAAATGATGGACTAATCAGTGTAGTCTGGAATAGCAGGTTCTGATGCCAGATCCCTGCTTTGTCCATCCTGTTGCTGTCTCTGCTGTGCTTGGCTTTGCATCTGGGGTGCAGAGGAGTTTCACCTTGGGGAGTAACTGCAGGTAAAACCTTCTAGTTTCTCTCCTTTACCAGAAGCATTTTTTCCTGGAACTGTTTCAGATTAGCTCAGTCACTAGACTCTCTAATTCCTTTAAAAAAGGTTTGTTTTTGCTTTCACATGCTGACAACATGCTGATGCTTGTCACTTGACTTGGCTGCGTAGCACTTCCCATGACCCCAGTAAGATATTTTGGAAAGGATATTAAAACAAGCATAAATTGGCCCTGAAGAAGAGCATGTTCAGTAAGTGTGTGTTGCAAGCACTTGCGTCAGGGAAGCTAGAAATCTGTGCAGAACCTTTCTCTCCCTGAAAACTTTGTCATGAGGTAATTTTCTGAGGTGCTGACTGCTGACACAAAAGGACCTTGACACTGTTTATGTAAAATCTGGTTGTTCTTCCCTCTAGTATTTACAGCACCCTCATGGATCCCAAATAACCTTGTTGACCCCACATACCACTGGAACATAGGAGGCTTTGCTCACATGTCTCTTGGAGCATTGCACATCTGCCTGGTTGCACACAACTTTGGGTTCTGGCACACAGGTGGTTTGCCTGTTTAAATGTTACTGACAAAGCTGCATGTGGTCAAAAAGTGTGTCCATCTTCATCACTGACCAAAGGAAAGAATAATTAATGCAAAGAGATGAGAAAAATGAAATCCAGAAATATGTGCATATTACTTTCTTTTGCTCCACCTTACCAGATTTTGTTTTAATTTTGCCAAAGACTGCAGTACCCGATTGCTCAAAATGATTGATTAGTTTATGTAAAAACAAGCAGATTGTTTTGTCTATCTATGGCTGAATGTAGACTGATCCATTTTCTGATGTTTCTGTAACAGGATATTTCATGTTTTTCAGACTGGGTTCCCATGCAGAACTGGCTAGCAGTTTCTGTTGGGTTTCCCAGTCCAACCACTAGGGCAGAAGATCCTTTGGTGTGAGAGACCCACATCCAAGAGACCCCTCCTTTGGCAAAGGCTGATGCCCAGGTGCTTCAGTTACCAGGGGGTCTGCATTAGGTTTTGTTGTAGAAATGGGGGATTGCTTCAGAAGAGAAGCCTGAAATACACAGGGAGCATATCTGATGGCTTGTTGATCAGGACCCTCTAAGAGGAAGAGTAATTAGGGCAAATAGAAGGACATGAACCTGGGATTCTCTCCTACATGATGAACAACCAGTACCGGGGCTACTCTGCCCTCTGTCTCTGCTGAAGCTGCTCCTCTTCATTTCCAGTAACTACTAGGTCAAAGTGGGTTCCAAGGCCAGGTGCTTAGTACCGCTTAGCCCGAGCGGTACCACCTCTCTCTGTAGCCCGGGAACAGTTTCCGCTCTTTCAGGAATCCAGCCATTCTGTCTGATTCCTTTGGCTTTTGTAGAAAATGCCTCCCAAGGGAAATTACTTGATTTCCACCTAATAAACATTTCACTTAATCTGAAGCCAAATGTTTCCAGTTTGCCAGATATTCCAAAATAAGTAATTCTCAGGGGGACCTACAACAACACTTCCTTTTTTTTCTCCTGTTCCAAGACAGAACAGAATTAATTAACTAGTGCCTCACCTCCTCTCACCCTAAAGGTAAGGTGGTAAAAGTGGCAGTGCTATCTGCCCTTGCCTTGCAAAATGTGCTCAGGCTGAGGGAAACACTGGGGGCAGTGATAAGGGCACACCCTCCGACCCCCAGGTCGAGCTCATGTCTGAGTGAGTCACACCTGCCTGTTTGCTTCTCAGTGAAAAACTAGCCCTGCAAAAAGAGATGTGAGCAGTTCAGAGGTTCTGAGGTTCAGGGCTGTCCTCTGACAAACGGATGAATTTCACAACACCATCTGTCCTTTGGGCACCTTTATCTCTACCCACTGACAGCTGAACTGCTCATTTCACATGCCCAGGGGCTACTGAAGTGCTCCTTCTTTCGAGTTGTCTGTCTTGCTGAACAGTATGGAGGACCAAAGTTCCTGCTGTCATGAGAGTGACCTTCCTCCAGGCACCACAGAAAGTGTCCAAGGAAGGACATGGTGATGCTGTGGGCTCAGTTACATTCCTCCCCTGCAGCTGCTGCCTCTGGCTCTCTTGTTTCCCAGAAACTCTGCCTGCAGGTATGATGCCTGTCTCTGTTATGGGGATACCTTCACCTCAGCTGCCAATGTCAAATCTGTGCTTTAACTCATCAGTCTTTTCTCTCCTCATCTGTCATTTGGGCCATGATAACGCCCCTATGCTCCTCAGGAGGGCTAAATGAGGGAGAGGAGGAACAAACTGTCTTCCAGCAAAGCAGGAACATAAAGCTGGAGCTGCAATTGCAGTTAGAGAGCACATAAAAGCCATAATTTCTTTGCCAGTGCACAGCCCAGAGACAAAGCCTCTGCAAAGCCCTTCTGGCAACCACCCCAGTCAGAGACATCTGTGTGGCACATCCCCACAGGGGTACAGAGCAGAGGGGATGATAAGTCTCTACTCTGCAATTAAGGCTCTCATTTTGTCAGTTTTATTCCCTTTTTGTGGAAGCCGGTAAAGCACTCTGCTTTTCCCAGCTCCCACCCCCAGTGCAGTGCTCTACGGTGCTTGGGTGCTCCCTCCCTGCTCTGCGGAGCAGCTGCCACCACATTTCCCTGTCCCCACTATCCTGGCAGGGCTGGGTGCCCTGCCACCCTTCTTGCCTGCCTTCAGCTGAGCGATGCTCTCCCAGCTTTCCTGACCACTGCTGTGAGGCACTGACCAGCACAGGACCCTGCTGCTGGGAAACCACGGCATGCAGCCTTGCTCTGAGGCACACTGCAAAGGCTTTGACTATGACTCTTTGCTTCTTGGGCTTGGAAGGGCTGTCCAAGCCTTTCCCCACTTCTTGTTATTTTTTAAGAATCATTTTGATGAATCCTCTCTTTCTATGTCTGTGATTTGAAGCACTCTTCTGCAGGCCCCATGCTATAACCACTTGCCTGTTCAGCTCTCCTGTTCCACCTGATGCTGTGCTGCTGGGGCACACTAAGGTACTAAACTCTGAGTAGATGGGCTGCACTGCTCAGCTGTTCAGATACACAACAGCTGCTTCTGGGATGTTATTGATCTGTTGTGGTTCTATGATTTCACAGAGACTGAAATCTGGACAGACCCTGGGAAGAGGTCAGGTCTGCTGCACTTCACTGTCCCATTACACCAACATGTGTTGCAGGTTTTCTCTCTTCTCATCTGCAAGATGATGTTGTGCATGCTTTATCCTTGCTCTTTGTACCTGCACATACAAAGATCATCTCCAAGCAGAGCTGTATTTCTCAGCATCATAAATGAGGAGTCACCAGGCAGAATGAGTCACTGGTGCAATTTTCCATAGCTTAATCTAAACTTGTAGGGCCTGATTTCATTATTATTGCTAATATTAAGTAGTTTCTTCCTTCATGCTGAAATCAGCAGGATTTCTTGTTCACTTGGGTGGAAGGTTTTTAAAAAACACACAGGCTGTTTCAGGTCAAGGCTCAGTTAGGGGAGTGAAGTACAGGAAGAAGCGCTGGACAGGTAAACACAGCTGGTGATGAAAGCTGGCTTCAGGTAACCTTTCCTGTGCTGCATGTTCTTTTGTGTTACTTAAGCACTTGAGTGATTTAGCAACTTCTGTGAGCTCCAGGCTGATGGGCTGGTGTGGAGTAGGATGGAGAGGTGGCATTCAGTGGACAGCTAAAAAATGACACATCTCTTGTGGAAATGTGAAGATTTTGGAGAGCAGGGAGTTAGATGCAGTGCTGTCCTTCACATTTCCTTTTCCAAGAAATCCTCACTCAGGAAACGGAATAACTTCCCCAGACCATCAGAGCTGAGTACTCCAGAAAAAGCATTTAGGTCTTTGAAAGTACCCAAGGACCTGACACTCTTT
>NW_008239553.1:4932038-4936281 GCF_000691975.1 Corvus brachyrhynchos
TTTCCGCACACATCGAAAAATGGAACTCTGTGATTTCTCAGGAAGAGCAGAAGGATGCCATTAGGTCATGTAGAAAGAAAATTAGAAAGGTAAAACTCAGCTAGAACTCCATCTGACCACTGCTGTAAAAGATGACAATAAAAAGTGTTTTTATAAGTACATTAACCACAAAGGGAGAGCCAAGGAAAACCTACATTCTTCATTGGATGCAAGAGGAAACAGTGTCACCAAGGATGAGGAAAAGGCTGAAGTACTTAATGCCTTCTTTGCCTCAGTCTTTGAGAGTGGTTTTCCTCAGGGCAACTAGCTCCCTGAGCTGGCAGACATTGCCAGGGAGCAGAATAGACGTCCTGCAATCCAGGAGGTAGTTAGTGACCTGCTGAGCCACTTAGATGCTCACAAGTCTGTGGGACTGGATGAGGAGCAGCAGGAGAGCTTTCTAAGCCACTCTCCATCATTTATTAGCAGTCCTGGCTAACCGGGGAGGGCCCAGATGCCTGGAGGTTCGCCAGTGTGATGCTCATCCACAAGATAGGCCAGAAGGAGGATCCTACAAGCCTGTCAGCCTCACCTTGGTGTATGAGAAAGTTATGAGACAGATCATTTTGCGTGTGATCATGCAGCACACACAGGACAACCAAGGGATCAGGCCCATCCAGCGTGGGTTCAACAAAGGCAGTCCTGCTTGACCAGCTGGATTGACTTTATGACCAGGTGACCTGCTCAGTGAATGAGGGAAAGGCTTTGGGTGCAACTATCAACCAGGCAAGAGGACATAGCCTCAAGCTGCTCCAGGGAAGGTTCAGGTTGGACATCAGGAGGAATTTCCTCAGAGAAAATATTGTTAAACATTGGAATGGACTGCCCAAGGAGGTGGTGGAGTCATCATCCCTGGAGATGATCAAGAAAAGACTGGATGTAGCACTTAATGCCACAATCTAGTTGAGAAGGTGGTGATCGGTCAAAGGTTGGACTCAATGATCTCAGAGATCTTTTTCAACCTAATTTGTTCTGATTTCCCAGCATCATACATCATTCCTTTTCCCTCCTGTCCTTTCTGCTAAAACAAACCCAGTCCCTCTGCAGGATTTCTTAGTATCTTGGCCAGTCTGACTTGAAAAATACTCTAGTACTGAAGCTTTCAGACCTACTGTACTGCATTACCATATCCCTACTCACATCTTTCCTTTTTTTTCTGGTTAAGTCCTTTTCACATGTGTAAAAAAATTCTTCTGCTTATTTTTGCCATATTTGCAGACTTACAATCATATCTGTTTTGTCTCTCAGCAAAATGGCAGATACAGCTCAGTTCTAAGAGTCTGGCTAGAGTTTGTTTCTCCTCTCTGAATTCGCACTTTGATAATATTTTACAAGCAATGTGCTACACACAACTGAGTGAAAGTATCCCAGAGAACATCACCCACAGACCTTATCCAGAAGGATTGTCCCTTCTGTCCTTCCGGGCAGGATATATTTTCTCAGATTCTGTCAAAAAAACTTTTGCAGAATAGCTTCCCCCCCACTACCACAGACTTGACTTTTTCAGGTTTAACTGAGGAAGGCTTTGACCCTGCCAGATCTAGGGCAGGAGCGCCCCGGGGATACCAAATCAGGTCGTGAACCCCCACTGCATTTGCGCCAGAGTACTGGTGAGTCAGGTTGGTTACTGTGTTCCCCAGTGAGCTCTGTCCTATTTTCTTTCCTTCCTTTATCCCTTTTTCTCTGTTCCTTTTCTCATGGCAGAAGAAGTTCAGCCCCTTTCTCTTCAGTTAGTAACTTTCTTTTTATTCAGTTCAATCTTCCCATGCTGCAGCGATTTTCTCCATTCTGGCTGTGATATCACTCTGTATGTAGACCCTTCTATTTCTGTAACCCTTGAAAGTGTGGGTGAAAATGGTAGAGTATATTCAAATATCTTGAGAAAACATATAACAATAAAAAACTAACAAATGATTATCAGAAACTCCAATGTTCTCTCAAAATGATTAGATAATAGAGTAGGTCAAAAATATGCCTGCCCTACCTTTTTTCCCCCTCCACTCCTTATGTTCTATTTCTGTGGCTTTTAATCCTTATAATAGCTAATCCTTTGGGAGTAAGGATGAATCCCTTGAGTCCAGTGGACTTGGAAGGCCTGTAGCTTTTCCTTTTACAGTACTAGCTTTACCAAGCTGCATAACCTGTGAAAATACTCTCTGGCAGCCTATATAACCCATAGGATCTCCCGGATTGTTATTTGCAGTAGAAATTGTTGAGTGCAAAGGCTGTGTTTCAGATGGAATGAACCCTGGTTTTTAAGCTGAGGCGCATGGGTGATGAATAAGAATTGCCCTTGCACATTATCCCAGGAATGTGCACACACTCACTGATATTTTCTGTGAGGGAGTAGCATCTCTGTCCTAATTTTGGCCATGACACAGATGTTAATCTATACCACCTCACATAGCTGTCGAGGCCAGAGGAAAGGGAGTCTCTGAGTTAGTAAAAGAAGGGCATGGCTTCTGGCTGAAAAAATGGGGGAGGGGGACAGTAAACTGTCCACCATTTTTCATTGTCTTGGGGTCTGTGGTGAGCATTTTTGCATGTGAATCACCCTCTCTTTTGTATACTTTTGTAATTAACATTGCTGCTGTTACTGTTTTTTTTCTTATGTCATTGCTGTTTCCAGTAAATCATTCTTATCTCAGGCCATGATCTTCATTGTTTGTGTCCCAATTCTCAACTCCATCCACCAGAGCAGGGAAGGGGGAGATAGAGAGTGGCCTGTGATTTGAGAGAGTCTCAGAGGGGACACTGAATTGGGACACTGAATTGGGGAGTAGCATTCCTAAACCATGACAAACACATAGGTGAAATCCAAACCAAAGGAGAAGGGGAGTAGAAGTTGAACAGAAGACAGGCTGGTTTATGAAGAAGAGAGTAGAGAAGGGAAAACTTTTCCCACCCGGTTCAGTGAAAAGCAGAAGAGGGGTGATGAGGAGGGTGATCAGAGCTGGCTGAGCTGTTCCCAGATTTGCAGGTGATGCCTGGGGGTCTGGCAGGTCCCCTGGGGACAGCAGCTGTCATGGTTTCCTCTTTGGCTCCATGTAGACTCACAGCTGGAAAAGTCTCATGGGCTACTGAGGCTCCATCTGCTCCCTGTTTGTACTGTGATGTGCTCCATGGGGCCATACGTGCAATGGACCTGTTGAAACCCAGAGTCTCTGCACAGAAAACATCCCTTGTGACTTGACATGATGTGCTACATGGAACAGGCATAGACCTGCTCCTGCTTGCCAGAACCTCCACTGGCTCAGACCTCCTCTGAAAACACAAAATGTTCAGGTGTTTGTTACTGCTGTAGGTTTGAAAAATATCTGTTCTTCTCAGTGTGTGTTGTCTTTAAGGATCTGACACAGAGGTGTGAAACTGTGCATGGTGTATCACCTTCTGCAATATTTACCAGGATCTAGAAAGCTAAAAGTCTTAGAGGAAAGGTTGTCCTTCCAGAGAGAGTACCCCAGACCAGGCAGGTCTCAGAGATGGGGCTGAGCTTGCCAAGTTCAAACCCTCGTATGGGGCTTTGTTATTGCTCCAACACAGTTGTATCTGGAAAGGGGCTTTGGACAAGTTCTGCTTGCTCATTCTTATTGAGATCAAAATTTTCAGGTGCCTGTCCAAATTTTGGCCTGAAATTCCAGCTCAGAGCTTGGCTTGCGACCCAGCCCACCCATGGAAACGGAAATGAAATTCCCAGCAACTGTGGCTGCCCTGAGCTGCCTGGATATTTATTGAGCTCTCACACACAAAGCGGGTTTTTTCTGAGGAAAAAAAAACAGAAAACCAACAATCCGGCTCTGGATCTCTCCACACTGCACATTTTTTCCTCTCAAAACATTCAGATGTGATCAAAGCATAACCCGGCTTGACAAAGTATTTGTGAGCTTGAGCAGACCTGGCCTTCACTACAGCTTGCAGCGAAACCCTGACCCAGGAGCACAGTACCTGGTTCCAGGCTGGGTCTCACTCCCCAGCTGGGATCAATGCAGCCTCAGCCTGTTGGGTTTAATTGCTGCAGACGCCATCCGCTGGGCAGTGGGATGCAAAGTGGAAAACAGGCTTTCAACCCGCTGTGTTCTCAACAGAGCAGCACGAAAGGGGTCCAGCGGCTTCAAAGGGCAGAGGGTTTGGATGGGAGTCCCACGGACTTGGCTGGGGGGAATTCTGGTGGAGCTAGGTTTGCACAGGGGCCAAGAGCATTCCT
>NW_008239553.1:4936323-4936997 GCF_000691975.1 Corvus brachyrhynchos
ACGCTGTTGACGTCGGCGCCTCACGCGTTCAGCGTAGGATGCTCATTTGTATTTTCTCCTGAGCTCACGGGGCCTGGCATCCAGTCTGTGCTTTTGTTACAGCAGCTGTTACTGGTCTGGCTGCCTCAGTAATTTCCCCAGTCCCTGGAAAACCCACCCAGGAGCAGATCTCTAGAGCTCTGTGATTGCTCTCTTAAGCACTCGCTTCCCAGATTGACTCCCTCTCCACAGACTAATTCATCTGACTAATTATCCCCCTCTTGGTGCTAGTTTGTTTTGAATGCAGAAATTTGGCCACTGCAATTTGTTCTTTAAAATTCCAGAGTCATTGAACAACAATGAATAGAAAAAGCGTTTTGTTAATTCAAATTCAGCAGTGAACAGAGGTAGCCTCTCTGATTGACTTGGAATGTGAGGCTGTCTCTTTTGAAAAAGTGAGGCTTCGGCCCCAGAAATTCAGCTGCTTTAGAGAAGTCAGGCAGGAGGCTTCCCCTTGTCAGGGGTAAATGATGTGCTTCCTAGTTCAGATACTTCTATGCCAAAAATGACTGCTTATGCCAGATTTCCACCTGCTGCATTTTTGCCAAAATGGGTATTTTGAAATTATCTGGGCAAGCATTCGTATCCCAATATCACCTAATTTTAGGGAAACCTGTTTATGCCTCTCTGAGAGT
>NW_008239553.1:4937054-4950404 GCF_000691975.1 Corvus brachyrhynchos
TAAGTTAAAGCTAAAATTCCTTGAAGGAACACAACAGATTGACTCAAAGTCCATGAAAACCTTGTTATCTTAAGGCAGGCCTGGAATGAAAGATGGTCTTTTTGCTTATGTCACCTTCTTGACTCTTTCTTGAGGTCATAGCAATCAAGCTCTCACCTGGTGTTGTTTAGTGGCATGTCTCAATCATGTTCCCTGGGGCAGTTCTGTTCCAGACAGAAACCACCACAGCTTCTGTCTCATTGATCACACCAGAAAGTGTGGTTTGAGGGACAGATGGAGTTCATTGCCTTCTGATCTGTAGATGAAAGATTGCATCCTTTTCCACTTACCTTAAACATGCTAGTTTAAAAGAGACAGTTTTATTATTAAAGTAAATTATTAGCTCTGGAGGTTCCCTTGGCAGGTCTCTCTTAGGTTTCTTCTCCAAAACTCTGTGAGATGCAAAGTGACTTGTGCTCAAAATATTTGCTGTGGTTAACTCTAGAGAGGACATGTGAATCCAGAATCAGATAATGGTGGGAAAAAGAGCAGTGGGACATGGTCATGGAGAAATGAAGAGAATTCCTATGAAGGGAAGACTTCCTATAAAAGGCCACACAGTGTTACCTGCTTATCCCCATTTGTCTCCCTGGAAAGTTTTAGACTGTGCTGGAATACAGCTTTTTCACATTCTTTTCTGTCTATCATGTTATCCTCTTCCTCTGCCCCCTTCCTCCTATCTCTAATATTTGTGTTTGAGTTAAAGCTGGACACAATGGGACAGATAATTGGGTTCCCCCCTCATCTTTCCCCATGATCTCTTATTTATGTGTGTAAATCTTTTGTTTTATTGATGCACATTTGCCAGAGAAATGCTTGGCTCAGCTCCAGGCAGTCTCATTTCCCTCTTCCATCTTGAGACATTCCAGACCTGAACAGCATGAGCTTGCACAGCTAAACATTTAGGAGAAAGCAACAAATCTGTGTCACCAAAAAGCTCTAAATATCCCTCAGAATAAAATGATATAATTTAATATGTGCAGAAAAAGAAATATCACACCATTTCTATGAAAAGTCTTGGATCAGATTAGGAAAGGTTTATACTTCAACTATGAATCATTGTGATCAACATAGCATCTCACTTAAGTCTGATATCAGAGGTAGAGCACCACCATACTCAACTCACTTCTAACCCCAGACCACTGAAATATCAGTGTGCTGGTGACTTAATTCTGTAGGATCCCAGACCGCTCGTACCACAGATCAGCTTCTTTCACCGAAGATCAGCATCTTTATGCTGTTTCCTCTCATTCCTCTTTTAATCTTTCAGTACTTTCTATGAACATGGAGAGGAATTATGGATGAGCATGATTCATTTGGAGCACAGGCACTGTACTTCTCATCTTTGCTGAGACAAACATCACCTACTGCTATGAGTGCTGAACTTGGCACCAGCAACTTTGTCTGCAAAGGTTTCTGAAATTTCTAAACTTCTCATAGGAGTTGGTGCAGAAGTTTGCCAGAGGTTACCAACACCCACAGGAATGGTGAACTTCAGCAGTAAAGAATACAGATGGGACTGTCTGCCTTGCTTATACTGTTCCAGTTAATTTTGACAGAGAGTGTGAATCAGAGCATGAAGTCTTAAAAAAGTACCAGAGGTTTGGTGTATCTTCTTTGGACTTTAGTTCTTGTATGAATGAAGCCTTCAGATTGGACATGTCCATGAAGGCAGCTCCTCTTTCCTCTACTGCCACATGGCCTGGATGTGAAGGCAGTAGAGGAAATGGAAAGCAAATGGGATTTTGGAGAAAGAGGTCCAATTTATCCTCAGTGATGTTGGAGTAACTCAGAATGGAGGATCCTTCACGTCCAGATGAGTGAGAGAGAGGAAGACTGGCTGCCTGTCTGTGCTTGCTCTGTCTGGTAGTGACTGGAGTATGCTGCATCTTCCAGCTGCCTCCTGCCCGTGGTGAAGTTTTTAGAGGTTCTCTAATCGAGTAAGAGCAATGCTGTATTTAATTGCCTGTCAGCTGGCACAAGGCCTTGAAGTGGTTTGGGAGAGGGAATACAAACATTGCACACCTGCCTCCAGCCTCTGCCCAAGATACACTCAGCAACACCAAGTGCTGCCATTGGGTTGGTTTCTGGGCTACAATCAAGTGTTGGAACTGGGCTACAGGTTACACACACATGCAGCACCTCTGCACCAGCCCAGGCACAGCAATGTACTCTCAGCTCCTCAGTTCATGGGAAACATCTGAAGCCTGGTCACAAGCAAATAAATATTCCCAGTGGATAAGAGGGAGTAAAGAGAGAGAGAGAGAGAGAGGGAAGAGCTAAGGCAAAGGCTTGACTGACTGCAAATGGGAAAAGAAGTGAACCAGCACTGCATTGCCTAAGTCTGGATTTTTCTATCAATCTTGTGGTTGCTTTTGCTTTCCTTAATGTCCCAGCTTTATGGAGATCAGTGTTTATTTATTGACATTTAAATAATTTTTGAATGTTTTTTTAACTCAATATTTTGATGGAAAATAGATATTGGTTTAACTTCTAATTTTTTTAAATTGGAATGGGAATACACAGACATCAAGAAATTACACACTTTTGTGTCTATTAATATATATTTTCTTTTGGGTGAGCACATGATGGAGAAAAAAGATCTATGAAAGCTGTAAATAAAAGTTCTTTTCTTCCTCTCTTCTTGAAAATTGTTCTGTAAATAACCACGGTTGGTTTTAGACTGGAGGCCAGACCTTGACTCCTTAATCAGTGGATCAGCTGCACCTTTTCCCCAGCATCACTTGTGAGCATCTGGCAAATTCTCCACGTGGGACAGGCATGTGGCTTGCACCTGGGTTTGGAAGTGAGACAGCAATAATCTTTCCCCAGTGGTTTGGAGCACAAGAGAGTGCCTGGTGAAACGACACAGATAAGGTGACTCCTGCTCGGGCACAGGAGGTCTTCTACTGCTATGCCTTCCACTCCTGGAGATATGTAAATGATAGACAACGCTGCCTCTGGGGTGCCAAGTGACCACTGCCATTTAGCAAAGTCGCTGCGTCAAAGGTTAGTAATGCAGATGAAATGTGGAGTGGTTTAAAACTAGCTGCTGCTATTAAAGCAGATTACTATTAGCTGGTACTTTCTAGGAGAGGTACCCTTCTGTTTGCAGACAAAGAAGTTCAAAGTATGCTAGTGAGGGGAGCTGGTTTGGAAATTTGTGATGTCTTTCTGAACATAACTATACTCTGATTTCTTTCATTTGGTATATTTGAATTTAGTGAAGTTTAAGGAGTTTCATGGAGATAGAATGAAAGAAATCCCATCAGGCTGAAGCAGCCCAGGTATAGGCAGAACACATTTCAATGTATGCTGCCTCTGCTTGCCAAAATAGTTCTTGCTTCTAATTGGAAAAAGGCAAGTTCCCTTGTGGGACAAACAGCCTGCTTGAGTCATGACCTCTGGGCCAACAACAGACTTAATGGTTTTTCTGTGAGGTATTCATCCTTCCTAAATAACTCACTCAAAATGTAACTAATTTCCTTCATAAAGATTTCCGTAATTTTGGTCACTTCTGAATGAAAGCAGCTTCACTCAAAATGAAAAACAGGAAAGCAGAGAGAAGAAAGATGGCAATAATGCACACATTTCAAATTGAAAGTTTATGTGTGTCTTCCTTCATAATTACCCTGTTCAGTTGGAGTGGAGCCAAAACTGCAGAGGAGGAGGGGTGAAGGCACATGAACTAAATATGATCAGTAAGATAACTGGGGTAGCCTCAAATTTGGGTTCAGTTAAAACAAAATCTCTTTAGGGTGAGGATACTCAAGGAGTGTACAGTCAGATAACAGGACAGACTGAAAGGCTGAGAAATTGGGAAAATGATGTGAAGACTCTTCTTTGTAAGTCTTTGCCAGTACTGCAGGTGAGGTCATGTTCCATCTCTCCCACCTGTTCTTGATTTGCAGAGGGTGTAGGCTGCTACTACAGTCTGGGTTATAGACATCTGACTCAAATTCCAGCCAAGCAGCTCACATCTTTAATACTGGTGAACTCTATTTCTTTCCGTCTGTCTGCGAGGGTGGTGATGGTCCTGGACATGTTCCAGTGGTCTGGAGGGGAGATATGGGTGGAACTGGCTGCTGCTCAGTTTCCACTGCACAACTCCCATGGCACAAAAGCAGTTCCTTTTCTGAAGTCTTGCCAGCTGCACTGAAGGCCTAAAGAGAAACTGAAACATTTTATTTCATCTCTTGCAGTCACCCACCAGTTTTAAGCTGTGCAATGGTGGCGAGTCGCATTGGGAGAGCTGCTTTTGTTGACTGAACATGACATGCCCTTTCTGGCTGCACTCAGGGTATGAATACCCTGACTCAGTTCACTGCCACTGCACTTACCTACTATTTTAAGTAACAGCTTACTAAACCAGAGGAAATTCTTTTGCTCCCACAGTGTATCACATTTGGAAAGTGACCTCAACAGGTCAGCAGCAGAGACTGGCTTTCAGTAGGCTTGAGACACACACCTGCAAAGGGTGCTGGGCCTCAGCTTGCCAGAGCTTTATTAGCTTTGGAAAGAGGGGTCTCAAGTATTCCCTCAGGCTCTGGGGTGGGAATTTGCTGTGACAGTCTTAGGTTAGGAGATGATCTCTGTAGAAACCCTCTTTGCAATTCTGAAGTTAGAGGTTGAAAAACAGTAAGCATTGGCATTCTTCAAGGCACCAACATCTGATTGTTATTGATGTCTCAGCCAGTGAGTAGATTAACAGCCTGTCATTTGTATACCTAGAAATATTTTTTACATGTTTCTAGAACCTTTTATGAAGTTCCCTAGAATGAATCATTGTTTAAAAACAGCTTAGTAAACATCATACAGTTAAAATGATTTGAACGTAGCACAGTTCAAACTAAGACTGAGTTTTCAAAGAAAAGGTTTGCCAGAAACTGCAAAACAAACTGTTCTTTTCCTTAATGTAATAAAACACCTGTCAGCCTCCAAAGAATCAGATTTTCAAAAGTTTCTAGCAATAGCTGTGAATTCTGAATGTTCCCTTCCACCCCAAAAGGCATGCACTTGATGATTGATAACCAGCACACATTCTGCTCTTTAAATACTGCAAGGAAGCCATGTGACTCAAGCCAAGGGCACAAGGACATGGCCTCTGATTGGGAAAATCTTGCAAGGGGGGTGTGATTCTCACACATGCTTTTCTGGGAGCTCCTTGTTGCAATCTGATGAACGTACCTGACAAAGTAAATAGACACCAAAGAGAGCACTTCCTCAGCCTTTTTCCAGAGTTATAACTGCAGCTGTAACCAGGATCATAAGGCAAAATCTGACTATCAGTCCATTTCTTTTGCCAGTAAAATCTACAGGTAAGAGCAATCTATTACTATCTTACTCCAATTGTGTTTTGCTTCAGCTGTAAAGTGTGGGGAATTATTTTTGTTTGCTTTGGACAATGGGTGTAGTTAATTTCTGGGGCATTCTAGTTCTGGATAAATGAAACTGTTGTTCTCATGGAGCACTGAACTCTGATAAGACAACCAGCGTCTTTGGTTGGTACTTCTCCTCAAGAAGAATCTTTAGTTGGTACTTCTTTTGACCTGTGACAAGTCACTGAATTGCCCTGTGCTTCTCTTTCTTAAATGTAAAGTGGAAACAAGCTGTATGACTGTGTTGTGTAGTCATAAACACACAAGGTGTTTGCCTGTTCTGTAGTAGAAAACAAGATTGGAGTGACCACCAGCTGTATTTTTAAGAGTAATTATTTCCATGTGCCAACTTTTTTTGGAACTGGACCAGTGTAGTGGGATGAGTGTTAGTCAACTCACCGTTGTTTGGCTGGTAGGGGAGAATACGCTAGATATTGGGATGGAGAAGTTGCATGTGGAACCAAATCAAACTCGGGATGATCAAACCAGCAGATCTAAATAGTTTTGTGGCAGTCTCCTGGATGGGTCTGCACCCCTGTAATGCACGCTAGTGAGAAGAAACAGTGGGGTCTGGCAGAGATACTGAGGTCAGACTCAACATTGCATGCACACACAAGTTGTGCTTTGAGGACTGGGTTCGCTCAGTGTCAGAGGAAATGGGCCTTTAAAAGATTGGAGCTGGCTTCGAATTGGAACAATCTTAGGATTGTTCAGGCACTGCTTAGATACATGTCTTCATGACCCTCGATGAAGTCCAGTATTAAGGGAAGTGGCTGAGAAATAGTAGGAAATATTTCTGAGCTATCACAGGGAAGGGGTGAGATCCCACAGTGTAAGAAAAGAGTGCATGTAGCGATAGCTTTGAAGAAAGGAGAAAAGGAAGTGAAACAAACTAGGTAGTAGTCACCCCAGTTGCAATTTCTGGAAAAAGTGGGACAAACGAGCTGTGTATAAGCCTATAGAAGATAACAAAGTGGTAAGTCGCAGGCACACAGGCCTGTCAAGAAGAAATCCTATCAGAGCCACCTGCCCTCTGTTTTCTGACAGAGGAACCAACTAGGGAAGAGAAAGGAGATGTTTTATACTCTGGCTTGGCTAAGGTTTTCCATATTCCTTCACATGATACTCATAAGGAGCTATGGACTCAGATCCCATGTGAAACTCCAGGAATTTGAGTCACTGTGCCATGGAAAAGCTTATTCATTGAACATTCTTTGGAGCTTTGCATCAAATGGGAGGGAGCAATGTGGGGACTCTTGTCATTAATGGCTTCAGAGGTCCAACAGAGATAATGCTTGTCAAATGTGATGGTAGCGTCATGCTCGCGGGCGTGCAAGCGCATGGGAGAACAGGGTCAGAATTCAAAGGGGTCTTCAGGTGCTGGAGGACGAAATGAAATAATATTCAATCTGGAGAGGTACAAAATAGGAATGAGTAATCCACTGCACAAATACAAGGTAGGTGACAGCTTGCAGGACAGCAAGTGGTTTTAAGGGATCACAAAATGAGTTTTTCAAGTGCTTTGCTACTGCTAAGAGACCATCCTTATCCTGGGACAAACAGACATGAATATAGTCTCTGAAACAGCCTCCTTTCTCTGCTTAGCACTGGTGGGTTTTTGGATTGAGTGTTACACCTGTGGATTGCAGATTTCACAAAAACCATAGATTAGTTTAAGAGAGTTGAGACAAGAAAAACAAAAACAATCAGATGTCTAGAGAAGATATTCTCTACATTTTTTCAATTTGTACACTAACCTCTCAGCTTGTTATGAAAGAAAGAAGAAAAGCAATTGTCTGAGTCAGTGCTAGATAGGATAAGAACTCTCCCTTACAACTTGCATTGTAGCAGGAGAGATAAGGGTTAGCCTTTAGAAAGCCCTTCTCATTCCAAACGTAGAAAAGCACTGAATAAGTTGCTTAGGAGAGTTTGGGAGTCTTTTAAGTGAGATTTCAAAAACTTTGCATCTTCCAGGAACTGACATGGTAGTGCTGCCACAGGTAGAGATGTAAATAACAAGAGAACAACAGAGAAGCCCGATAGGATAGCTGTGCAAACCAGGGAAGCCTTTGGGCAAACAAGTTTCTTTTTCAGTCTCAAGCTGTTGATAATCTTACTGTGAAACAGACCAGACAGTGTCCCTGTCAGTCTGTGCCACTGGCAGGAGACATCACTCAGTAACAAAAGAGGTGTTTGTCAGCCTGTTTAGAAACAAAGGTAACAGCACCACCTGTGCACTTCCGTTGACTATTTCCGTCTTATTGTAGTCTCCAAATACTAATGGCAGGTTGTGCAACTGTGGGAACAAGAGAATCTTCTCCCCAGCTTCAATTTAAGTGTCTGGGGGCCGCTGGCTTTAAAGGGATTTTAAGTTCTAGTACTGGATCCATGTGAGAAATTAGAAGGATTTCCACTCTTGGGAGACTTGACTTCCATCCAAACCACTTCCACGTTTCTTTCCCTGGCCCTTTCCATGCACTACTTTGAAGGGAAGATAGACTCTTAGCAGCATTGGCAAATATCTACTTACAGCTATCAAAACCTTTTGCTAATCTGACTTCTGGTTATCTCTTCTTTCCAGACAGCAATCAATCCAGTGTGGTTATTTTAATTTAAATATTAGCATAAAATTACTACCAGCCTTACTTAAAAATTTATTTCAGGCAGCTCAAAAACCTCCCTCTCATTCACTCCCTTGCACAGCCGGACAGTGATAGTTTCCCCAGCCTGCTCTCAGGAAGTTTGCATTAAAATAGTATTTAAAAATGGGACTTCATTTCTGGGCCACATCAAGTTCAGATAATGATAGCACAGCTGGATGAGACACCAAAGAGTTGTAC
Source organism: Corvus brachyrhynchos (assembly GCF_000691975.1). Taxonomy (NCBI): domain Eukaryota; kingdom Metazoa; phylum Chordata; class Aves; order Passeriformes; family Corvidae; genus Corvus; species Corvus brachyrhynchos. Next base: position 4,945,312 of record NW_008239553.1, read on the forward strand.
AGCTCAGGCAGTTGCCATTACACTGGGGCCCACAGGGTCTCAGGCTGTTCCCTGAGGTATTGGTAATTACACAAGGACAATAATATTCCTGGGAGCAGTTGCTGACTTTTGACAACATCATTGAAGCTTTTGCACAAGATGGGGAGAATGAGGGAAGGAGAATAGAAAGGTCTCTATCTCTCATGAACCAACTGCAAAGAAAAGCTTAAAAAGAGAAAAAAGAATAAAAGAGTATTTTGTAGCAGTTGCTAAGAAAGCGTGACGATATGTGAGGGGACTATCCCTTTTTGGGGATTCTATTTGGCTCAGGAAAGCAGAAGCTGAGCACAGCTGAGCTGGACGGATACATTGATGCTGTCTTTGTAGCTCTCTGATCAAGGCAAGCAGTTACAAGTTTTGTGGCTCAGCCTCAGACACAAGGCTACCAGTAAGTGTTATGACCATTTGTTATTCTCAGGCCTGGCAGAGCAGATAAGAAGGCCAGGGTGAGAACGATGATCTGCTGTCAGTGCAGTGAGGCTACACCAGGAAAGCTGTGGGGCTCCAGCAGGACTGAGCTGCACTGGCAGAGCCCTGTGAAAACCAAGGACACCTGTAGCAGTGGATGCACTCAAAAAAACTGCACTGATACCATCACCCCTCCCTAGAAAAGACTCTGTGTGAGTGAACAGGTCCTTTTGGGGGACATTAGAAGTATCCTACTTGGCTCTTAGCTATGCTACTGGAAATGAGATCCCAGTTTCAGCTCATGTAGTTAACTCAGGCAAAAGCAGTATAAGCTCCTCACTATTATAAGTTAAAATACAGAAGAATTCTCACCCATGGTTTTATATAGAAATTGAATTCCAGCTGTTTATTGTACGACACCAAACATGGAGGTCTCTGTGTCTATCTTTAGCATCAGATAAGGGCAGTTAGCTTGCTCTTCCTTGGGCTGGCTTTTCTCTTTTAAGGCAAATGTGACTGATCCTGAATATGCCTTATGTAAAACTAGAGAGACAAAAAAAATATCATGGCAACTGAAGGGCACAGTCCAACCACACACAGGGAGAGAAATGGGTTGATACCTGATTTTGTTGTGTCATTACTTGAGGATTTTTATCTCTTGTATGTACCTTAGTAAATACTCAGTGAATCTGAGTTTGGAGGCCACAAAAGGGACTGAGGGGTTTTTGGCTTGGTGTCTGTAGGTTCTGAAATGACCCATGTCGTCTTCTGGCATCAGAGAGGGCAAAAACATTTGCAAAGAACTCCCAGACCAGAGTCAGCCCATAGAAGCAGCAATGGCCAAAAAAGAAAGAAACCAAACAAAAATGCATGCCTGACTAATATAAACAACATACCAAGAGGGAAGCAATTACTAGTGCCCATTTTCTAGCTAGAGCCAGTAGCTCTTCTTTACATCTATGCCCTTGAACATGACTTTTCCTTGCAGTCCTCTTCCACTATCAGTGGCTATGAAGAAACTGCAAACAGAGGTCCCTTTGTCAGATGCCACACCATGTCCTTCATGGCCAAGGCTCTCAGGTTTCTTTCTCTAGGGCAATGCAAAATCTCTGTATTTAGAAAAGGAAGGTTTCAATGACCCCTTCAAGGAACTTAAATGTACATGTGAATCTGCAAGTGCTGAGGTGCCTTTGCTTGCCTTGGCCTTGGTGCCTGGCAAGCCTTAGTGGAGAACATGAAGCACTGCAAGAGCTTTCTCTGCATATAGGATGGCAAGTGTCAGTGTCATATGGAAAGTTAAATTTATTTGCCCTAATACATATATTTGGTTTGATTTCTTGCCTGCAGCATCAGTCACTGTTACTTCACCCTGAAGAAGAAAACACAGGCCCTGTCACACCCTAGTGGTGTGCTCATTAGTTTAGCAGAAGTGCTATCTGCTCCTGCCCTGAAATTTGCCACCATTTCAACTGTAACATAGGCACTTATTCAGTCACAACTTACAGAAATTGTATTATGGCAGCTATATCTACAGAAATGTAGATATCTTGAAGAAGAGAATGGTTTATAAGACTCTGGATCCATTTCTTCTCTTGAATCCCCCTAGCAAATGAATTTAAACACTCAGATTCCCTTTATCTCTGTTTGTTGTTAGTCACAGGGTTAGCCAGTACTTGAAATACCCCCAGTTCAACCACCACTTCCTGCTCCAGGGAATACCATTAAATATTTGCATGGGATGAGTAAGCAGACTTGGCTCTTATCAAAGTAATTTGCACAGAAAGTGTGAAAACCACAATTCCTTAATTGTTTGTGTAGATGTCACACTGACTTCGAGGATGGAAAACACTCACCACTTCCAATAGCTCCCTCTGCCCACAGTGGGACAGGTCCTGTGGGTCTGCTCAGAGTTTCCCAGGAAATGCAATGTGCTGTTTAATCGTGTACAAAACTGACACTTGGGGGGAAAGAAAGAAGAATCAGTCCCAGAAAGTCTGGGAGCTGAACAGCCAAACTCTTATTTTCTTCTGCAGTTTTCGTTGTCCAGCTCCACTTTACAAAATATTTTTGAAGGCTGTCCTACTGCCCTCTGTGGGTTTTACTGTGAAGTACCTTAAATAACCTTGTGGGTATGTGTTGGGATATGACTCCCTCAGAAACTTTTGCTTCTCTTCTCTCATGCCCATGTGCTGCAGCTGCTTATTAGAGTGATACCTTAATTTAACAAAGCCAGCTGTACACTCCCCACCCCTTCATGTGCCTGCCAATGCAATAAGAAGCCTAAGAGAAGGTATCTGTAATGGCTGTTTGGTCTTGCTGGTTCTGAAAGCCAGTGAGATATAATAAACTCATCTCCAAATAAACAAACAGAAATAGAAGAATTAGTAATAAGTTTGGAAGGAAGATCCTGGTACATATGAGATCCTGCCTTAGTTTTGGTTGAGGTGCTTTGTTTCAGTCAGCATTTTGTGGTTTTCAGGGACTGGCCTGAGGGGTTTTGCAGGAAATTGAGTGGATAATCAATATTACTAAGAAGCTTTATAACTAGGAAGTCTGTGAAGCAGAAGGGGTGTTTTCCATTTCTTTACAATGGTCAGTTTTTAGAGAACGTAAAAATAAAGGCTGCTTTGGCTTCAGCTGCTCAGTGCCTCTTGGCAATCTGGGGAATCAGATGAAGAACAGAGGGTGCCTAGGGGTGCTCTTCTGCACCATCACTGGCCAGAGCAGTAGCTCAGATCCAGGCAAATTAGCAGAATTAAGAGGGTTTTAACTTGTTCCCATTTGTTTGATAACATGGCAAAATATCATATTTATTTATACTATCTACCAAACTGGAGAGATGCATGAAGGTTTTTGTCTCAACGGTCAATTTGGACTTTAATTTGTAAACTGCAATTATTGCAATGAATTTTTACTACAGCCACCTCTTAGGGAATAGACCTGTCTGCTCACCTAGTCTGGTTCCAAGGCAGTGTGTAAATGGGCATCAGGTGGTTGTGGTCACGGTGGTCACGGTGCTTCTGGGCTTTCCTTAGGTGCTGCCAGCAGCCACTACACATCCTGGGGAAGAAACCTTCCTCTGATCTATGGCATTGTAAGAGCCAACCCAGCATCCTTTCCCATGCTGGAGGCTCTTGAAAAGAGTTGTGTTTTACTTGACTGCATCAGAAACTTCCCTTTACACTGAACCATGGAGAACCATGCACTGAACTTCTGGAAAACAGGCCTGCTGGGCAACTGGCCCTCCTGTTCAATCTCTTGCTAACACATTCCCAGCCTGCCAGGGTCCCACACACGTTCCTTCTCACCTGTAGGTTTCCATGCAAACCCGCTGTGCCAGGCAGAGGAAGGTAGCCGGGGCTGGAGAACCCTCTGCAGGGACCTTTCTCCTGTCACCACGACAGCCACGCCCGCCTGGAAGGGACACCTCCAGCCCACGGCGGCTCCTCCACACCGCCAAGGTGCATGGAGCCCAAAGACCAGAGAGGTCCTGCTGTTGGAAGCCTTGGCTCAGGGGGTGTCAGCAGTGGGAGCTGCCAAATGCCCTCTCCTCTGGGAGGGGATGCAAAGGGCGTTCTTTGGGAGAGGGAAGCAGCATGACAGTGGAGATGCTAACCCAAATGCTGCTTGCTATGAGCCATCTTCTTTGCAGCATGAAGGCATCTATAATTTTAAGGCTTTATTGTTATTATTATTAAATCCTCTGTAATTACAAAATAATTTATCAATATTACCATCTGTCACTGAACTGAGTTGCAAGACCTCCATTACTTTAGTAAAATTTTTGCTACCAAAACCATCATGATGGCTGTCATATTTCCCAGCTGAAGGCCTGATACTCAATGAGCCCCTTCCTCTCAACTTCCAGATGTGCTGGAAACAAACAGAAATTCTAGGGCTTTCATTTCAGTGCTGTCTGTGACCGTACCATTGAGGAAGAGATTTGACAAAAGTTTATTTTGAATATCATTGCTTATGGGCACTGGGAGAGGAGCACAGTCCCCTGCTCCAGTGGCCTGGAATGTGTAGGGCAAGCATTACTGTCTAAGATTTAGCTGATCATCAACCAGTTGCATCAATGCCTTGGAGTCCTATAATAAGCTAAAAGTAATGAAATAGTGAAGCTCAATACCATTTTTTAGAGGAGGTATGTTCAGGATCACATGTCATGGGTTGTTGGAAATGGAGCTGTGACATGCATTTTGCAGGGAAGGAATCTGTAACTGAGGCATTCAGGTGTCACCGGTTGAGATGAACCTGAGGCACGAAATTCTTTGAATGCAAGGAAGGAACTCCATGACAGCATTTGGTTTGCATTCCTGAGCTTGCTGCATGAAAAGGAAAGGTAGAGAGGGTTTTTTTTACAAAGGAATATTAAAAGAATTACCCTGTCTTGGATACATCAAATTAGGTGGCACCTGTACTTTTGTCACTTAAACAGGTGTACAAAACCCTTTAGAAAATAAAGCCTTTCTTTTTGGTTTTGGAATTTTCAGTGGATTGCTCTGTGCACATTTTAACATCACGTCTTGCACTGTGGAAACATAGCCCCCTCCTAATCCTTTTTTCCATTTGAATTAGAAAAGCAGCTCAAAGAAATGGCAGGTGAAACAAGTATCTCAGAAATATACCAGCACATGACATGT
>NW_008239553.1:4950477-4951979 GCF_000691975.1 Corvus brachyrhynchos
TGCTGAACCCCATGCTTGTCTGATACATGGTTGCAATGGAAGCTCTCCATTTCATTTTAAAAATCAAGTTTCCACTTTACAAGGCATAAGAAGGTGAAAACAACTGAACCATGAAAAATAGTTCAAGATTTGTTATACTGTTTTATATCATGAATCTAGGTTCCATTCCTTTTAATGTTTGCATTTTGAAACAGTGGTTCTTTCTGAAGCCAGGATATATGTCAAGTTACTTTCGAGAATGCTGTGCTGCTGCCTGGCTAAGTTATGGCCCCCAGGTATAACAGGCTGTAGCCAAGCTCTCAGGCTTCTTTGAAAAGCTTTTTTAAAAGACTATTCCATGCTGCCTTTAATCTATTTATATTTACGATTAAACTTATATCATCAATGGCTCTATTCATTGTTGCCCTGGTCTTTGTGTACTCCAGTACACAATCTATGTAAAAGTCCTTATATAACTATGTACTTGTAGAACACAGAGTGCCATTCCCATGAAAAAAAAAAAAAAAAAAAAGCCAGGAAAGTAAAAGTACACCTTATGGGCATGTGGAAATACAAATGCTATTTCAGCAGACAACTAAAAAATCCAAACTACTCTCTGGTCATAATTTATTAAGAAAGGTAGCATGATTTTTAAAGCTAAGTACTTTTAGTTTGGTTTTTTGTTAGTTTTTTTTTTTTTTTTGCTAAGTCTTTTTTCCTCTTTTTTTTTAATAGCCAACCGCCCCCCCCCCCCCCCGAGACAGTATTCAAAGTATTTCATGAAATATAGCAAAGATTTAGATTTTTGTTTCCATTTCACAGACAGAAATGGAATCATAGAGGCTGTGAATGATTTATTAAAATCCAGAGTGAAGGTAATAACAGTTGGATAAAAACCCTAGTGCTGCTATGAAGTAGATCTTTTGGTCGAAGAGCAAAATCTCAGACTTAGTATGTGCTTCACCACCTGTACGTCGGCCACAGGTGATACAGGATATGGACACTACGTTTCATTCTGGTTTCCTCATTAATTACTGATTTATGTTTGTACTTGCTGCCTGAGGGCTCAGTCCTTATCCTGCCAGACTGGGCTCTGGACAGAAATTTCCGAACCGATGTGGCACGGTGCTGCTAGCTCTGTCCTGTAGCGTGGCTTGAGGCCACCTCCACGGCTGATGCGGCAGGATAGCTCTGTGAAGTCGAGCTCCGCAATTACAGATCCCTGCAGGGAATTTGACCTGCTGGTGTAGAGGAAAAGGAAGAAATCTTGCATTCGCTCTCGATAGTCCTTCAGCCCTCTAAGAGATGTGGCAGAGGACGCGCTGGGTGCTTGGTGGGATTTGAACCACACAGCTCACTGATGGTGGGGTGTAAACAAAGGAGCGAACTGGTGTAATGCCTGGTCACTCCCGACGGACAGACGTGAGGCACAAGTCCTTCGCCGGCGTCCAGGGGCCGCGGGCAGTGCCCCGTCCCCGTGCGTGTCCCCGAGCGGTGCCCGAGGGACACGGGGACAGGGGGAC
>NW_008239553.1:4952506-4952766 GCF_000691975.1 Corvus brachyrhynchos
TCGGACCCCGAGGTGGTGGAGCTGCTGCAGCTCTGGGCCGACGAGTCGGTGCAGATAGAGCTGGAGAGCTGCTTGCGCAACCAGCACGTCTTCAACCGCATCGCCGAGGTGCTGCGGGAGAAGGGCATCCACCGGACGGGCGACCAGTGCCGGGAGAAGATCAAGAAGATGAAGCTGGAGTACCGGCGGATCAAGGACAATAGCAAGACCCCGCGGGGCGGGCGGACGTGGAAGTTCTACGAGGTGATGGACCGGGTGCT
>NW_008239553.1:4953017-4960872 GCF_000691975.1 Corvus brachyrhynchos
GGCTCAGCAGGTGCTGCAGGGCAGCATGGTGGAGAGCTACCACCACCAGTTTGCCTCCTCCACCCTGCCCTTTGGACACTCCCAGCACCCTGAGCTGATGGAAATCAAATGTGAGGAGGTGAACTCTGATGGCCACAGCTTGACCCCAGAGCCCCCACAAGCCATGTCTTACCAGCAGGGCTCCCCTGAAGAACAGGAGATGGAGAGAGCCTTCTTGGAGAGGGCCCAGAATGACTCTCCCATCTCCAGGGTGGAGATTCCCATTGAAACCAGTGTTTCACCTTCAGGTAGGGAAGGTTTTACATTCATTCCAGCATAAGGTTTCTGCCCATTTTCCCAGAGAGAGAAGATTATTTCTGGTGCAGAGATAAACACTTGGTTTTCTCAATGACATTTGGATCCCAAAAAGCTTTAAAGTAGAAGGCTGATTTTATGGTCTTCTGGCCATTCCCAAAATGCAGGTATCTTGCTGCGGATAAATATAGTCTGGAATTACTGAGCTAGGCTATATATTGTGTATGAAGTCCAAAGGGCTCCATAAGGTGGGCTAGTTAGATTTCTGCATATAATGCTGACAGTAATTACCTTGTTGAAAAAAACCCATTGGCATGCTTTTTGGTATCATTTGAACATAACCAGAGCTTTCTGTGCTCCTCATACTGAATTGTACTGGGAGACCTTCTTCTGCCATGGTTGCACTATAAACGTGCAGGTGAAACTGTCCTTGCAGTGTTTTAAAATATATTCCAGATCTAACATTTTAGCCCACTTGACAGTGAAGAGTACTTGGGAATAATCATTGCCTGACTTTCTGAGCTATTCAGTGGGACTTGGAAAGAAGATATTTTTGAAAGTCACTGGCAGAAACAGTGTATTTGTTTCCAGGAGATGAGACTCCTGCACTGGAAGTGCAGTTGGCATTGCTTAGCTGCCAGGAAGGGTACAGTCTGGGCATCCTGGCGATTTCAAACCGGTCTAGGACTGATGGAAGACCATGAATTGTTGGAGAAGAAGAGGTAGTAACAAACGTGAGGTTAATGTCTGAGGTCAGGAAGAAATGGTATGTCCCCTTGGCTGTGGTGCTTGCATAGTTAGCCTGGTGGAGAGAACTTATGATCATTTGGGTTAATACAGAGGCTATGTAAGGGGCTGGGGCTGGCAGCACCATGGTGTGCCCAATGTGGATGGTAAAAGCAAACTTAAAAAAATGTTTGCAAACCTCAGCATGTACCGGACAGGTTTTACTTTGTTTTTTCTGTAAACCCTACAGGGTGTTCTTAGGACAGGCAGGGGAAGGCAGCAAAGCATGCCCGTGCCACTTTGCTTGCTGCACTTTTTCTTCCTTTTGTGTATTCACAGGTTTCAGTGAGCCAAACATGGCAAACTCATCACGGATCCAGAATGTTGTTCCCCGGCCTGGCTTCTCTGCTTTGCATCGGCTGAGAAAAAAGCGGAAAGGCCAGCGCATGAGGGACCCACTCGATGATCGCCTGCTGAAGACTCTGACGTCTCAGCGGGCCATGGAAGAGCGCTTTCTGCAGATGGAAGAACGCCGATTTCAGCGAGATTTGGATGCGGAGGAGCGTCGGATGCAACTGGAGCAGCGCCGGTTTGAACTGGAGCGGGAACACGAGTTTCGCATGTTCAATGTCTTTGCTCAAATGCTCAGCATCCTAAAGCAGAGTCATAGTGGCTCCTCCTCCTCTGTTGCCATGCCTCGGGGTTTGGACTTCAGCCAGGCACTGTCCGAAATTGAGGGAATGGGAGGAAGAGGGGGCAACTTGCAAGAGATGAGGGTTCGGTCGCTTGCCAAGAGGCGGGTTGACGTGCATGGCTTCTGTAACCCCAGTGGCTTCCAGAGAAGCCCCTACCTCTCTGCTCGCGGAAACTTTGCCAGCATTTTTCAGGGCTCCTCTGAGGAAGGGTACAAAGCTTATCATGCTGACAAGTATGATGAAGACAAGAACCCCAATGTGAGTAAGAACCTCAAAGTGTTTTCCTGGCTTCCTTGTTAGGAAATAAGTTTCTTAGAGGTTTGCTGACAGATATGCTAAAGGTGTGGGGTTTTTTTGATCTCACTAATACAAGGTGAGTCAAACTGTTTGTTTAAGGAAAAGAAATTAAAAGTAGCTTTGCAGATCATCTAGGTATCAAAGATGAACGCTGTGTTCAGCTCAGGTTTGCACACTCTGATTTCTCTACCAGGGTAATAATAGCAGTAGCAGACCTTGAAAGATGTAAGAAATCTGCAGGAAGGCAGCTCGTGTTCCTCCTTCCACCTCATCACCTCTATTGCCCAACTGAGGACCATCTCTGATTATCTGACTATATCTGATTATTGCAGGTGATGGGTGCAGGAAATAGGCCTTTTTTTTATTTTTTAAATTTTTAAAATTTTAATATCACTCAGCACTTTTTCTTCCCGTTTACACTCAGCTGCTCAGTTTTAAGTAGCTAATCGTAGCCCTCTTGTGGCACAAAGACTGAGTGTTAATACTTCATGGCAAATTATTACTGAGTAACCAGTAAATATAAATAACAATTTATATGTGGATTACTTCTAAGTAGATCCTTCATTCACGTACTGAACTACTTGAAACTTTAAAAATATTTTATTCTTAGCCCTGACTTTCATTGCCTGTGTTGAGGTGGTGAAAACTAGATTGTTAAACTAGAAACACATAGGGAAGTTTTTGTTACAAGGTGTATTATGAGATACAGACTGCTGCTTGTACCAACTGTTGTCTATGTAAGAGGTAGTTTTTTTAAACAAATACCTAAAATTAGACTTGTACTTTAATAATATCAGAAGTGTACAGTTGTTTAGATTTTCTTTCACATTTTAAAAATTTATTTACTCAAAACTCTTCCAAGAATGAAAATGTGCTACTAGATTTGAACTCTTCAGGATCTAATACCATACTAAATATGGCCAAATCATAAACCTGGAACTGTAGGGTCATCTCTCCAGAGGGGAAAATTCGGAATTTTAACTACTTGTCATGACTACATGTTTATATGGCTTCTGAGCAAATCAGTAGAGTGGAATAGTAATTACTGATAAACAAATACTTTTAAGTTAAAGAAATATATCCAAAACCTTGTGTAGAACCACTGCAGAAGGGTAAACCTTTGGTTTTTTTCAGAATTGTTTTAGGTTTTTTTTCTTAGGTGCATATACCAGTGAGTGAATTCAACATTAAGTTAAACATGTTCTGTAAAGAAGTATCAGCCATTAATACGTGTTCATTTACAGTTTATTGACTAAGAAGCCGAGTGCTTAGGGTATATATGGAAACATACACACATAGATGCATGTCTTGAGTTATATATGGTGAAGTTTATGTGAACTGTGTTTTGGCTTTTCCTTGGTAAGCTTTTTGGAGGCAATTCAGTGAAGTGATGGCTAAGGTGATGTACTTACATGTTTTATGTGTCTGTAAACAATACACTGTTTCTTTTTCTAGGGTATAATAAACTTTGGCACCAGTGAGAACAAGCTCTGCTTTGACCTGATGTCGAAGCGGGTAAGTTCTATTCCAAAATAAACCACGGAATTTGCTTTGCAGTTCCTCTTCAAAGCTTGCACTTTCCTAGAGTTACTGCTGTTACTCAGGTTTCTCTGGTAAAGTTTTTCATTGCGAATTTTAAATTTGTTGGAAGTCACTTTTGAATCCAACTACTTGTACATTTATTTATTTTATTTTTCCAGAAGGATAGGAACATGGGTGTTTTTCTTTTCCTCTTCATAATGGGTTTCTCTCTGGGGATGTACTTATTTCAGAAAACTAGATGAAAATAAGATAAATTTTATTTTCCCCTGCTGACAGTAGATGATTTAATACAGATGTTTTGAAATTAGTTTTGAACTCTATTTTTGAGGATCTTCACATCTGTCCATTATAAAGTCACACGACTTGGAGGCCTGGTTCTGAACTCACCTGAAATGTGAAAGAGTGGCAGCAGTGAAATCTCTCAAAATCAGGCTGGGTCAGCTGCTACCTGCTGGCTTTGTTCAGTTGCATCAGGCAGAAGAGTGGAGAACATAGCACAACTGAAAAAGTAGAAAAAGTCAGAAGGAAACAACAGAACTGTGCTGCAGAGGAATGCTTCTAGATTTCCATTAAAATCACTACTGAGGTGGCAGACAGCCTTTGAGGTGGGCAGGTGGCACTTTTTCCTACCTGTAGCTACGTGCAGGGAGGGAAGGTGGCTCAGGGTTGGACAGTCAGTCTCTGCAGTTTGAAGTTCATGGTTGCTCCCATTCCACCACTTCCCACCCTCAAAATGTTCCTTGTTTGATTTCTGCCTGCCACTCCACTGACTCGGGGGATGCTACCCCTCTACCCCACCTTCCAGCTAAAAGAACAGGTAAGGCAGGGCTGCTGCCTGCCTGGAAAGATGTCTTCTAGGCTGCGTAGGTGGTGCCTTCCTTCCTTCCTTCACTGTCCTTTCCCCTTTAAACCAGCACCACGTCTGCAGGAAGTAGTGCAGAGGGAGACAGTAGTCAGCTGCATCTTAATTAGCCCTTCTGTGAAAGTGAGTTGAGACTTTGTCAGCTATAGTGTTCATGCTTGTGGCAACAAGCAGAACAGAGGTATTGTTGCCAGCTTCTCAGTCCTTGCAGCCTTGAGTAACAGTGTGGATTCACTGAATGCAGCATCAGCTGAGATTGTAGGCAAATATTTTTTTTGCTATTTGGGATTAAAAATACTTACTGCTGCCACTGAATAATGTATCCAATTTCTGTTTACAACTTTTGACCCTTAAATTAGAGAATATTTTCTGGCATGAGATCTCAGATGCTCTTCCTTTAAGTTAGCCCATCTGGCTAACTTTCCTTACCCCTTAACACATTACTTTTAGGGGTTCTCTTCTTATTAATTCATAGTCATTTTTGGCCAAGTCTGCTGATATGTTTGATGTTTCATTCTCTAGATAAGTTTAGGAAAGAGATGTAAGGAGGAACAGTTCTTGGAGCTACATAGGCTCCAAGAACATCTACAGCTGAATAAAGGAACTTAAATCCTATAATACCAGGTTGTAATTCTGCATGGGATAAGGACAGTGTCTTTAAACTCCAGAGCTTGGCACCAGTTATTAAAACACCTATATAGCTTTGTTATCATGTGCAAAACTTTCACACTGCATGTGGAATTTCCCTTCTCCCTTTCACCATCACCTACTTGTGTCACCCCCACGTTTCCCTTTTTTAGTATTAACTCATAGATTTGGTTGCCATTAAATATTTGGAAGAGACATTGCACATAATACTTGTTTATTGCCTTTTTGTTTATCCAGAATGTTCTCTCTGCCTGTATCAATGGTGCGCTTTCCCTTGCAACTTCACAGAGCTGGATTATGTGAAACCGTGATATTTATAACCTTGGAAATAATAATAATAAAAATCAGTGTGCACACTTTATCTAATTATAAATATTGAAAAGGACTTCCACAGTTCAGGTCAATCTGTCTTTGAGATCAGAATGAACTTCTCATAAGGAACAAAGTGCCTGCCCTGGGGAATAATTATTAAGAAGATAATTTGATTTTTCTCCTGTCTTTTGGAAACTCCTCTTATACTTCAGCACTTACCAAAACTGGTCAGAAATATAAATCTGAAGAACCTGCAGCAGCTTGGAACTGAGACATAAATGAAAGCTGTAATTCATTAAAAAAAATAATGCATTGAAAGCTTATTAAAGAAAATACATATCTGACTCCAATTCAAATTCCTTTCTAACTCCTTCTGACAGTCTAGACCTGAGCTTTCACAACTGGGACTTATTTTTCCAGCCAAAAGCTGTTGTCCTCAGAGCTTGGGCAAAACACTCTTGGGGTTGCTTCCTTTGCTGAGGAAGTCTTCTGTGGGCACCTTGGTTATGGGCATCGTGTGTTGCCTGTTCTGCATCCTTTTTGTAGATTTCTGTGCAAGTTTTGGCTGCAATAACTTAGCAGAAGCCCGTGGTTCATATAACCTGAAGGTATCACAGATCTGTTTGCTGGTCCTTGCTTCTCCAAGCTGCATTAATGTTGATGGTCAGTGGCTTTCCCAATCCAGTTTTACAACTGTTGAAGTTGCACAAGTGTCTGTGCAGGTGTGTGCCCGTACATGGATCCTATCTCCATGTTTCCCTTATCAGTAACTGTGCTTTTAATGATTCTTCTCATTTCTCCCAGCTGACACAGGCTGATATGAATGTGATTGACCCTCCACTGCTTCAGTATCCTGACTGGAAAGGACATCTGTTGTAAGTCTTTTCTGTAGTACTTCTCTTTTTGCTTACTTGTTTAATAAACAGAATGAATGAATACAAACCTCTTCTGCTACATTCTCTAGTTAAAACTTTTCTAGGTCATTTAATCATATTTTCTTTGCAAAACTTTACATTAGCTCTCCTAGCAGCTCATCCAGTTAAAAGTCCTTTTACATGAGAGAAGATGCAAATTTTCTAAAGCAAACAGAGTTTTAAAAGCACTTGTATACATTAACAAATTGGGTAACTCCAAACAATTCTTTGAAACATAGTGAACACTTGGGGATGTTAATCCTTCTCTTCTGTGCTGGGTTAAAGTTCATCAGAAATGCATGCACCATTATAGACATTATCTGTGACACCTCTACTGGGTGTAAAAATCATGTCTATTCCATGGGCCTGAGCTATCCTGTGTTCTAGCTATTTTCACCAGACTTCACTGTCCCTGACTTTATTTTCCTAAGACGTGAACCTGATTTGGAAGCCCAGGCTCTTGGACAATATTGGAATCAATATTTGCTTTTGTGTATTTTCCAGTTTACGGGAGGAAGTGGCTCGATTTTTGACCTATTACTGCAAGGCCCCTGCACCCCTTAAAGCAGAGAATGTAGGTATCCCAGTGTCCATTGGTGTTGGTTCTAATGTATTGCCATTTGTTGGGAAACTGTTTGAAATTCTGTTTTTTTAAACAAATGATTTGATAAGAATGCAACCCGTTATCATGTACATGAGATTGATTCTTCATTTCAGTAGCTTTTGATTCACACTTCAGCCAAAACACTTCAGGTCAGCTGTACATTTGCCTCATTTTTCACTTGTGTGTGCCAACTCCTCCTTCCACTGCTCTCAGTGGGGCCTTATATCTTCATCTCCTTATTTAGCTCTGGGACCTACTATGCCTGTATCCCTCAGCCTTGACAAAGAGTGCCCGCTGTTTCAGCTGAGTTTCATATTATCCCATTCCTCTGTTATACCTCAGGACAAAGATTTGTGATTGAACCAAGAGTTAGTTTTAGCCTGTAAATTTGTGGTAATGTTGCTAGAAAGGCATCAAGACCTGAGTCTCTGCAGGACTTGCTGACTTGTGAGAGATACAGCCTGGACATGGGGGCCTGTGGAGGTCAGGGACTTCTGCCTCTGCTGAGTGCTGAAGGCAGCAGGAGCTGGTGCAGCCATTGCTTTTCTGGCTGCAGTAATTCAACAGAACCCCATACTTCATGGGGACTGAGGTTACCACTGATCTGTTTGCTGATCACTGCCTCTCCAAGGCACCAGATTCTTCCTGATACTTGGAATGAAACTCATGGTGCCTGTGAGCATTTGTCCTGTAGAAGCAGGAGTCAAACCTGCTTCTGTATGAGACAGTAGTTTCTACCTTTGCACAAATTTGGCAGGAGGTCTGTACTGCTGTTACCACAAAGAGATGATAACACATATTAACTGTTGAAAAGTATTTTGCTTTACTAACAGCTCAGAACTGCTCCCCAATTTTTTCCCTAGTTAAAGACTATTCTTTTTCTAAATTGCTTATTAGAATCAAGAATGGCACCAGAACAAAGTGTCTCTGAAGCGAAGAACAGGATTAAAGTTATTCTGGT
>NW_008239553.1:4960924-4967277 GCF_000691975.1 Corvus brachyrhynchos
GATTTTGTCAGGAATTATTATTTTATAGTGTTGACTTGCTATGTATGGATTTATTACTAGCTGCTCTCTTTCTTCCTTAGGTGATTGTTTTAAATGGTTGTGGCTCTTTATTTTCTGCATTAGCGACAGTCCTTTGTGATCCAGGGGGTAAGTGGATGATTGGAACATAGTTTTGGGTTGGTTTGGTTTTTTTCTGCTGGGAAATAATGTGTTACTTTGTTTAAATACTGTTAGACAGAAGTGAACTATTGGAATTGGCATTGGCCTGCTGCAAAGTTCTTGTTTCCTGCAAGGTTGTGCTGTGAAATTCTTTATTTCCATGGTCTGCAGATGTCATGCACTCACACTTGATGCCTGCCCTGTCTGCCTTCGCTGTTTTTGTGGTGCCCTGTTTTAGTTTGCTAGACTAGACATGGGCTATAGTCATGTTTGCCTGGGCTCTTGCAGAAAATTAGAGAATTAATGTAAAAATAAAGCAAAGAAAGAGGCAGTAGCATTACAGTGTTTTGAGGGGGCACAGCTGTAAAAACACTTTCATGTTTAGCTAAAGCACATTAGGAGACAAGACTGTGACCTGTTGATAACCAACTTTGTTTTCTTGGTTCCAGAAGCTGTTCTGATTGCTACTCCCTTTTATGGTGGTATTACCCAGAGTGTCTTCCTCTATGGTAATGTCAAGCTGGTGTATGTCTATTTAGACAGTAAGGTAAGATCTGAGAGAGGGGAATAACAACCTCTGTAGTTAAACTGGAAAGTGCTCTGAGCTTTGGGAACCTCTGCAAGCAGTTCTCAGAGCAAGGGTACACTACAGGCAGTGGACATTTTCACTATTTGTTTCTGGGAAAATATGCATGTAGCTTACAAGAAAGTAATTGGAGACTGTAAATCTGGATTCCGGTTTTGTCCTTTTCTTGTATCTTATTCCCAATAAGAGTCCCTGAAAGGAAAAAAACAGATTATTTTGAACCTTGGAGAGAGAACTATGTCCTGTCCTACTGAAGCTGGCCCCAGGGTGGAAGAGCAGATGGAGACATTGCATTGCTTTAGTTATTCAAGGATAGCAAGGAAATTCTGTTTGTGGCCAGCCTCTGATGGCCATTTCTTTGATTTTATTTATTGACTTATTTATTCTGTCTGTCGTATAAAAGGATAGGAATATGGTTGCTAGGTCATTATTGCTGGGGGTTTATTTTCTTTCAGGGAACATTTCTCAGTGGATTGGCTCAAGGCAGTCTCTTGAGAGAAACAACTTTGCCTTTTTTTATCTTTTTTATGTCTTGCAGATTACTGGAACAAACACTCGGCCTTTTCAGCTTACGGTGGAAAAACTGGAAAAAGCCTTGCAAGATGCCCGAGCAGAGGTGAGTCTAGCTGAGCTTCACATTACCACCTAAGTTTACAAGCTATTGGAGACACCACATCCCATAAGAGGCCTAAAGATCAAAACATTTTCAAAACCTACCACCTGGCTTTCTGGTTGTCCTTGTAGACTGACTGGGATGAGGCTGCTTGCAGACTCAGGGGCGGTTCTAGGGGGAATCCCTCAGTGTTATGTCTGTCCAGTTTTGGTCACAGCAGGAAGGATAACCCAGACCCTTCACAAAGCACTGGAACCCATTCATATCAACAAAAAAAAAAATGTACTTGGCCATGCGCTAAAATTTGGGACTACCCAGGGTTTCTCCCTCAGAAAGTCCAGCTGGGTTACCTGAAAACTGACTGCTCTACACAGCAGGGCAGATGAATCCACTAAGAATACTGAGAGTTTTTACAGGAGGAAAATCTAGAGGATAAAATGGAAGTGAAAATCACTTTTCTTAAGAGCTAGTCTGTAAGTTTGGCATTGTCCTAAATCTCATATTTGTTTAGCTGCATCTTTGAATTGTTACCAGCTCTGACATCTCCAGTCAAGTGTGCTCTAAATGAGTACACTTTGCATCCACCTAACTCAAATTCTCATCTTTCTTGCCACATTCATGGACAGTCTTCAGTAGTTTATTACTGCCCAATTACTGATGCAGCTCAGAGAAAGTGCTTCCATGCTGGTAGCATGTGAGACCATCTTTCTCATTAACTGGTTGACCAGATGGCAACCAATTACTTGGCGGTGGCAATCCCTGCTTTTCAAAATCATAGATTAATTCTTTAATATTTTTCTCAGTTCACTTTACAAATGATTTAATTAAAAAAAAAAATCTTAATATGTGGCTGAAAATTTTCTCATGCGAATCTAACCTTTGAGGTGAAAAGTCATGGTGGAAGCTTCAGGGGAATCCTGTGTCACACTCAAGTGAGGGACTGTTTAAGTAGAGGGACTGCAAATGTATCCCATGATGGGTACTCTCTTAGTAGTGTTATTTGCATTCTGCAGGGTGTCACTGTAAGAGCCTTAATTCTTCTGAATCCCCAAAATCCCCTTGGGGACATCTACTCCTTGTCAGAGCTACGGGATTACCTGGAATTTGCTAAAAGGTATGTCACTTTGGAAGGCTGAGCTATCCTGAGTCAGATACAGCTTTCAGAATCTGGTGGACTACTTGCTGTCCCTGAATTTATCTGTGCATATCTTTTAAGTCAGGCAGATAGTCTATTCTTCACACACATTGGTGGACTTAAGAAAGAGGGGACTGCTGGGAACATGGACCATGCAGTTATCTGGGGTGACAAAGCAGCTTGCATCAAAGAATGCAGGTTTTATTTTTCAGTAATCCTAGGAAACACTATGGTGCTGTGCTTCTCTGGTAGGAAGCTGATTTCTTTTCCTCTCAGTTTCTCTGTATTTGTAAAGACAAGGAAGTATATCAATATGGGTTCCCAGCTTCATCATGGATCATAATATTATTTGAGATTCAGAATCTATGAGATGCTGAGTGGATGGTGATGCAACTTACTCTACATGGGTAGTACATACAGGAATTAATTTTCAATAGTACATTGGATATGATAGGATTTTTGTCTTGTTATATGGTTGCAGTAGGTGACAGTTAAGTGCATATACTTCAAATCACTTCAAGGTACACAAAATAGATAAGTTGAGAAAAATTGCTTTCTTTCTGCAAAATTTGGCATCCCCTCTTCTTTGTATAAAGCAAGTATTTGCAGGCCTGAATTTGTCTCTGCTTCTAAACCAGAAGCAGCCTTCTTTTGTAATCTCCATTTTGTCCTTTTGCAGACATGAATTGCATGTGATAGTAGATGAGATCTACATGCTGTCAGTTTTTGATGAATCAGCCACGTTTCACAGTGTCCTAGGCATGGACAGGTAAAAGCAGCTCCTATTTCCCTGGCCATCTTCCAGTGACAGTTCAACATGTTGCCTTGCTGAGAACTTGTGACTGGAAGTTAAGTCATGAGCTAGCAAATTCTAAATCCACCTTACATTGATTTCTTTCTTCTTCTTCTTTTTTTTTTGGCAATTTCTAAATGGCAAATGCATTTTGTCCAATACAATCTAGCAAGTAAAAAATGGTAGCTAGCTTTTTATTGTGGTATACTTTTCAATGTGTGCATCAGTATTTGGTTATGGCAGTCCCCAAAACTGAAAACAGGTTTCTCATTTGTTGAAGGTGATGCTTTTCTTCCTACCTAAAAATCTTTTTCCCATGTTGATACTTGCAAAGACTTTTTGTTGCTGTTTACTTCCTTTTTTTCCATAGAGTAGTCCCAGATCACAGTAGTATTACAGACTGGATAATGGCTTTTTTTAGGTATTGTTTTAATGAGATGAAAAGCTTTTAATATCTTTTTCAAAATAAGGTGGGGTGTTGAGGGTTCATTTCTTTTTTTAATTTCTAGTCTTCACCAGTGGTGCTAGCTTTCTTTCTGTGCTCATTTGCAAGGAAATAAAATATACTTGGTTAAGTGTTAGCTCAGTGCTGCTGGGCTTAGATGTAAAGGAACCTTGCTTTTGATTCTTGACAAATACATTGGCAGAAGCCTGATTTGTATGAGCTTCATATGTTCAGGAAATCGGTGTGTAAAATGTAGCACTTGTAAGCATCTGGGTCTCTGAAATATTTGAAGATTCTGTCTAAAACTACTTCCCAGGGGTTCCTAGCTTCTAAAGTTAGGTCACATTTGAATTTTCCCTGCTTGACTGCTGTTCCGTGGTGCACTGTCTATCACTGTGTAATGCTGCCTCTCTGTTTCTGCAATGCTGCACTGGTGATCCAAAAGCTTCAGCACCTATGACACTAACTGCCCATCTGCATCCTTCTACATACAGATTGCCTGATCCACAGCGGACTCACGTGATGTGGGGCATAACCAAGGTGAGTGCTGCTTGTTATCATGCTGTGCCTTTGTGGCTGGTAGGTTTTGGTCTGGGCTCCTCAGGTTCCTCATGCTGGAAAGATCAAGTTAGAAGTAATAGGATCCCAGTTGTTCAGTGTAGTAAAGTAGTCTCTCTGTGTCCTCTTCAGGATTTTGCTGTTTCTGGGATTCGTTTTGGTACTTTATATACAGAGAACCAAGATGTAGCTAATGCAGTGGCTTCTTTGTGTTATTTCCACGGGGTTTGTGGACCTGTCCAGCACAAGGTTGCACAGCTGCTTAGAGACAGAGGTGAGTCAGTAGCTCCATGTACAATCCTCTGCCATTCTGTGTTTCCTGGAAGATCTCCCCTCCCCTTACTTTCCTTAGTGTCTCCTCTTTGTACAGCTTAATTGACAGTCTTCTGTTACCCTGAAGCTGCCCATGCAACAGGAGGCTGACAGCTCTGCAGAAAAGGACCATTTCTGCAGATCTCCTGATCAGCAGGGTTAGAGGAGCAGCTTGAAAGAAGTGTGGTAGCTATTTGTACAGAAATTGCTAGTGTTGTATAGAACCAGCTGAGCAGAAACAAAAAACACGCTTGTGGGACAAGGGAAATGGGAGTGGCCTTCTAACTCTGCCCAGGATGGAATGCTAGCAGTCCATGACAACTAAGGAAGGTCAAGGAGATACTCTTCTGCACAGACATGAAACTGCAAAATACTTCTTGCCTGTCTTTTTGTTATTTGACGAAACAGAAAACAAAAGGAGGTGAAGTGTGAAGCAGAGAAAAGACACTGTTTCGGAAGCTTGAACAGATCTGAATACTTTCTCAGTTTGTGATGCTTTTCTTAATCATCTTCTTCTGGTCAGACTGGATCAACCAGGTGTACCTGAGGGCCAACCATGCCCGCCTAAAAGCTGCCCATACATATGTGACAGATGAGCTGAAGACACTTGGGGTTCCTTTTCTCAACCGCAACGCAGGCTTCTTTGTCTGGATTGACTTCCGAAAGGTTGGTAGTCTTAGGAACTGAGGCTTCTCCTGGGGTGAGGGCAGGCATGTAGTGCAACTGCATCTAGAGGAAAGGTTAATACTGTGACAAGCTTTTTGTTTTAACAAATCTGTTGTCTGATGAGGAAGGGGAAGGACTGCCAGATGTTTCAGTGTACTCTTTTCCATTCGTCTATCTGTGAACTTCCCTCCTTGCAGGAATCTTACTACTCTCAAGCCACTTCCCTCCCCATTTCTTCCTTTGTATCACAACTGCTGTACTTCAGAGGTAAAAGGTGTCTCCCTTGGCCTTTGCAGACCTCATGGGAATCACAAATTCATGAGGATCTCAGTGATGTAGTCTATATGTTACTAACCTCTGGCCTTTCTGATGACTCTCCTAGTACCTTAAGACAGGCACATTTGAGGAGGAGTTGCTGCTCTGGAAGCGTTTTCTGGATAATAAGGTCCTCCTGTCATGCGGAAAAGCCTTTGAGTGCAGTGAACCCGGATGGTTCCGCATCATCTTTGCTGACAAGACCCACCGGCTGCAGTTAGGCGAGTAATGTTTTCTTCTCTTTTTCCTCCCACCACAATTTCTGCAGCACTGTTCCCTTCTCTTCTTAATCCTAAACTGAGCCTGTTATTATCCTCTTGTCTTCTATGTTTTTTCTCACTTTTTCCATCTTCCTTTTCTGGATCTGGTGGGTTTGGAGACACTCATGGCTTAAACTAATCCACTAGTGTTTCTCCTCCTTATACCACTGCAGGTATGCAACGGATACGCAAGGTTTTGGAGGAGCGTGAGCAGGAGATACTGGCTGAGGAGAAGGAGCAGCCTTGTCAATCAGATCAGGATGGCAAAGCAGATAGCACAGATGAAGTCATTTTTGTATCCCGCCACCAGGAGCCTACCTGTGCCAGTAGCTCCAGCCTTGGTGACCTCATTGGCCTCCTGCAGCAACAGATGCGTTCCTCTGACTGGCTACAGAAAAACACAGCGGAGCAGTTCGCCCAGGAAAAGCCAGAGATCTATGATGTGTTCAGCAAACTGGTGGGGAAGCTGCAGGGGTCAGCGTGCCTTCAGGGGCATTCCTGAGCAGTGACT
>NW_008239553.1:4967319-4975059 GCF_000691975.1 Corvus brachyrhynchos
CCCCTAACAACTCAGCAGTGACTTCCAGCAAATAATATATTTTGTGTATAGGAAGAAAATTACTTTGTAAGCCCCCTCCTCTCCCCCCTGTTTGAGATCTCTAATTTGTACTATATAGGTGTATTTCCTTGGATTGGGGTGAGGGTAGGGAATGGGGGGGCTGTCTTGTTTGCGTGCTGCTCTCTGTCCTGCGGCATCATTGTATTTTATATTTCATTTCTAATGAATATGCTCTTAACTCTCTTATAAGGTCCTGTGGTGTAATTTTTATTCTTCTTCACACTTTCCAAAAAGACAGAGACTTTAGGTTGTTAAGTTATGTGAAGTTTCCCTTTTCGTAAATGATGATCAGATGTAACTATTTTGGGGCCAGCTGTCGCAAAGGGGTGTTTTTGGGAGATATAATCTAGTGTCAGCCCTAACTTAGCTCCAGCTAAAGGTAGATAAGCATGTGCATGGATTCATGTGCATGAGTGAGGCTGTTAGGACCATAGTCATCTAGACTGAGTTCTATAAAGCTTTTTGTTTTGCGTTGGTTTCCAGTCTAACCTCAGATCAGACAGTATCCACCACCCTCTGTTGGTGAAATGTCCGGTTTTGTTTTTATTCTTCTTTTTTATATTCATATAAATAAACTGCATCCATTGGCCTCTTGGCAGAATGTCCAGAAAAGAGCTACAAATGGAGAGGCAATTGAAAGTAGATGTTCTTTTTGCATCCTTCCTACTCCTGGAAGTCCATCCCTTGTGGTTAACGATGACATATATTGGCAGAAGAGTGCAGAGAATGCTTCTGCCACCGTGCTAGGTGTACCTGCACGTACACCTGCTTCTGTCACCTACCACAGGCATCCAAGGAGGCATCTTCCACCATTATCAGGATAATTCATGCAATTTTTTTCTGTGTCTGTCAATTTGCAGGGTAATTTTTTTGACTAAACAGTATTCTTTTGTCTCTTTCCTCTCTTTCCTATTTTAAGACCCTGCTTTCTGTATGCTGGTGATAGAATATTTCAACTGGAAAGCTTCTTTCCCAGATAAAAAACTCTTTAGCTTCTGATACTATAAAATTTAGGTATCCTAAAGGAATTGGAGCTGTTTTCTGCATACATATTAATCGAGAATTGAAGGGCATTGCCCATGAAAACTGAATAGAAGTGCACCTTTCCCCTCCTCATAGAATTTGATAGATGGTCATGAGTGACAAAAGCACATGTCTGCATCATAAACTAAATTACCAAAGCATTGGCAACAAATAATTAATGCAACCCCACTTTGCTGTGTGGTGATGGTGGAGAACTGCTTGGACAGTGAGAAGAAAGGTCTGAGCAGTGGCTGAAGAGGCTTGGACAGTGAGAATGAAAGTCCGAGCTTGTGGCTGCTGTGAGCAGTAACCGGTTCCTCCCTCAGAGGCCAGTGATGAGGTGATTGGTAAGATCAGTATAAGGGATAGTTATAAACATAATATTTGCTTACTAGTTTGGCATTTGTCCATGAACAATATTTTAAAGTCCACAAAGAAAGCTATAGCAAAACAAAGGTCTCCTTCATGGAATGGAAGGTGAGATGTACAGCCAAAATACAAATGGACTTCCTGATTGTTCCTCTCTTATTTATGTACCCCAAGATGGACATGAACAACAAAATTTTAGGGAGCAAGTTCTTTGGAATCAAGAACCAGGTAAGACATTAGTTAAAATGGTATTTCAGGGGATCCCTGCAACAAATTCAACCCATTAATTATTCCTAATTTTCTTTTGTTGTTCTGGTCACTCTTACAGTTGGAGTATGTGAATATACATTAGTAACAATTAATATAATATTTTTCACCCATATATATTTACTGCTTAGAAAGTAAGTTTATTGTATTGTCTCTGTGTGGATTCAGCTAGTAAAACACACCTCTGCAGGAAAGAGGTGCTTTCAGAATCCTCACAGCTAATATAGTATGGCCCACAGTCACTTATATCTGAGCTTGCTGTGACTCAACGGAACACACACGCACTTTGTTGCATGGAGTATTTTCCATGGTTTTTTTGAGTTTAACACCTGCCTGAGGACCTCTCCACTGAGGAATGTTAGCTTGGTCACAGAAAACAAAAATTTAACTGGAAATGAGGCAAGAGAAATATGGTCATGAGTCTGCTGTTGGAAAAAGCAGTGGGTTTTTTTGACTGCACAAACCCCATAAATTTTGCAAATGGCCTTTACTGGTTTACGAGAAGTAAACATGTAGCAAGTCCTGTGCATACGTATATAGAAGCTAAATCAATTCTTATTTGCTCTAAGAGTACCCCTGAGAGGAAAAACACAGGTGCTGCATGTACAAATCATTTGTTCTTTCTGCTACCTTCATGTTAGATGTTTTCTCTGCTTGATATATCTCGTAGTTGTTATTAATGACCTTTTTTTTTCCATGTGGCAAATCTCAACAGAAAAAAATATAGAGAAAAGATTAAGGACACTCTCATGCTGTCCCCACCCTCACATTTCTTTTGACCTCTTTGTCAAGCAATAGGCAAACACAGAAGCACCTCAAATGAAGCCAGTCAGATCTATGTTTTTAAAACTGCTGCGTTTCATCTAAAATAAGAAATGCCATCAAAACGAGTATAACAATGTGCCTTCATTGTTTGTACTCATTGTAATCAAACAAGATGATAAAATCCACTTTACATACAATTTTTGTGTTCCAGTTATCATTCATTTGAGCACAGAAAGGAACCTAGAAAGTTTCATGGTCCTTGCCATATTCCAGTCACTCTCTCTCCCCTTCCCTCTCTGTTCCCCTCCTCTCCTCCCTGCCCCATTCAGTCTCTCTTCTCCAGAGAAATGTTCAGCGCTTTTAGGGTAGAGGTGGTAATTTCCTGTGCAGCACTGCTCTCAGTCATAGAAACTTCCATAGCATACATTTCAGGCATACACTTGACATATTCATGTTTGTGGGAAGGAAAAATCTGTGCATCTCCAAATTATTAACCTCTGTTACATTGCAGTTAAGCAGACAACTTAAGTGGGGCCCATTCTAGATAAATATTTATGAAAAATCATGCATACTTAAAGAACGAATCTGTGAAGATGAGTTTTCCCTTACAGAAATTTAATAGGTCCTAAGCAAAATATCTGTAAGGGAAAACATTCACTAATAACTTAAACGAGTTCTCCACCTTAACTGAAGAAGGACAGTTGCTCAAATGTACTGTGTGATAGACTTTATTTTTTAAAACATAAATGTTAATGCCTTAATTGTTGTTTTTCTCACTTGGAACATCCAATAGGTTGCACAGTTGGGCTGACTGGTGTGTGTTTCCCCCATCCCCATAATGACCCAGTTTCTTGAAACCTGCCTTGGGGTCAAATTATCATTTATACTGACAATTTCTCTGCAGTCCTCCTCCAGTTACTTGGTTACAGAATCCCTCTGTCACTCTCATCCTGCTGGCAGAGTGGTGGTTTCATTTCATCAGAGAGATAGTGGCACACAGAGGCTCAATAAAAAAACCTCTCATGGAGGAAGCTAAGTGAATCACGCCCCTGAAAATTTCTGCATGTCAAGTATCAGGCATGCAAAACTGCTTTTGCACTTTTAATTACATATGCAGCTATTTTTGTAAGATTAGCTGACCTAACAGGAGGTTGTTTTGGTTATTTCTGAAGCAATTCAGACCACATCATGAAGAACAGGGCAAGGTAACCTACAAGTACAAAAAGATATGTGTTCCATCTGAGAAAATCAGAGTGGCAAGAAAGACTCGTTTTCCATTCCAATTAATGCTTTATTTATTACTGACTTACATAAAACACTGGCAACTGACTGATGACAAGATCCTAGATTATCTGCAGCCAACAAAAGTACTAAAGAGTCTGAGGTGGTTATAAATACTCTACTTTTTGTCCTCAGTTTGCCGGGAATGGTTATTTTTAGCAAGTAGCCAGTCGACCTTATCAAAATGAAGAATCAAAAATAGTCTGGAAAAACACTGCAAGGAAAGGTTATTTTTAGCTCTCCATCTATTCCCTGCTGCTATCCAGCAAGGTCTGATGGCACAGCTCATGCACGACTGCTTAGTTATTCTAGGCGAATGCTTGTTGTGACCTGTCCTTTCCCTGGACACCTCACTGCAGACGGCATTCAATTGATTAAAGATTAATGCCTCTGCAGACTGTGACAGCTGAAAGCTTTAGGGAGGGGGAACACACACTGACAGATTGTTTCTATCTGCATCTTTCTGCCAGATTACAGTTTCTTTGAAGGGAACTCTTGCCTAACTGAATTTCCTCGTGTCTCATATCCCTCAGTGGGAGCTATTGCAGCATCCCTTCAAAGTATATTTACACTTCTTTTTCCTTTCAGTTCAGGAAGGCAGTAGAGGAAGTAAGAGTTACAGACATAAGTTAAATCACTGTTTTGACCAGTGCCACCCATCACAAACCAGCAGCACTGGAATGATGGACTGGATCAAGAGAGAAAACCATGCAATTGGCTGCTACATACAGTTTATTGATCACACTAGGTAAAAACTTCACTGATATAGATGAGGGTACCATTTGGTTGTAAGACTTATACCAGAACAGCGAACCAAAGCAAGGACCTGGCTGCTACAATATCCTTCTTTCTCTTATAACAGAAACTCTTTAATTAAGTTCAGTACCTTATATATTGGCAGTAGACACTAACAAAATTTTCAGAAGAATAAACTGAGCTATGAGTTTTTAGTTTTGCTATGTCATAGATGGGAAATAAGGTTGAAAAGATGTCCTCAAACCATTAGATTTCCTCTTCATATTTGCCTTTTAAAATTGCCTCATTTTATTATAAAGGTGTTTTCAGGTGTTTTCACTGACTGCATAAGGTGCACCATAATCTCACATGCAGCTTCTTCACATGTGGAGACACAGTAGCTAGCAAAAGGTTTTCTCTTCTGTACCCTGATCATCCCAACAGAAAATTGGCAGGATGCCGTATGCAACAGCAGACAGATGTATGGTGTGATGGTGAAGCCCTTAGAAACAAATTCCAAATGACCCCCAAAGAGCCACATAAGGCAGGACATAAAAGGGCAAAGCAAAGAGAAGCGAAATGTCTGATTTCTCCTGTGCATTGACAAAAATTGATAGCCGGTTATCCAGATGCTGATGAATATTTTCACAAACTATAAATGGCAACCTGGAGTCTAAAAATAGATGCTGTGCCGCAGACTTGTCTGGCTTAGCTGCATCACTAGAATATAAACAGGCTCCCTGGTGTGGTTTCAGGGAAATCTCTATCAAGACAGACTGCATCCTCCATTTTTCTTGCTATATCTTGAAATAAAATAGCTGAAGCCTCTTGCATTTGTTTAATACTAGCTTTTAATAAAATTGCACTGATTTTCAAATTTTCCTACAGGGATGAAAGGATCATCAAGTCTCCGTGAATATTTCAGCTACGATTGATTCGATGCACTTTCTTCTCCCTGGCAGAGCTAGGAAGGCAGAGGAAGCGCCTGCGGGCACTGCATGGGCTGGCGCAGGCTGCGCTCGGTGACCCCCACCCCTCCTCCCCGCCGCTGCACGTGGACCAGCCAGTGTCCCTGTCACACGAGAGGCTGGGAACCCCTCTCCCCGGCTCAGGCACAGCCAGGCACTGCTCATGCTGGTGAATCCCATGACTGCGGAGATCCAGTGCTCATCCGAGCAGCCCCAACACATGAATGGCGCCCCTTCCAATTCACAAAAATCAGACACGGTCCGGCCATCCTCCTGAAGGAGGGCTCCTGCCTCTGATTCATGAATGGGGCAGCTTGCAGCAATTTGAAGCTGATGGGTTAAGCCCAGAAACATTATGTGCTCTAACAAACCCCCGTAGCTTGTTCTTGCGAGGATGAACAAGCCAGTACCGGGGGGAAAAGCCAGTACTAGCACTCAGAAAGATGCTTTAAGATCTATTAGTGCTGCCTGTTGTTGGCTTTGAATGTCACGGACAAGATGAAGAAGGTAGCAGTGACTCTGAGGAGGATGCTGCATCACCTGCAATGCCACGTGTGTGAGGAGAGGTTGAAAGAAAGAAGAGAAAGCACTGCAGTGGCAGCGTTTTGCCTTTTTTGTGGGAGTACCGAGCTGTCTCTGTGCGTGCATGTGGATGGCTTTGCAGAAAGCCCTTTTCCCAAGGGCAGGTGAAGTGAAAGAGAACTAATCTATTGCTGACAGTCAAGGCTGTTTAAGGACACTGTACTCAGTGTGTGTGACAGAGAGATTCGGTTTAGAGGCTTAGAGCAGGGATGGGTGCAAAACCCCCATCCTTTCACAAACGCACGTTGTAGGATAGTACATATCACCATCATGTCACCGTTGTACACAAGATACAAATCTATAAAAACAGCTACAAGAAAAATTGAAAAGGGGAAAAACACATTTCAGGGCAGCAAAAGCTGACACTATAATGAGATACACAAAGTAAGAGTCTTTTACACCAACAAGGATTATGGGATAGAAGCAGAGCTGGCCTGCCTTGCATCTCAGGGAGCAGAGAGACCAGAAATGCTTCTGGCTCAGAGATCAGCTGCCTGAAGGGGCTGCAGCAGAAGAACTTTTTGTGGCAGGACATAATTGCTAAAAACTTTTTTGGTTAAAATGTAGCAGTTGAAACATCCTAACAGTTGAAAATTGTTTACCGGTGAGAGATACAAAGCCAGCCCTGTTTCCACTTCAGTGGCACTGAACATAGTCAGGTTCTGCTGTTTCAGCCTAGAAAGCAGAGAAGGATAAAGAACGTGGTGCCACATGCAGGGACACCACACTGCTGCTGCTGGAATGCCTCTGCTGTACTGCTGCCCTGTGCACAGTACAGCTGCAGCATTTTGGAATTGTTCAGCCTGGAGAAGAGAAGGCTCTGGGAACACCTTAGAGCAGCCTGAAGGGAGCCTACAAGTAAGGGGCAGAGGGACTTTTACAAAGGCATGTAGTGACACGATAACGGGGAATGGCTTTAAACTGAAAGAGGGTAAGTTTAGATCAGATATTAGGAAGAAATTCTTCACTGTGAGGATGGTGAGGCACAGGTGGCCCAGAGAAGCTGGGAATGCACCCTGCCTGGAAGTGTTCAAGGCCAGACTGAGGCTTTGAGCCACCTGGTCTGGTGGAATGTGTCCCTGCCTGAGGAAGGGAGGTTGGAAGTAGATGATCTTTAAGATGCCCTCTTTTAATGCAAACCGTTCTATGATCTTACCAACTTAGGTGTATTTTGTTTGGTTTGGTTGTCGTTTGATTGGGTTTTTTTGTTTGGTTGGTTTGGCTTTTTTTTGTTGGGTTTTTTTTTGTTTATTTTTCGATTGTTTGAGGTTTTTCTGCTTAATTTTTTGGTTTGCCTACAGAGCAAGTCAGCTCCCATTTTTGGGAATGAAACCCAAAAATTGTTTCTGATTCACACATGGCTGGAGTTTCGTGCAACACATTTGTCCTTCTCTATCTTCTGTTAGAAGAGACATTGGTTCCAGTTACTTTTGAGAAGGGTTTGGGGAAGGTGTAGATTTGGGATGCTTCCTTACTTAAGTAGTGTGATCCAGCAGAAAGCGCCACATGACCCAAAGGTCCTCGGTCAACGGGAAAGCCCGATAGAGTTTTGGAAAGGCACGAAGGACTGGAGGAAAGCGAGCCAAGAATTCAAATGTATCGGGAACCGGGCTGGGGGTGGTTCATGGGTACCAGTGTTGCCCGGCGCCGGTGCCCGCTGTGACGGGAGGCGCATCCATCCCTGCGGGAG
>NW_008239553.1:4975279-4977179 GCF_000691975.1 Corvus brachyrhynchos
GTGTTGCCACCTCTCTGTCTGCTGTGTCTTGTTCCCGTTCCTTCCAGTACTCCGAGCGCACCTTGTCCGTGCTTGCAGTCGCCCAAGCGGGCTGTGTGCTGTGCGAGAGGACGTTTCCGTGGATGCAGAGGTGCCTTCCACTGGGGGCTCTTCCGCCCGGGCTCCGGTCTGCGCAGATTTGCCGAGTGACTGAAGTGCCCGCGGCAGAGTGCGACCTGTGTCAGCACACAGGTGGTTCTGGTGCTGTGTCAGGAAGGAGGAATGACAGACGTGGTTAACAGTCGGAAGCATATGGAAAGTTTTTAGTTGTAGCGCTGATAGTAATGTAGCATTCTGGCTTCTGCCCTGATAACGGCATCATGCGTGTATTGCCTTGTACAGGAGATTTTAGAAGCTACCTCCAGAATCAGAATGTGGATGTAAAGTGGTGAGAAGAGCCGTTAAAAGTGGAATGTTTATTAGCATCTGAGATTATTTTAGTGCTACTGTGTGTAAGTACAATCAAGTCATGCATTAGCCACCCCACCCTAACAGTTTTTTGTTAAGAACACCAAATAGACATAACTCAATTTGTTAGACCATTTGATAAATAATGAAATTGATGCTTCTTTTGTTCATTGATGCTTCTTTTATTCATATTTGTTGTCTACTGGACAGCTGACATGTCAGACTTTCTAGCTCACAAAGCAAGAAAACATCCCATTTGTCCAAAAGAAAAACACATAATTATACTGTTCACATTCTTTTTCTGGAAAATATGCTTACTATGCTCAAAAAGCTCTCACTATGGAGAGTTCAGGTTGAATTTATTTATTATGAAAGTTTTAGCTGAAAACCTAAGCAAGTTGTTGCTTGCTGATCTTTCAGTCTGTAGTTAATGTAAATTGTCTTTTGCAGGAACCACAATTCCGTGTGTAGGAACTTGTAAGAAATATCAAAGATGACAGTAGTTTGTGATACTTTAAATTATGTCATGTTTTTCATTACAACTGTAGTTCAGGCTATACTGAGCTATTTAAATGCTTTTTTTCTTAATGTGGCTGCAGTGGCAGTTCATAGAACACATTTATGCCCCAAAAGGCCCATTGACTAAGATGACAAATTAATTCCTTTTTCTTGCCAGCAGTAGTTTAACATCATTCTAATGGGATATGGTGGAGCTACTATGAAATTCAGTTTAAAAGCACCTTTACCTTAGAAACAGTGTCATGATCCTAAGTCTTGTGTGATGCCCTGTTATAAGCCCTTTGCAGGTATCCAGGTTGTTTCTCTTCTCCTGTAGATAAGCATTTTGGTTTTTTATTAGCATTTGCCATGAATACACCTAGTTGTAGGTGCAGTGGGACCTATGAGGCCTTACCAGGTCTGCAGTGTCTGAGATTTCCTCCTCCTCTCTCTGCCCAAGCCGTGCCTTTTTCTGGCTTGTGGTTGTTAATTGGCCCACATCATTTCATTACAGCCAGGCCCAGCAGATCAGCCTCAATTGGTGCTTGCCAAGTGGCAGTCCTGGTTGGCATCCTGCGTTCCAGTGGGACACGTGAGCATCTGAAGAAAGCCTACTACAATTTCCTGAGACAAAGACCCTTCCCTGAAAGGAATAACTGGATGTTTCTCTGTGATAACTATGTATCTCTTCTGGAGTTCATCCTGAAACGTCTCTCTTTATTTTGTAGTGACAAGAGATAATTGATTGCATTATGTGTGCCTCGGCCAAATATAACACCCGGGGTCCCGCCCTCATCCCAAGGATGAAAACCAAGCATCGCATCTACTACATCACTCTCTTTTCCATAGTTCTGCTTGGCCTAATTGCCACAGGAATGTTCCAGTTCTGGCCTCACTCCATAGAATCATCCAGTGACTGGACTGTTGAAAAACGCAGTGTCCATGATGTGCCTGT
>NW_008239553.1:4977202-5059128 GCF_000691975.1 Corvus brachyrhynchos
TCGATGTCTATAGATGTGGCTTCAATCCCAAGAACAAAATCAAAGTGTACATCTATTCACTGAAAAAGTACGTGGATGAATATGGGACCTCGGTGAGCAACACCATTTCCAGGGAATACAATGAGCTGCTGACGGCCATCTCTGACAGTGAATTCTACACTGATGATGTCAACCGGGCCTGCCTTTTTGTGCCATCCATAGATGTCCTCAATCAGAATGCCCTCCGTATCAAAGAGACCGCTCAGGCGTTGGCACAGCTATCCAGGTAAGTGTTCAAACTTCATTGTGTGAATGTAAGCAGAGTAAGCTTAATGCAGGAGGGGAGAATGCAGTGAATTAATGCCAGCACTAGGCTTTGACAGAACTTGTCTCTATGCAGAGAGCACCTTTCTAATTGCAGTTTGTTTCTTCTTTTGCCACAGGTGGGACCGAGGCACAAATCACTTGCTCTTCAATATGCTGCCTGGAGGGCCACCTGATTATAACACTGCCCTAGATGTTCCTAGAGATAGGTATGTGTTGTGCTGTGTGATGGACAGATCTGGGTTTAAATGCCACTGAAGAAGCAACGAGCTCAGAGGGGCAATTGATAGCAAAGGATGTACTCCTTTACCTTTACAAAATATGACTTGCTTGCTTCTCAAAAAAAGAAAGTAAGGTCTTGTATAGAAGAGGGGTTTACTTTTGAAACCTGATAGTTTAGCCCCATCCTTAATTTTGTAAGGGATGTGGCTGACAGTTTGCTTTTAACTCTTGAACTTGCTGTAAGGTTGGAGAATCTTGATCTGGAGTGTAACTGAATATGAACGCTTTACAGAATGTCCCATTCGATGCAAATTAAAATTCAAAGATGCTGTTGTAGCAGCAGCTTTCTGATAGAAGTCAGGTGCTTCAAGGGCATTTTAAAGCAGCTGCTGTTTGACAAAACTGTGGTGAATTTCAATAGTTTCTGTTATCTTAATAATTAGACTATATTAGTAATTGGACAAATGCTCTTAGTTATTCTGTGGCAAATGTGCTTTAAAAATATTTGCCAGGAACTTAAAAGGCATACATTCTGAGCTCAATTTTCATTTCCAGGATAGTTTACTTTTGGAAGGGGACAGGAGGTTGCAAGGCAAAGAAAATTGGAAGAAGAGGAAGGCAAAATTATTTAGCTTAGATACTGTTGCTGAAGATGTTTCTAATATGTCAGCCTGTGTGTGCTTAGTTCTGCTGAGTTAGGTCCATTGTAACCAGTGCTTTTCTTGAAGGTCAAAGTTAACTTTTCTTCTGCCAAATGTTAACAAAATCATGCCTGAGATATGGGATGTTTGCTAAGATGATTGTCTGTGGAGTGTATCTTGATTTCTTTGCAGCAAAGACAATTTAAAACATCCTCCAGTACCAGAACAGATTTTTTTTTTTCTGCACGTGTTTAACCAGTAAATTTGCTCATTGTAATTACATCACTGTGAAATAAGGCTTTAGTTTTTTTCCTTCTCTGTATGAAATATGTTGTATGTATGTGGGTTAGCCTGGAGAGGGCAGTCAAGCATCAGTCTCATGTAAACAAGTCTGTTAATCTGTTAGTAAATACTTGCATTTGTTATCTTAGATTTGTACTTAAGGAGAATTTTCATTCAACAGTGGAATGGACTGCATGTCTATGGATGCATGTGTCTATCAAAGAAGTGAATTTATTAACTGAATATAGTAGATATGCTGCAGAACCTTTTATTTTTACTTCTTAATCTCACATCTCCATTTATGTTTGGCCTTGCGTGCCTTGGCTTAGCAGGCAGGAAGCATTATTTTGGTAGGTGTTTCTCCTAAGTGTTTGTCATGCTACCATGGAAAACTGAGTAATTTAAATAAAAAACTGAAGTCTTTTTTGGCATTTAGCTGTTGTAGTTTGCCAATCTGACTCACCCCACAGCTGTATGATCACAAGCTGTAATATGTAAGAGAGGCAATAACAGTGCTTGGGATGGAAAAAAAGTAGAAATTCCTTTTTGTAGGCAGCCAGCAGTTGGACTGTTTGGTGTACAGGTTGTACATGACCTATTGTACAGGTCACAGGTGCAAAGACAAGTGGCCTGTGAAACAAGTCAGGAGTGTGGTGAACCTAGTCCTCGGCCTGAGTGATGCAGTATGAGCTTTCAGTATGATTTAGGAGACCTTTGGAGTTCTTACTTCATGTCTAACAGAACAAGTGACCTGGGTGTGTTTTCTTAATTTGAGAATGTCTACAGATATTAGGAGTGGGTAGTTAACCAAGTGTGAAAGACAGTTGTTTGTAGCATCATAGGGTGAGAGGCTGCTGGCCAAAATAAAGGCATGTTGGCAGAGTTCAGCTGGTTTTGAATGACTTGTCTGAACAACAAGTTCAGACAGCTCCAGAAGGACTGCATTTGTGGGAGTTTGTGGATCACTTGTGAAATACACAGGTAATGTTTGTGAAGTTTGTGCAGGGAGTGTGGCCTGCCTTCTACAGTCAACGTGTCCGAGAGGTCATTCACAGTTGAACTGCAGTGGATCATGAGGTTTAATAGATTTGTGTTCTATTGATCTGCTGCAGAATATTACTCCAGTTAAAGGAAGACCTTACACACAGAAGGGAACTCAGTTATAGAATCATTTTACATCTGGAAAAGTTCTTGGCCATGGTACTTCATTAAGGGGTTGCTTGTTTATTAAATCCTCAAATCCAATTTCCAAAGACAGTGTAAAAGTGCTTTATTCCATAATTTCAAAGGTGAAAGTGTGCCTTGTGGGCGTGGAGGTTATGTTGCTGGTGTTAGCTGCCATAACATATGTAATCTCCTGCCATAAAACATAAAAGATAAGCTCTATATTATCTGTTAATTAGTGCTGTTGAATTTGGTACAGTAATGAGGTTGAAAGGGTTTCTTTTGCAAAGCTAATCTGTAGCTGTGGAATTGAATTTACCAACGAAGATACTTTCTATTTATTTCTGTTTCAGTCCATTAATTGGGTTCAGTGACTTGTGAAGTTTGGCAGAAGGCTGCTGCAGGTGGCAGTTGGACAGAAACATTCAGAGTACAGGCCAGTTGGGGCACTTCATGGAGAGAAAGAAGGATCAATATTTGAAAAGTGGTGAAAAGTTGCTCAGGGACAGTCATTCCTTGCTGATCAGTGCCATTTAAAGATTATTTGTCTTGAGTACATTAGGAGTTAATGTTCCTATTCTCTTAGTGCACTGTACAATGAAAATCCAAGTGGTGTTGGTTCCCTGTGGGTTTATTTAGGTAAAAGTCTGCATGACACACACCTGCTTTCTCAAGGCTGATGAGGTGCTGTCATGTTTTCACTGGATCCTATTAAAACAATCTGGTTCTGGTTTCCCAGTGGGGGGGTGGGGGGTGGGTTGTAAAAAAAGAGAAGGGGATATAAAGTGCAAGAACAGTAACACCAAAGCCAATTTTTTTCTCTGTTCTTGTAACTGAATTAATATGGATAAGGAGTAAAACGTGTAGCTTCAAGAGTGAGACCTAGTCATAGCAGTGTTGTACATGTCACCAAAAGCAGGGGGATAGGGGACATTGGAAAGGAGTTAAAAATGATCACTTGATTTGGAACATAAATTCAAAACTCAGCTCGTACTTATCATCCTATTCTCCAGTTGATTTTTGCTCCTAACATAGTTTGTGTTCTGAATGAAGAATTATATTTATGGCAAAGTGTGATCATGGTGTTTGAACACTGAACAATTGTGCTGCAGCTCAGAGCAGGAAGTGAAGTATTCTGTGGGACATCTGATGGGGATTAGAACAGGCACAACATACTGGTGTTCATCCAGAGTGTCTTGTTCTGATGGGAAAAATCTTGGGTGATAATTAGGTATGATGATAATCTGTTGTCTAACACTTGTGGAAAAAACTGCTTCTCCAAACACCATACCAAGGGTTTCAATCAGTGATATCTGAAAACAAGAATATCAGCTAATGGATCAGCCTCTTCCAGTTTCATGTTGACTTTTTATTCCCATGTGTGTTCTGATTACTGATGAGACCTGTGCCTGCTCTGATTTCAACTGTGACAGTAAGGCTTTCCACTGGAATCATAGCTGCAACAATGGATATGGCTCCTCAAGATCCTTTGTTTAGTGCCTTGTCTAGTAATGTATTTGTGTCCTGCTCCTTTCCATAGAGAAGGAGACAAACTGGAATTGAGAAATAGTTTTCTCCGAACTACTTTGTATGGTACCTTAAGCAGGCCCTGGGGCGCCGAAAGTATAGCACACCCTCCTGTTGAGTGACAAAGGACTGAAAGTTTGATCAGCTCTTTGAGAAGTCTCACAAAAGAAGCTGAATCTGAGCTTCTTTTGGAACTAGGATGATGTGTTCCTGATGCTGCCTGGTCACTGGACATGAAATGGCAATGAAAAGACTGTTGTCCTCTACTAGCATATTCTGAAGAAGCTTGCTTTGTGATAGGAGGTAGTAACAAACCTCTTTTTTCCTGGAATTGTGTGTGATATACTGCTTTCTTCTATACATGTTGTTCTCTTCTGTTTCCTAAAGCACTTCTGTGTGACAAAAGGTTGTCCCATCTAGGAAAAGGCACGATGTGGGTCATCCTGTTGGAAGGTTGAATTGCATTTTAATTTGTCAGTCTTTGATTATTCCCATGCTCTCTAGCATATAGTATCCCAAGCAACCTCTACTGTTGGAACTTACTGTCGTAACATACAGATTTCTTGTTCTCGTGTTTTCTGTTTGTAGAATTTTTGTGTAATATAAAATTGAAATAAATTTCACTAGCTCGTATGATAACTTTGAAAATACAGTTGCAAGTAACTTCATTTTATTTTCCATCCTGAGAAGTCCAGAGTCACTGTAAGATGCTAAAATGCTATGTTACTGTACTGTGATTTGTATCTGAAATATAGCTTGTCTTTAACACTTTGAAAGGTGTGCTATACCCTATTTTAGTACAGGCAGCAAGGAATATCTTAGCTAGTATAAGTAATTCAGAATGTATTTTGTCAAATTAAAATTGTCTTAGGATGTGTAAGCTGGCAAATTGCAGAATTATCATAATGACAGCAATATATTAGATTTCCCTGTATTAATGCAAAAATGGTCAATTCCTCAGTGATCATACCCAATTGTAAGCACTCTGTTGGTGACTAGATACAATTTAGCAGTAAACCAAGATCATGAAAACTAAAGTCAACCTAAAACCAGCATGAGAACATGCTACTGACAAATGCTGAGGGACAAACTTACCTTAGAGCATGCATCTTCTTGTTCTGGTAACAACAAGCAGTGAATC
The DNA here is from genome assembly GCF_000691975.1 of Corvus brachyrhynchos. NCBI lineage: Eukaryota > Metazoa > Chordata > Aves > Passeriformes > Corvidae > Corvus > Corvus brachyrhynchos. Next base: position 4,982,483 of record NW_008239553.1, read on the forward strand.
GCTGGAGTTTAAAGTAACTTTCTTGTGTTTTTCAGAGCTCTGTTGGCTGGTGGAGGCTTCTCCACTTGGACTTACAGGCAAGGCTACGATGTCAGTATTCCTGTTTACAGTCCCTTGTCGGGAGAAGTAGATCTGCCAGAAAGAGGACCAGGGTAAAGTAATTCCCATGAATTGGGCAAAGTATATTTGATATCATATTTAGTATTGATGATTATAAAATACAAATATAGCTACTAACTTCATGGTGAGCTTGGGCAGTTTTGTAAGAGTTGTTTTTCACAGCTCTTGCTATTAAAATAGATTATGCTTTCAGTGCTGATGGTCTGGGTTCAATTGCCAGCTGCTCTCTCTAATAGCTTTATACTTCATTCTTATATTGTGGTGCCCAAAACTGCGCAGAGGACTCGGAGCAAGGCAGTCGCCTCCTTTGACCAGCTGCCTGATGCAGACAGGGACACAGTTGTGCCTTCTGGCTGCCAGGGCACTGCTGACTCATATTCAACTTGCCATTGACCAGGACACCCAGGTCTCTTTCCACAGGGCTGCTCTCCAGCCTCGTTTCCCAGTCTGTCCATACATTCAGGGTTGCCCTGTCCCAGGTGCAGAATCTGATGCTTGTCTTTGTTAAAATTCATCCAACTGGTGATTGCCCAGCCCTTTGATTTGTTGAGATCTCTCTGCAAGCCTTCTCTGCCTTCAACGGAGCCAACAGCTCTTCCCAATTTATTTATTGGTGATTGCCCAGCCCTTTGATTTGTTGAGATCTCTCTGCAAGGCTTCTCTGCCTTCAACGGAGCCAACAGCTCTTCCCAATTTATTGTTGTTGGCAAACTTACTTAGTATTCCTTCCAGTCCTGTGTCCAAGTCGTTTATGAAGATGTGGAAGAGTACAGGACCTAAGCTGGAGCCCTGAGGACCCCCACTGGGACAGGTCGCCAGCCTGATGTAACAGCCACCATTTGTGCCTGACCTGTCATTATGCTCATGAAAAAGGAAGATGAAAACTTGTATGTATGATTATGGGAACACATACATCCAGAGCTTAGAATATTTTATTTGTTTCTTTTTTTTAAAGTAATGGAGTAAGACATAAACACAAACAACACAACCCTCCCCTCCCCCAACTTTGTAGCTGGAAGTAAAGCAAGACAATTGGGAAATAAACCACTAATTTTCTCTGAGCATCTAATTAGCCATTGAAATGAACTACCCTGGCAATAGTGGTTTCTCTAATCTGTTCATTTCTTCAGAAGAAGAGGAGGTAGAAGTCTAGAAGACATGTTTTAACTGGTTATGGAAGGCCATTCTTTTATATTTCATAAATCTTTTAATTACACAGCTGAAAAAGTTTTGTTGTAACAAGGTCTTACCTCTGTTATGGTTTAAAAGATGGGCAGACAGAGGCAATGGGGATCAATGATGTGTTTGCTCATTGTGAAGATCAAGTTTACAACTGTAACAACTTTAGGTCCTTTTCTTCTGATGGCGTTTTGTAGAGAATATGAATTTTCAAAGTTGAAAACTGTGATTGAAATGGTGCATTGAAAAGTGCACCATTTCAAGATGTGATTTTGAAATGCATTTCAAAAAATGTGATTGAAAAGCCTCTGTTGGACACAAAAGTATTGGGTTCAATTGTCTTTTCTGGTAAGGGCAGTGCTCTTGCTGTTGCTCTTGGCTGCTCCAGGTACGATAATGCATTCAATTAGGACAAACTTGTGCAGCAGCAGTTTACTTTGCTCACACCCTTTATGTCCCTGCTTGTGATGTCCCTGGACCAGGCCAGCAAGTGGCATCTGGTTGCATCCCAGCTGATCGTTCCCAGGTCTCAAGTGTTACTACATTCCGACCCAGAGTGAAGGCACGCTTTGTATTTCTGTCTGGAGAGCGTGAATGCGATGGTAGGCTTCAGCATGTAAAGAGACATACAGTCATATTGTTCATGTCCAGTAGTCAGCTAAACTCCGTGTCTGATTTTGGGTCGGATAAGAGAAATAGGTTTTATGTTCAGTTAAGGTGTTGGAGATTTCGTTTCTCAAAACTGCTGCTTTTTTTTTAAAATTGTGTTGGGCAGCCTGGTGTCCGGAGTGCCATCCAGTGGCCACTCAGCGTTACTAGTGAGCCGCCTTCCTGGCCTGGCTGCTTTGTGCAGGAGGGGTGGGACGAGGACACGCCGCTCAGAATCCAGGCTTGCGTGGGATAAACCTTTGCATTACTCCATGTCAGTGTGTTATTTCTCGGGAGGTGGCGTGTACTTTCTTTTGTAGCAATGTTTGATAGCTAGATTTTGAGTGTCATAGAATGATGGCAATTTCAAGGCAGAATTTGGTTTTAAACATATACACGAACAAGCCTACTTTTTTTTTTTAGCTGGTTATATGCATTTATTATCACTCATCTGTATCATTATTTCCTTTTTAAAATGCCTCTTACAGAGCTGAACTGAGGGGGTTTGATTTACTTGCCTTTTTAATTGGATTGCTTAAAATCCACTTCTGCTGGTAGCAAGTTGGTAGCAGCTGGAGACTTGTGAGAAAGAATGTTTAAAAAAAATACTATGCATCTGTTAATTGGAGCAACTAAAGTGGCCAGCATGAAAATGAGTAGAAGAGGTGAGAAGAGCAGCAGGAGAGGTCTGACTTTGTAAAGTGTGTGTGTTTGTGTGTTTTCAGAGCTGTAAATTAAAGATAGCATCACGTGGAGTAGAATTGGAATCTCAAGTACAAGCCTTGTGCTTCCTGTGTTCTTTCGGCAGCATGAGGGCACTCACTCACTGTGTGTTCCTTTCAATGGGGAGTGGTGGAGCAGTCTGACTTTAGCTGACCTGTTTTAAAAGGAAACCCAAGTAGATGAGTATAACAGTTATATGACATGCTATTTTCCAGTATTAGTATAACTTTTTTAAGCAGCAAGCACCTAATTTGAGCCTGTGTTCCTGTGTGGTTTACCTGCAGTGTTAATTAGTGTTTTTAAACACTTCTGTATTTAACATATTTGGCACATTTTAAATATTCATGGTTTTGGAACATGGTAGGGGTTGAGAGTGTATGGGATAACATACACTATATGGACCTTCAACTTTTCCCTGGAAATATTGCCTTTATATTGCCCCAAAGAGAAAGAATTTAATCACAGTTTAAAAAGATGAGCTTGTTCTATTGCTGCTGTCACCATATCAGGACTAAATAAGCTAAATACTATATACTGAGTTGTCAGTTCAGCATCTTTTTTCAATTAAAATTCATGAGAACATATATGGGAGGAGAAACTAGAAGCAGCACTCAGTGTCCTATCTACTTTGTTTTAGTACACAATCACCAAACAAAAGTACAAACAATCCTGGCATCAGTAGCAGGCTGATTTAAAATGTAGTTAAGTGATGTTTATTTAAGTTTTTAATTGAAGTTTTAATGCAAGTGCCTATTCTAGTGTAATAGGCACTTTTACCAAGTACTAATTTATTCAGAGTTGTAAATAATGTTGAGCCACTTACTATCCCAGACTTAATTATGTTTCATCATTACCCTTTCCAGCCTGAAAATATGGTCTTGGCAGCATGTCTGTATTTAGTTAATCTTGCTCTGCTTTTCTAGGATGGAGGGAAATGTGTTCTTGAGCATCTTGGAAGTAAACTTGCAGTGCTGTCAGGCAACGTGGCTGTGTTTTTTCAGTCCTCGCAGGTATTTCATTCTGTCATCTCAAATGGCTCTGCACCCAGAGTACCGCCTGGAGCTGGAAGCTCTTCAGGCTGAGAATGGGGAATCAGTGCTGATCCTGGACAAGTGTACAAACCTGTCAGATGGGCTCCCTGCTGTTCGCAAACGCTGCTACAAGAATCAAGTCTTTGATTATCCTCAAGTGCTTCAGGTAAGGCTGTCTCTCCTCCAAACTTCTCTTCTCAGCAGTGTCTGTCTTAGCTATGGTGCTGTTCCTGTTTAGCAGTGGTGGGGTACTTCCTTGTATTTAATTAATATGCTGGTTATGTTTTAGAACTGCATAATTTGTTATGTTAGCTTGAGTATTATATCCTAACTTTAACTAAGTTATATTATATCCTAACTTATTTTTGAGAGGGCCAAAAACCATGTGCTCGAACTGATATGCCGACTATGCTGTAATTTGAAAACACTGTATAACAACTTCATGAGACTGGTCATGGTGGTTTAGTAACACAAGACAGTGTCATGTAAACTTAAAAAAATTGCACAAAGATACTGCCAAATCCAGCAGCAATGGGATGCTAAAATGGAGGAACGGGAGGAAAAACTTTTGAAGGCAGATAAAGTTGCTCACTTCAAAACTGGAGAGGAACATGGGAATCTACACCTTCCAAAATAGCTGGCAAAAGGGCTCAGCAGGCATGAATTTGGAATTGATTTCTCAGATCTGACAGTCCAAACTTTGCTAGATGAAGCTTAGAGCTGCAGATGGCTTTGTTAGTTGGATAGAAGGTTAACATGAACTTTAAAGAGGTTATGCTCTTATATTTGGGCCAAAAAAAGAATGTTACATTTAGGGAGAGTTAGTCAGATTACATTTTTTGTATGCAGTTTAGTAGTTAAATTGTACAAAACTATCTGTATAGATATGACAGGCTGAGCTAGAAGGCTTTGTCAGCATGCAGCTATGAAAACATCTAGGTGAAATGTGTTTCATGGCCTTGGCCCAACTTCCAAAGGTCTTTTGATGTGTCAGTGAAGATAAAACTAGATAGTGTTCTCAGACCCCTGTGTCTCTTGGCAATTCACTAACAGAGGTGCTTTGGCATGCAGTGTGGTGAAGTGAGTTATGCCATAGGCCACTGTGCTCTGTCTGCGGCCACCAGCATATAATCTGTCTTTGAACTTCAGCAAATGATGGTAAAATAACAAACAAGCTGAGGAAAGGCAAAGTTTCCACCCCTCCTGTTATGTTTTGTAGGAAATATGTTTAAAATTCTGTGTGGAGGAGGAGGAGGAGAGGGAGTAAAGGGTCACTGTGAGTCTTAAACTTTGAGTAAAAAAAAAAACCTACTTGTTTGCTTTATTTCTTTAAATACAAAGTGGATTGCTAAAGGATAGCAAGTCAGGGAATCTATATCTATATTTTGCTATATATGATTTTATAACTCAGAAGAGAGCTGGCACATGCCGAGATTGTTAAAATACTTTCCTTTGCAGAGCCCTGCATTTCCCTTTGGAATGTCTGGCTGATAACAGTGGTGATGTGAGGAGATGTATTTATAGTAACCTTTGTCTAGACAGGAAAAATGGTTATCTGGGCAGATGAGCATGTGTGTCCACATCTGGGCTTCTTTTTTTCTTTTTTGTCTCTCCCAGACCTTACTAGTCTCTTCCACCTGCTGCTGTGTGATCTAGTGAGTCAGTGGTTAAAATGTGTGTTCATTCTCTCAGCTCCTTCCATTCCCCACACCCTTCTTTTCCTTCTCTTCCTGTCTAAGAGTGGGGGAAGGGGGATTTGGATCACAGCTCATCCTTTCCAGCACTGCCTTTACAGATGTCCTACTAGACAGACTCTTGGGTTTCTGGGTTGTTAATGCTTCCTGTTTGCAGTCTTCTCTTGGATGAGATTTTCAAGTACTCTATGGGTATGAACACAGGTCTTATGATTGCATTAGGAAACAAGTGAAGAGCCAGCAAACCCCCTTGTATTTCCTAGTTCCATCTTGATGTTTTGCTGCCCTGCTGAGCCTTCTGGCTTCTTTTCTTCAGGCCATGTACTTTCCACAAGCTGGAAAAATGTTTTCTTATCTGTGGGAACCCCTGTATCAACTTTATAATTTTTCTTTCTTAAACTTAGGGATAATACTGACTTGGGATTTTTCCCTGTTGTGTAGCTGAACTCTACTAGCATATATTTTGTGATCTTGAATCTGTAGCAAGATTCCTCAGTTGGCAGTGAGTCCCTAAACACAGGGTGAGTGCAACATAGTCAAGAAGTCTTCTCTGCTGCAGTTTAAACTCATAGCATTTTTTCTTGTGTGTCGTGGACATGAGTAAGTGGATTATATTCTTTTTTGCAACAACTTTTTTTATCTTTGAAGCTCCCTTCCTCCTGCCCTCATTCCTTCAGAATAAATAGTATTGATATAGTCAATCCTTGCTTGTAGATTATACCTTCAAGGTAAGTAATCATCCTTTACTTACCACTGGAAGTGCATTGCCCAAGACTGAACTCTGCTCTGACTGTGGTCTTTTGTTACTGTGAAGAGTGAGTGAATCCTTCAGATTTCGTAAATTGTACTTCTTTTTGCACTGTAATACTATCTGTGGGTGGAGTGGTTTGTTTTTTCAACAGTGCAACATTGCTGTCACATGAATACCCTTTCTTTGCCTGCTCTTTTGTAGGAATTGTCCTCTTCTGCAAAGTGCAAATCCTAGCCAGTTACCTCATGCTTTATATTTGCGCAGTTTGCTATTTGTCTCTTAAGTGTTGAATTCTGTATGTATTGGTATTTCTTAGTTGATTTATGTATATAATGTCAAAGTCTAATCCTGCTATCCATTATACCTGCTAATCCTACAAAATCATAGGTTTGTCACGTCTAATAAGTATGGTCTTAACTCTGCTACTCAGTTAACTAAGGGACACACTGAATGCTGTTGCACCTAGGAAAGATTACTTGGTCCATCACTGTTTTACTTGTGAGCTACTGTTAACTACTTTATACTTTGAGTTCTGTAACTGCAATTTATGTAACTGTAAAGCCTATGAGGCCTTTATCTAGCCCCTGATTTCTTAATTAGCCTGTGAAAATGCTATCAAAGATGTCAAATGACTTTCAAACTTGAGATACGAAATCCATTAATTCCCTACTATCCATAGAACTGCATTGCCTTATAACAGAAGAAAATTAAGTTGGCTCCATACAGTTTATACTCCAAAAAGTTTATATTAATTGTTGCTCATCTTGTGCCAAACTTCTGAAGTGTTTTAAACTTATTTTTCTCCTTGAGTTTTCTCAACTGAATTCTGAAGTTTGGCCATTAAAATAAAGCACAGAATTGTCCCACCAGCTCATTTCTCACTCCTCCGCTTACGATATTTTTCCTAGCCTCTGGAAGATAAAGTTGTATAACTATTTTGAATTAGCTAATAATTCAGAATATATTGATTGCACAGAGCAAGTTGGTTTTCCTTTTGACTTGTTTTTTTTTATGAAGGGAAGGTCAGGAAAACATAATGCCTATATACATACACACACACAATGCATATATAACATTTCCTTTTTTTCCTCATCTATATGTTGGATACCATTTGTTGACAGGAGTCTACGTTTTGCATTGTTCTACGTGGAGCCCGCCTCGGACAGGCTGTGCTGAGTGATGTTCTTCAAGCTGGCTGTGTCCCAGTCATCATTGCTGACTCCTACATTTTACCTTTCTCTGAGGTTCTGGACTGGAAGAGGTCTGTACCCTCACTGTTGTATATTGAACCACTGCCTTCAGTGATTTGGATCAAATCTGTGTGAGAAGTCAAGGGTACTGGGGGTTACAGGGAATGAAATACAGAGTAAGGTGCATTCTGTCTTTGCCCTTGATCTATTGATTGATCTATTATGTTTCAAAAATAGGAGAGGAAAATAAATGAGACTGATATGACAGAACATTTGATTATCCTGTAGCCAGTCATTTTTTCTTCTAAAGCAGATTTGCTGTATTATCTTGTGCTTGAATTCAATGAAGACTGGTATCCATTCAGGCTCTTTTAAGGAAAATATGTACTAAATATTGCATCACAGAAATGCTAATTCTCTATATTGCATCATTATTCCCAAGTTTATCTGAGATGGAAATGGATCATTGCTTTGTAACTGAGTACACTGTGTTAGGAGCTTACATTATTTTTCTATGCATGCCCTATGCCCACATGATCTTGGGATAATATGTACAAAAATCACTTGTGTTATATGTAACACTGTATAATCTGTTACTGTTTGGCCACTTCAAAAATTACTGCTGACAGCAGGTCAGTGGCAATCTAGAGATGAGAATTCAGGATTTCTGGGTCTCTGTCCCTTTCATAGTTATTAGATTGTCTGGACAGATGAATTTACAGACTTTGGTGGCACTATCTGTGGGCAAACTGGCTGCTGTTGGGAAGGAGCTGCTAGAGACTATTTTGTTAGGCTGAGAGAAGACTGCTTCTTTTTGCTCATGTCTTTTGAATATGTCTTATTAAAATATTAAAAGATTCTGGGTTGAAAAACAGTTGACATCTTTTCATGTTGAATTTCTTTCTTCTCATCTTGCCGTATGTTTTCTCTTTTTTGCTTATAGGGCCTCTGTTGTTATCCCTGAAGAAAAGATGCCTGAAATGTACAGTATTCTGCAAAGTATCCCCCAGCGACAGATTGAAGAGATGCAAAGACAGGTAAAACTATGTACTGTGTTAAAATTACTTTCATTTATTTACAGTTAGAGTGTGGGTTCATACACCTGCCTTGCTCTGATAGCTGTTGGAATGCAGAAACATCCACTGTACTCTCATGTTAATATTTTGATTATTTGACCCTTTTCTTTCTTTATGCTAAACATCTGCATTTGCCATCACTTTTCAGTGGGATGGAAGCTCTCCCTGAATGTAAGTGTACTGCCTACTAACATCTATTAACATATTTCTAATGAAATCAGGCATGTATTTGTTTCATTTTTCTACATGGTATCTAAATTGTAGTAAAGAAGTTCAAGAGTCTGTGCTTATTTCAAAAGAAGCTTTGGTTTGTAGAAAAATTTAGTCACTTAAAATGTGAGGGGAGCATTAAGTCCAAAATGCTTTAAATATTTTCTCTAAGTTCACAATTCCTCTGAGAGAGAGATTTTACTTCTTTGATGACTGCAAGAGCTGAGACCATGAACTGTCAGCCCAGCAAAGAGGCTATTAACATATGATGTACACTTTTATCTAGGAAATCTCATCCTTGACATCTTATTGTACCTGAGCATATATTGTTATAAGGTAAGAAGATACTTTTATCAATGCCTCAGTTCCTCATCAGGAAAATCATAGAGGAAGTAAGAGCTAGGTATTAAGGAAAAAGTTAACTCTCTGATCTCAGGTGAATTTTCAAGATGCATGGGATTTCTGTTGTCAAATTTCTGCAAGAATTGTGAAGTCATGCTCCTGAAATGGCCTTGCACAAGCTCAGTGGCAAAGTCATCTTTTGCCTGGTCCTTGTAAAAAGTGGTCCAAGACATGATTTTGTTAGTGTAGCCTACAATACTCGAGTTATTTCTACTGAGGCCGTGCTAAAAGCTCGACAGTGTACATTAACACTGATACATGGGGAGAAAATAGACTCTCAAATTTAGAAGTAAATACCTTTCACACCTGCATTCTGTTGCCAGCTTCGCTTCATTCTGTTCTGAGAGTCTGCAAATACCACAGAAGCCGTCAGGGGTCTCCTTTCTCTTTAGTGCCTTCACACAAATGAAGCATTTTGATGGGGCCTGCTAGCAGCACCAACGTGCCACCAAAACCAGGAGGTGAAAAAGTAACCTCGGTGTTACAACTCCTAGAGATGTGATTTTTGGTTTAGAGATGTTAACACTAGGGAGTTTTGCCTAATAAAGCTTTAAAACTGACATTAATAGTCTGTCAAAGTGTGCATTAATTTTCTTGTTGTCCATTTCTTAATAACATAAAATAATCATTTCAGGATAGTGTTCTCCAGCTATGGACAATGCACTTCACAGCTTAAACACTAATTTTAAAGTATGAAATCAGGCAACAACTCCAGTCTGTTAAGAAAAAAGCCAGCAAAATGAGGACAAGGGAGCAAACCCCCTAAACATTCACAATGAAACAAACCAACAATATCCCTCTTAATTCAGATGATATATACATTATGTATGTTTTCTGTAACTCTTTAAAATTAACTTAAAACAGATGATATTTTAGTGCTCATAATACAGATATTGTCTCTGTTCAGAGTGAATTTTGTTGGATTATTTGTGGTTTGTGATACTCATAGTCATTGGGTTCAAAACATCACTGAACATCATTGGAAAATGTGATTCAATTGACTGAAGGTGTGATGTGTTTTTCTAAAGCTTCCTCTCACATCTTGTTGCTTTTGTTGTGTGTTTTGATAGTAAAAGTAACAGGATGAAATCACAGGGTCTTTCATCTTCATGAATGTATTTCTGTTTGTGTATTGAGGATACTTAAACATGTTATCCATACATTTCATGTCCTGTCAACCTTATTTACAAGGCAAAATCCCTGTGTAAGCGTCTCTGAAATTCCCTTGCTGATAGGTGGTTCTGTGTTCTAGCCATCTGATACGGTGAAAAGTACTTAAACACTGATATTGTGTGGATTAGCAGTAACCTGACATGTATGGTTGAGATCATCTTTTTCTAGGCAAACAGAACAAATCCTTGCTCTGAATTTCTCCTGGCTGAAGCATGCATTCATCTTACCTCTCAGACTTTCTGGGTCTGACAACCATTGTGGGTTTGGAACCTTGCTGTCCACTGCATCGGTTTCAGTGGTTGTCTTATGATATAATTCTTATCCTTTGTTGGATAACATCATAATTGAAACAAATATTATTGTAAATGTTAGCTTACCAGTTTTGTTTGTTGATTAGGTACTTTTTTGCAGTATTTTATTACAGGAGATTCTTTGGAGATCATACATCAAGGTTAAAATGTACACATAAACATATATACGTAGAGCTACATATACCTTTTATATAATTTTTTTCAAGTTGAAATAGGTTGTCTGCTTTTAATGAGTAAAATTTTCCCTATGTGTATTTTTTTGCTTTGTTTCTGGAGGTACTTCTAGCAATACATCAGCTGGGGAAGAGAGGAAATCTCTTAGAGAGAAGTCATTACCTTTTCAATTATATAAGAACTCATATTTGAAAGTGTTTTCTTCCAGTTTGTACACCTATCATGGACATCACGTAACACTGTCATGAAGAGGATAAAATACACGTGTTTTAGTTTTGGAGACATCATCTGCTAGGATCTGTAGCTGGTACGACCTGAGCTGTGATTTCCTACAACACAATTTTATTTTGCTCAGTTTTTTATCAGACAGTACATGATATAAACTGGGAAAGAGATTCATTGGTTTGAGCAGAGCGTGAGTGTGGGAAATCAGAATTAACTCTACTGTCCTACGTAATACCTGATTGCACTGAGATCTCTGGAGATCAGCTATATTAACTTATGCTTTTGTTGTTCAAACTTGCAGAACAGTTTCCTCTCGACAATTCCCAGTCCAGTTTCCTGTCTGTCCTCACAAAAGAGAATAGTTTCTGTGCTTGTAGCCTAGTCTACACTGTTGTAAAAAATTGATACATATTTTTCAATACTTCATGTACAGCCTATGTCCCTGAAAACCGGATACTCATATGTGATAGCTCTTACAAACTGCAACATTCTGACCATCAAAACCAGCCTCAGCTAAGTGAGCTGCTAAAATTAATAGCAGTCTGGATGAAACTTATGTATCTCTGGGATTGCTGTCTTGTCTGTTTTCTGCAGTAATGTTGTCATTCTCATTTTCTTTGAAGCTTCCTTGAACCGTCCCCCTCTCACAAATAGTTCCATATGGAGTCTGAAACACTGGCAGAAGTGCCCAGAGGCAAGCTGATAAGCAGCTTAGCTGCACAGCTACTGATCCAGCAGACTTGATGCTGCATCCTTATGCTTTCATTTTCTCTGCATCTCTAACCAGCACCCAGGTAACAGCAAAGTTCTAGAAGTGGAGGGGAAGAAGCAGATGCAATAGACCTGTATGATAGAGAATAAAATTTGAAATTTTGTCTTGCTCCTGAAGAGTGAAATAGGTAAAGGAAAAAAAGCAAAACAAAACTTTGCTGGTATTACCTTATCCCATGCCTTGTATAGTTTCCCTTGCAACAGGTTTTTTTTTTTTTTAAAGCTTTGCTCTGAAAGCCCATTAGTCCCTGGAAACATGTTTCAGCACTGTAGTTGATGTATAAATGTCTTTAACCAGCATGAAGGTTTTCCTCAGCTTATATCTCAGCCTCTGTACTTTTTTTTTTCCACTCTCTTTTTGTAAGGTGAATCTATCTGAATATACAGGTATCTTGTAAATATTTTTCTTCACTTAATACCAGCATACTTAGAACTCTTTTAACATGGATAGACTCATTAAGACATAGAATAAGGAACTATAAGTACTATCTAGTGGGAAAAGAAGACTTACTCTTCTGTTTATTTAGGTATTCTTTCTCCCTGAAGAAATTTTAGGTAAGGAGTTTATTTTCAAAAGAAGGCTTTGTGTGCCTGTTCCTTTTTGACTTTGTAATACTCCCCATCTCCCAGAAATAAAACTTCTGAATTCATATCTATTCTGGAAGACAGGATGACTTTGTGTGCTCTGATGGCACAAGGATGAAGAGCTGGTGTTCTTACTTAAGTGTGGGAATTCTTTTCATCCTGGTTTTCTAGGGAAACGTGGGTATGATCACATACAATGTGCATGGTCATTTCTCTTCTGATTTCTGTTACTGCCCAATTTAAACCAAACTTACAGAGAAGTGGAGAGGTTGGAAATAAGAAATCCCATAAAGTTAGGTACCTGTGTAGGAGTTAAGCACCCCAGAATAACATGGCCTTTTAAGAGAAACTTTGCAGCTTCAGCTAACAGTCATAGAAAACCACTTGCATTTATCCATTATGAATTATCCACTTTGGAAAAGGTTTTACTTGGAACTGGCACACCTTAGGCCAGAGAAATTCAGGTACAAAATGGCCAAATGATAAAGTGATAAATTAAATTCTGTATACAAAGGGATATATTTGCAATTTAAACCAGCCTTCTCATAGGCAGTTAGGGCCTCTCAACTAGCTGCAATCACTTGGAAAAGAATTCTGAAGAGCTGTAATAAATAGTTAGGTGAAAGTATAAAGTCCATAGTCAGTTATATTAAAAAAAAATAATACAACGAATTTTTAGAAAAGAGGTAGAGAACAAGATGGAAAATACTATGCTACTATGTAAATCTGTTGTGTGTCTGCACCATGAATAGAGTCTGTAGTTATGGTTCTCCCATCTTAAAAATGATATAATAGAACAAGGGTGATCAAAAGTTTCAAGAGAAGAGTGATTAAATAGCCTAACACTCTTCATCTTGAAAATGAATGATTGGTGATGATGAAGCAAGAATATAATACAGAACTATAAAATAAGAAGGTAATGAAAAAAGTGAATGGATATGACTGTACATAGTTTGATACATTTTCATTTGATGTCTCATTTACTTTTATTATTTGGAATCTGGTCTAAAAGAATAAAAAAGGAGATGATCTCACAGAACTAATAGGTAGTCTGTGGGAATCACTGCTTCATCATTTTGTGTGAGTAAAGGGGTTTTATTGACATAAAAGGCAGAATGAAGAAATCCAGAAAAGGAAAATCTGTCAGTGATGAATGCAAAGATATACCCTCTGGCTTAAAAGTTCCTGCATTGCAGACTTCTGGAGGTTGGAGAGTACTTTGAGGTAGGGGTGGCTTATGCCTGCTGTGTCTATGGGCAGGGGGCTCCTGAGGTACCAGTGGAGCATTGTCAGAGGGAGAATATGGGAACAGAAGGCCATTTGGTGAGGGCTGCTGCAGGCACAGTGATGTAGCTTCAGGACTCATGTTTACAAAAGACTTTAGTATTATATTGCCCTGTGTAATAACCTTGTCAGATAATCAGTGTTTTTTAAAATGCATCTTGACTTCACTGGCTGCCAAACACTTCAGTGAGAGACTTGAAAGTGATGTATAGCTTCCTTCTTTGGATGAATATGTAATTCACTTTCCCAAAGCCCCAGAAGGTACCCTCTCAAATAGTGGCCATGTATCATTCTTGCTTTTCATTACCTGAAGTTTTAGGTAATCACAACCTCTTGTGTTTTTAGCCTGTGTGGACAATTAAAGGCTAAAAAAGGATGTAAATTCAGTGTAAAAAAAGGTACATAGAAAATATGTAGCTTACAATGTTTGTTCCCACAGTTGGAATACCTGGACAAGCTGTTGCGGTTTTTCTTGTGCACATCCCATGTGCCTCAGCCCTGACCTGAAGAAAAGTTCAGTCTCCAGGTCAAACAGAGCTGAAGACACAAGCGTAAATCAATGACTTGTTTTAGTGCCACGTTAAAATAACATGAGTGGCTGGCTTTTCTGACCCTCCTCCCTTTCATTTAATGTGCTTCTTTGGCTCCTCTTTAAAGAGGGCTCTGTAGAGTAATTTCAACTCTTATCAGCTTGCTGACAGCTATATGAGCCTTTCTGCTGGCTCCAGGCAATCACTGCCAGCGTGTGAAACATCCCATTCTTGCAGTGAAATGGTCTTGGATAGAGTTAAAGCAAATGGGTGGTGGAGTTTTCCTGTGGGTGGTGCAGCTTACATGAAAGAGATGGGATTTAGGTCTTGTTAACCAATTAAACAGAAATTCATTTCAATATCTGGACACTAGATGCTCTTTGAGCATACTTAGGTTTTTACAAGTCCTTTTAATGAGAATATTAAACTTACAGCTGCACTTCTTTCCCTGACAGGGGACAGCTTCTGTCTCTGGGTTCTTTAGAATCATCATTATCAAATTTAAGTGAACTTTCATCTGTCTGCCATTTGTAGCATTTTAAGGAGTGCGACTGCAGAGCCTAACCCTGCTTTAATCCTCCCAGAGTGCTTCAGTGAAGCTCCGGGTCCCCCATAAATGTCAGGCCTGGACAATTTGCCATATTATCAGATGCAGTGAAGTTAGTTCCAGCCCTCTCACCCCTCCCCCAGAGGAAAGATTTGTTGCTGCAAACAGCAAAGGAAAGAAAAAACTTTTTCCTGGCTTGCTGCCAGGATCACCATGGGAGTTGTAGAATCCCTGGCATTTATATATGAGACTTTCATTGCTCCCCACTCCCTTCAGTTGTTGCAGAGTATCCTTATCCTAGATTTTTTTTTTTCTTCTTGCCTGTCCTGCCTTGTTGTTTTTCAGAATGAAGAAAACTGTCTTCGTGGCATCTCTGAGAAAGAGCTCTGAAATTTGAGACCAATCAGCGCCTCCATGAATAATTTTTATGGGATACATTTGGGCTGGTTTTGTATCTACATTGGCAGCTTCTAAACAATAAAAGGTTAAACTTGACTGTAAGAGGAAAATTATGCTATTTTAAGATAATTTTTTTTTGTTTTTCAGATCAGATTTTAAGAGTCTGTGTTTTAAGAGTCTGTATCTTGTTGCACAGTGGATTTTTGGTACTTACCCTTTGCAGATTGCTATACACAACTTGGATAGACTACAGATAAACCAGATGATCCAGAAATTGGAAAGGCATGTACTTTCAGAAAGATATTTGAAAATATTCTGTCATGCACATGAAGCAGTTAGCTGCAGACAAATGGATGATTAAGCATATCTCCTGGTGTTCCACTCTTTCTTTGTTACTCTGTGCTTTCCCTCTGCTGCTGTACAGTTTGTACCGCATCACATTCCTTATCAAATTTGCTTGCTTTGCTTACCCCCTTTAATTATTGAAAGTGTTACAACTTTAGCGTTTATCTATATAGCATAAATACTCTGCATTGCTGTAGTAATTTGCATGTGAGTATATTGAAAAGAGTAGTAAATACACCTTGGTCTTGTATCCATTTTGTATTATGTAAATAACTTGTACAAGGTCAAATCATAATATTAATAATGGAATTTAGAAATCTGCGTCCTGTTTTAATGACTATATCAAATGCATCTTACAAGACAGTAGGAAGACATTTGGCTTTTACATTAGAAAGGTCTTATATTTTCTATAGAAACAATTTGCTGCTAGATAATCTTTAGACAGCTTTTCCTTTAATCTTTGTCTGTAAATTATGCAGATATATTGAATAATTTCTTAGATGGCTGAAGGTAGGAAAATTATGTGTCTCTTTTACAAACTGAATAGTGGGCTGTTTTAGGAATATACTGTAGTGCCCCTTAGCTTGCAAATGGTGTACTTTGTATCTGGAGTTTGGCTTCTTCCTTTTCCTTTCCCCTTTTTTTTATTACCAACAATTTTGAATGCTCTTTAGAAATTGAAATGGCACCTGGCATTAGTTGTCTTTGAATCCTGGTGAGAATCCTGATTCTGTAGATATGCTATGGAGAGAAGCGTTGTAGAGGGTGTGCATATTCTAGGATGCTAATATTGGAGTAGGGAATCATGGATAGAAGTTGTTAGATTATGGTTAAGATTAAGAAGTACGGTTTCCTGTAACCAGACTCTGGTAGTGGAATTCTGGTCCCAGGGGGTCCACAGAATCTCTGTTCCCCCCACAGCAGTCTACCATAAATATGCATTCCAACACTATAGCAAACAAAAGCAAAACATATCAATGGTGCCCTTTGTGACACTGGAAAAAACTTTCCCGATCCTGATTAGGTCGTGAGGTTAAGCCTGAGCATGAGTACTGTACCCATTAAGCAACTTTCTGAAATGCTTCAGTAAGATTCAGCACCAGCCCAGGCCCTGCGCTCTTCCTCTCACCACTGGTTCAGTTTCTGGTCTGTTCCTACCTAGTAGTAGCCAACATGTATCAAGGGGAGAGGGAAAACAACTCTATTGTCACATTTTTTAATTGTTCAGGTGAAGCAAAAGATTAATACATGATAAAAATGCAAATTTTAGTGGAGTACTTCCCTTTTTTTTTTGTAGCAAGGGCTTATTACATAGGCTTTAATATTTATCTTTGATATTACTTCTCTTTTTTACAAAATTTGGCTTTATGGAGTAAATAATAGCATGCTATTCCAGATGTTTACCAAGAAGAAATGAATAACTCTTGTTGATGTCTATCAATGATTTTTAATGTATATTTATTTTCAGTCCTGTTTTGTTGTAGTGTGACTACCACATAGTATTATCACAACCAGCAGTTAATACTCACCTTCCCCATTTCATCAGATAGCCATACAGCCATGTGCAGTTTGAGCCACTAAGGATGAGGTATTTTTATATAGCCCAAGCTAAGACAGTTATTTTTAAGATGTGGAGGAAAAAAGCAGCACCATGTCCTAAATGGAATTTTTCCAGTAGATGTGGAAAAAAACCTCGTGACTGCTGGTCCTTCAGCTTTTATCCTCAGAGAAGTCAGTAAGATATATTTGTATTCAAGCAATGCTGGCAGTAATGTCTGTGGTTAAAGTTGTCCAATGTTGAGAACTGTGTGTATGGGGGTATGTGTATTATGTTTGTGCTTATATAAAACAGAGCTATATAGCTTACAGGAAACTGAGCAAAACATGCCTTCATCAAAAGGGCAAGTTCTTCCTGGTATAGAGCTTAAGCTCTGAAATTGAGGTATGTGCTGATTTTTGACAGCTATAATATGGTGGTAACCTTACCTAGAGTTTTTTTTCTTCCTTCAAAAAGCTGTCCTTTCATGTGTGTGATTGGCACTGAGCTTGCTTTGTGTTTAGCTTCTCTAATCAAGGGAATTTAAGCTTCTATTCTCCCAGCATTAGTACAGCAGTCATGGGAAATCTCAGACAAGCCAGATCTTATTGCAGCAGTTGACACAAATAAAAGCAGTTGTGCTTTTATTTATTTATTTTTGATGCTGGATGCTGATTAAAAGTTTCCAAGCATCCTTTAGCTATGTTATAAAGCCAACCAGCAGAGAGCAGGGCAGCTGCCGATGAAGGGAGATGCTGGTGGACACAGGACAAGATCACAGTGGGAAGCATCAGTGTGTGTAACTCAGAAAGCTGGGAAAGGTGTAAACAGATCCCCAATTTATCTATAGAGTGGGCTCTCCAAACACTGTTTTATTGGCCAGTGGCTCCTGCTTTACTAACCTCTAACCTCTGCAGTACTCAGAGGTGCTGCCCACCAGCCAGCCTTGTCTTTGAACCTCCCTTGGCTCCTGCCACCTCAAAGACTTGCAGTCAGATTCCTGTGTTTTGCTTGGGACCTCACCTCTCAGCAGGATGCCTGCAGCAGGGAAAACTGATCTACCCTGAGAACATAGACATATTTGAAGGCAATACCCCTAGGACTAGAAACCTATTGCTTTCGGTTTCAGGAGCTGTCCATCACTTGTCAAGAAATGTGGATAAAACATCCTCCCACCCCCCAACTTCTGGTCATGCAATAGTTGAATGTTCCCTGCAATTACATACACATATTTGTTTTCTGTTGTTTTCCAGACTGCTGTTGAATCAGTGATAACACAATTCTAGCTCACTGTAGGTCTGGTTTTATGTTAAAGGAGTGTGTGGAGGACAGACACCATGATAAAGATGATACAGGTTCAAGTATTTTTGACTTCTTCCCAGGTTAGGTGTGCCTGCCACTTCCTTTATGGTAATAGCCTGGTGAAATTGGAGTAATTAGGGAGCCACAAAAACTCCTGGAAACTGGAGGGAAGAGAGTGGGCTATTTTTTGTGTTTTCACATCATTATCAATGACTATGTAGATATAATGATTTATCTGGAACCTAGAGTAGTATCTGTATTTCTCTTTTTCAGCTGTGTTATTTCTATGGTGTCAACACATGCCATCTGCCTGTAAATAGGAAGACACAACTGAAAGCTCTTTGGGAGCAAGGGGAATTCAGAAAATGGTAGTAATTTTTTATATCACATGTTTTTAAAGCTGTAAATGCTACGTGAAACTTCAGGGTTTTGTTTGGCTGGAGGTTTTTTTATGGTTTTGTTGCTTTTTCCTCTCATCCTGCTGCTTTTTTTTTCTGGCTCTGTCTCCATACTTTGCAACAGTATTTCCAGCCAAAGCTGAGAATGGGGTGGTTCCTTGCTGCTCATAGTGCTGGTATCTGTTTGTTGGCTCCATAACTGGAATGTATTTTGACCATGGATTTGTAGGGTGCCAGGACAGTAAGTTAGGTTTCCTGGCTGGTGCAATGTTGCCTTCTGCAACAGAGTTACTAAGTTGACATACTCATTAATCAAAGAAGCAAGTTTGAGGTGCAGAAATGTATGGAGGGAGGGGATAGCACCAGTGCTAAGTGATATTTTTATCTATTCAAGTCTTGTGTTCTTGCTATTTTTAGAATTAAGTTGCTATCACTAGGACAAGGAATAGCGGAAATCCATATTTTAAGGGTAAAGATAATGCCGGATTTCAAAACTGTATAAAAAATTCCCACTTCATGGGAGAGAATGAGAACTCTTTTATTGAAAAGATCTTCTTTTGTGTCACATATTTAAGCAGAATAAGGCTCTTCATAACAGAAGATGAAAACCTTAGAAAGACCAAAGCAAAAAAAACCTTCAAAACCCACCACCCCTAAAACAAATCAAAAAACCCCTCAAACTCCCAATATTATGTGGAAGTGTGGAAGCAAGAGTGAAAATGTTAACTTTAACAGATATGCTTCTAAGAACCATTCTCATATATGCACAGTATGTATTGAACATATGGATTGCTACAATTGGTGTGATTCTTTTCAAAGCACCGAGGAGGAGAATTTGAGGAAGGCTGCAGTGCAAGAAGCTTAATTTTAATATCTGAGCTTGCACTAACATTTTCTTTTAACTCTTCTAAGAGTCAGCAAGTAGTCTCCAGCAATAAAACTGAGAGTGACTAGAAGTGAGTTACTCCCAAGTGGCTGGTGTCTGAAGGGTAAGATTAGCATTTTGAACTCTGACCTCTGTCCCCTTATGAATTGGCAGCTTCAAAAAGAAAAAGGAAAAAAAGAAATTTGGATAATGGAAAGATTCAGTTTTCACTCTCTGTTGTATCTGAAGGAGGCAAATGTGCTTGTTTCATAGCTGAAATTACTGCAGCAGAGAGTATTGAGCCAAAGGATTAAAGCCACTTACTGCTTCACTTTTGAAGAGATTGTTTTGGAAGCTGAATTACAATAACCAGCACCATGAAAAGTCTGTCTAGAATCTCTTTCTTAAAATATTTGACTGTAATGATACAAATTATTGTTTTGTTTGCTCATACTGCTGAAGTATCTTGTAATTAAGGAATATTCCTCTACAGGCCACTCATATAATCTGTATAAATGAAATCGATGAATTGAGTATTTTCAGGGCTTTACTTGAGAGTCATGCATAACTCAGGAACAAGAGTTGAAAGATGGAATGAAAGTTCAGAAATAATATTAAGATAATTACATTATTGTCAGATTACTATTACATTATTATTGTCAGGTTACATTAGAAGCAAACCTTAGTTAACTGGAAACAACAGTATGTGCCCTGCATTGTTCTACTGCTCATTCCTGTTTTTTCCCTTGCAGAGGAACTTCTGGTTTAAAGTTCAGATAACCCTGATGCTGAATTATGGATTAGTGTTTATCTGAAGTGATCAGGGGCCTCCAAAACTTCAATTACTTGCTTACCTCCATTTTTTTAGCTGTAGAGGTGACATGCTGATGTTCTGAGCACTCTTTATATACTGCCTGCACTACTGCTTTTCTTGGATAGGCCTGCAGTGAGAACCACATGCAACACAGACAGTTTAGGTTGAATTTGAAAGATGCTTTTAGTCTGATATTCTAGAAAACATAAAAATCAGACAACTTTACAGTTTTAGGCAAGTTAGCATGATTTTACCAGTATTTAATTGATTTAATGGATTAGCTTTTAAAATTCCTGCATAGTCCATGTATGGGGATGAGAAACTAATTTTTACTTTCAGACTGCAATTTCTAAAGAGTTTACCTCCAGTTTCAGGTAATTGTACTGGCACCCCAAAAGTGAGACAGCTTTTCAGAGCACAGCTCTCTAACTCTTATTGTTATGGCTGAAACACATGAATTATTTTTGAAAAATGTAGCCTACATTTGTGTAGATTTGTGTAGCCTAGATTTGCATTTCAAATCTTCACACCTCCCTGGGAAAAATGAGACAACTTCAGGTCACTATTGAAAACAGAACTTTAAGGGGAAGAAGGACCATGACCTACAGCTAGTCACTTACTTTATCCTCTCATGCTCCCTTACCAAGAGAAGAACAGATTTATCAGAAGGTATTTTAAGGTAGCAGAGCTCTAAATTTCTGCCTGAATAGCCCTATTTTTTCCTGCACTGATTACAGCGAGAATGAGCCAGCCAGCTCTAGGTGTGTTGAATATGATTGAGTGATATTGCCAAGGTTCCTAAACTAATCAAACATTTTTTTTTAATCTCAAACTCCCACAGTTTTCTAGAAACAACAAAATACTGCTGAATTCTTAATAGTATGAGGTCTTCTTCTTTCTTATAAGCCTGTGTAAAAGACCCAAAGATATCACTGGTTTTAGCTGGCCCAGCTAGTATCATCTTTGCTGGAGAGCTGCATACTAAAAGAGTATGTAGTAGTATGATCAGCAAGGAAGCTGTTGGTACAGGGAACCAGATGCAGGAACAGTAAAACAGTACAGAAAGAGGGTGCAGATTACAATTTATAAGCAGAAAAATGTGGGAACTTGGGGCCGTAGGGTCCTCAGTCTGAACCCAAAATTTGTTTTGGGAAACTTTTTATAAAATGCATATTGCTCCAAAAGAGAAACTTACACTCTCTTCAGTCCCATTTTGCAGGAGAGGTCAGTAGGGCTCTTGAGAACTCAGGTTTGCTATCTGACTATTCTATAACATCAGCTACATTCATATGCATTTTTAGTATAGGGCAAACATACAAAAATTCAATTTCTCCTGAACCTCAGTAGCCCATTTAATCCTCCTGCCCAATGCAGATAGTTTGGGGGAAGGGGAGGTTGCCTGGGACCAATCTGAGTAGTTGACTCGTGCTGTCTCTCATACCTTAGAAAACGTTTGCTTTGTTACAGTATGACATAGGACTTCAGCAGGTCTTTGTGGATGCTCTTCTGTATCCAGAGCTGTCAGGTGCACAGCTGAGCTGTAGATATTTACACATTTTAGCAAAGGGTTACTGCAGTCAGGTACTTCAGTTACTTAGCTAAGTGTTTTACTAGTTTAAAGTTTCTATTTACAAATAAAAGGAGAAGATAAAGTTATTGTTTTTTTTTCTATTCGTCTGTCCATCCCAAAATTTGAAAGGTTTAGAATGTTTAAGTCTCACAGCATCTCTTTGAGGTCAATATTACACATACTGCTGAGAGGCTGAAGCAGAAACAAGAAATCAAATAAATGCCAAACTTTTATCTGTAAATAAGTAAGAGAACCAGGATTAAAAGGAAGATCACCAAGTTTCCAGGCCAGTGCTGTTGCAGCAGGTAGGCCACACTCTTTTGCTTAGATAGACTTCTCTAATCCAGCTGGGAGTAAAAACCAGGAACACCAAGAGTCATTAAGAAGGGAAAGCATTTAAGTAGAGTCACCATAGGTGGTGTGAAAATGGTTGTATTTTAAGGCCTTGTAAACCCTTTCAAGGCATTTTGGGAACACTGAACTGCTGCAGTGGGGCAGAATCTCACAGCATCATGGCGCCTGACCTAAAAGTTGAGAAAAGTGGTGGTTTATGGGCAGTTAAATTTTACTACTCTTTTGTGAATTTTGTTTTTTTCCCCTCTTGCTGCTTTTACCAACTCCCACCAAATCATGGGCTGTGAAAAGACAGGAGGCTAGAAAGTTCCTTTCGTGGACTGTTTTCCCCTGGATCTAAATGTTACAGAAGGTAGTCCTTTCCTTGCCTTATACCCAGTGGGTTTTTTTTTTTCACAAACCAATCAAAAGATTTACATTGATCTGTCTTGCACTCTACACCAGAGCACCATTAGTGGCATTAACACTAGAACTGATAAACATTATATTAATGCATTCTGTAACCTGATGCTATGTTGGCTTGTAAAGAGCTTATAAAGAGATGCTGGGCCCGCAAGTGTGTTTATTTCTAAGGAAAAAAGCACCTTACCTAAATAAATCTTACTTTCTATGAGTAGGCTGCCCTGTTGCTGCATGCTGCTGCCTGTTGTCTGGTATTAAATAAGTGCAAATGCTCCCTTCCCAAGCTCTTGCCTGTGCTGGTATGTGCTGAATACTGTCTGTTTAGTTTCTTCATAGTCTGATTGAACTAAATCCTGGAACTGAAAACAAGTGGAATTGAACTTTGGGGCTGGATGCTTCCTTACTTGGTTTAAGGAACATCTGTCCTACAGATACTGCTTCTCTTTCTCAAGGTGTGCATGTGTATTTGTAGAGATAAATTAATAACGCTACATTATATTAAGAAATTTTGGCCTTTACGGAATGTGATAGGTTTTTATGGCTCATCTAATGAGGATGCAGCAGTTGAAAGTGGGGCAGGAGGAAGGAAGGAAGAAAGGGCAACAATTTACAACTACTTACTGGCATGCCTGTGTTTGTGAACTTGGTCTGCAGAACTCACTGCTTGGCGAGAGGAGAGAATTTGGTCTCCAATTCCTTCAGTCTTTGGCTTCCATAATGAAGTTGTCATGGCTTTGTTAAATTTACTGCAGAAATTGAATTCAGATGAATTAATTTCATGGGCAATCTATTGTGTAATGAGAGTTTCCAGTCACTTCCAACCCATTGGGCAACCCAATAACATAATGTATTTCTCATTGTCAATCAAGTCATACAGTACACTAGATTTGATTCTTCAAAACGTCGGTAAAATTGTTATAGAAAGTAATGCTTTTCTATCTTTCATTTTGGATCTATCCTAGATTTTCTCTTTATCCAGAAATTTAGAAGAGAAATTACTATTCTTTCTGCTTTCAATTCCTCGTAAGCCATACAGGTTAATGTACATTGCTCTGTGTTGTCTTGGCAGTTACATGAAGTAGATGTTTGATCTCTGTTTACCACCTAGGTTGCCCATGGCCTAAGCAATATTTAGGTGTGTACAAATCTAGCATTCTCTACAAGTCTGTGTCCACATAGTGTGCTTCCTTAGAAAAATCTGGAAACCTCATCAAGCAGGCTTCTAGAGTACAAGAAGCTAATTTCAGTTCAAGTTTAAAGGAGAAGCCTGACTTTATCATAGTTGTAGTCTGTGTGTAATGAATGCTATGTGAAAGCTAAGGTCTGGACTTATGTATTGTTTATTTCAAGATCCTGAAAGCTCTAATTAGTGTATTACAATTACCATACCTTATAAACATTGCTTAGTATATTGAAGTTACTCTTGAGTTTTCTGGATTCATAGATATGGAAAAGAGAAACAGAGAGCTCAGTAAAGCTAGGTAAGAATAATAACAAAGTTGGCATAGGAGTCTGTAACAGAAACCTTTTTCTTTTGTTGTTGTTACTCTCTCCTGTACCACAAATTTGTTCATGGGATTTTTATCCCCTTTATTTCTTACATTCCAACATAAGCTTTTCAACCTCACCACGAAGAGTAGAAAATACATTTCAGATGGAATCAACATACATCTTCCCAATAGAAAACTTTCCCAAAATATTTAGTAACTCAGCATGTGGAGCAGCAGACACTAGCAAGCCATGTTAATCAGTTCTGCTTTATAAAAGCAAACAAGGTGGGGAGGAAGTAATGAGACCCTGAAACATCTGTTTGGGGACTTCAAATCCCCTTAGAAGGTTTTGAGTTCTGCCTTAAAGAAACACAACTCCAAAAATATTACAACTAACTGTGGGAACATTTTATGGCTCTTTACAAAAAATTAATTACATAAATATTAGTCTATAAAACATAAATTCCCTCTGCCCTCTTCTCCAGATTTGCTTCTGGTATAAAGGTGTGATCTTGCCTGACACTGCAAACATTCTTTAAGCAAAGAGAAGCTGGATCAGATCCATCCTAGTTTTGCTGAAGGAAGAAAACCATCTTTGATTTTTATGATGCTAGATAATACTAGATATTACAGTATTAATAAAGAACCTTAGAACATTATAGGAATGCTGTCATTTAATAACAATGGAATACATAATCTTGTATTTCACACTATTAGTAGTTACTTAATTGCTTATAAAGTTATTGTTAAAAGGTTACATTAAATAGTTTCTCCTTCCTACTTAGTGTTGCTTACAGCAATTGTTCTAAAATAAAATTTGGAATCTGTGTTCTTACTTCTGTTTATTTAGCATACTTGAACAGAGAAGTTAGCTGTTCTGGTCCGTTCTAATTCTTAATCTGCTTCTGGTTTTCTTTTTAGATAGGTTGCTGCTGAGTTCTGGATAATACATTTTTCTTAAGGAATGGGGCTTTTGCTTAGCATGTGGAATTTGCTTTATTTAGTATATTTTTATTTATTCTTACCTGTTTATATAATTCTTCTGCTTTTACACTTGAATGTGGTAGTATTTTTGTTTCATGTTCTTGGTAACCAGCCTGTTATCCAGCTGTTAAGTCCTACCAGGAAGAGAAATAAGGAGAGGGAAGTGATTCTATTCTAAACTGATGTTGCTTTGCACTCTCTCTGGATGACAAGCTCCAGAACAGTGTCATTTTGGACATACCCATCAGTGCAAAAATATTTGATTCCTTCAAATATTCTCATTCTGTTTACTCACTTGCAAAATAATGCTGCTGCTTCTTTTTATTGGCTGTGAGTCCTTTTAGGGGGTGGAGTTGAGTTTGAAGCCTTCAGGCTTTATGGAAATACTCTATCTACAATAACCATGCCTCCTAATTTAATTTCCACCTGACATGTAGACTGCATGGAACAGATTGTGCATGGCAAGCCAAAATTGATTGTTAAGCACTGGATTTGTGCAATGTGAAAGTGAATTTTATTCTCTTTACAGGCAAGGTGGTTCTGGGAAGCATATTTTCGATCGATGAAAGCAATTGCTCTTGCTACCCTTCAGATTATCAATGATAGAATTTACCCATATGCTGCCATTTCTTATGAAGAATGGAATGATCCCCCAGCTGTGGTAAGTTGATTTGTTTGATTTACTCATAAAACAAATTGTGGATTTGGTTTTGGTTTTTTCCTCGTATAAAAGGTATGCACTATGAAACTTGGTAGTAATTCTGTGTATGTGAGTTTGTGTGTGTATGTGTTGTGCTGGTAACTTGCACAGATGAAGCTAATATATTTTATGACAATTGGCAAAATAACTAGCAGTTCATTTTATGTCCTGGCACTAAGATGAGAACTTTTAAATTTGCTATTGCACATGTTAAATTGCTTCCTTGGTTATTTATTTATTTATTTATTTATCCTTGATGCATACACGTACACACACACACACACTTTATTTCTATTGAATTCAGGGAGAGTTTGGAGCACTGCAAGTATTTGGGCACAGTCTGTATGACTGCAGAGAAAATAGTGGAAATGCTGAAGATCTCAAACAATCTGCAAGGATCTTTCATATAATTCTGTTGAAATAGCTAATTATTCCTATGCCTATAATTTTCTCCATGTTATTTCTTAACAATTTATCTTATAGAGAAACTGATGATCAAAGTTTTGCTGATTTTTTTTGGGGGGGGTTTTTGGTTTAATTTAAAGTTTCACAGGTTGAACTCACTTCTGTTAAGAAAAAATGGTGCAGTATTAATTAACCTCCTGCACCAAGCAGCTGGTTCTGATTTTTGACTATATAAAACTCTGTAGATGATTTTCACTCATAATCAGTTAATTTTCTCTGTGTCAAAATATAAAAAATAGTGTTGTTTTACTAATAAAACCAAACTTGTTAACTGTCTTGCTTTATGATAGTTTAGAGAAAGAAAGCTGGGTAGGAGTACTCAGGAGCAGAGTGTTTTACTTTGAACTCTTCCGGCCGATGGAGTGTGAACAATTGCTGAGGAAGAGTTAGAAGTTCATTGCTGTGCTTCAGAAGTTGTGTTTCCATTGCCTAGCCAAAGGCATTAATAATCTCCTTTTGTCATTTCTTGGAGAGGAAATGTGGCCCTGGTCAGTATTTAAGGAAGAAATTAATCTGCACAAGTGTGTACTCCACAAGAAGGGAATCAGAACATCTTAACACCTTCACAATTATGCTAGCAGAACCAAGCACCTTTAAACACAGTGAAATGAAGAAAATTCTTAAGGATTACTCAGTCTTTAAAGGGAACCTAAAAACATTTCCTGGATTCTCTCCTATACTTTTTTTTTTTTTTTTAATAAATGCACTAGTCAGAGTTCCAGAGTTGTCTGCTGGTTGGGCAGGAATAATCTGCTTGAGCCTGAGTATGTGTCTCATCTAACTGCTGCCTAATATCCACTCACTGCACTGTTACAATTTCTAGTAAGCCTGGATGAAACATTATAGTTGAAAGGACTTACATATGTACATTTGAGGTAGCAGAAGATGGCAACTGTATCCTCTAACTTTGCTAGGAAGGCAAAATAACTAATGTCCTATATGTTTCTCTAAATAAACTTCATGGCTGAAGCTTTTAAAGAAAATGATTTCAGGTCAGCCTCAGGGCCAGGATATAGCTAACTTAAAATAAGCACCTGTGAGTTAACATTAATACTGCAGTGAAAAGTGTTAGTAACTGGGTGTCAAAAATTCTTATGTTGCTACCCAGAACTAACCTCCAGAACTTGCCATGTGTGTTCTGCCTTCAAACTCAGCCGCCTCAATACCCAGTTCCTTTAGCTCTGCTTGTTTTTCCATGTGATGTTGTGGTCAGTAGGGATTAAGTACTCTTCTGTATGCTTTTGTTCCTGTTACGTGGTTTCAATAGGAACACAAAGGTGCAGAAAGAGTATGTGGAAGCTGTAGGCACATTAACAAGAGGTGCAGAGGTGCAATCACTGTTTTAAGGGCTTACTGAAATTAGCCAGAAATTTCTTTAATCAGTACAAGACTGTTTAATAGAGCTCAGATTCCTGGGCTCTGAATAGTGAGGTTTTGAAAAAGAGAGCACAGATTTGCCTATAGAATATCCATACAGGAAAATGCCAGCTTTAAAAGGTTTATGAACTTAGTTGCTATGACAAATTCACCTTTCTAACAGAAAGAAAAGCTTGCTGTGCAAAATCATTATGCAGAGAAAGATACTTAGAAAGAACCCTTGGCCATGGTTGCTTACCTGCCTGCCTCCTTTGTTTAAGGTGGGGGGTTTTTTGTGTTGCTTATAGGGGTTCATTTTACTTAGTATGCCACTAGGATCCTGAGAAATAACAGAAAAAGTTTGGTAAAATGTCCTGGTTACTAGTATTGTACTGCTCAATTGTTACAACTGCTTCAGGTGTTAGATAAAGCAGTATAACCATTATTTCTAGTTTGACAATTAGAATGGCTCATAACTCTCCAAGGTGCACATTACACTTTGTATTTTGTTGAGCTATTGTAGCCTCAAGCGTTTGCTCCCAGAATTAGATTCATCATCTGATTTCAGTCTGTTTTCTCTGTTTTTGTATAGTTCTGCCATTTAGTATTTTGATTATAGTATAATAGAATAGATTCAATTTTGAGTTAGCAAACACTTAGCAGATGGCAGCAGTAAGTATCCTAGATAAGAGATTTTTAGAGGTCTCAAGTAGTCAATTAAGTTAGTTTGTAACAGCAGCACATACGAGGAAAAAGCTGAGAAAGCTGCATCTTTCACAAAAGGCTGCCCCAAGTTTGCAAAGTAGGACTGGTAGGCTTCTCTTTGCTTTTCTTTGAGCTTGGATACTTCAAACTAGGAATTTAGACGTATCGGCAAGCATAATAATGGTTACATTGTTTTTACTGCAAAATTTCATTGATTTTTGTATCTGAGGGGATGGCTTTTACCTTGTACAGTCAGCATGAAAATGATACTTGCTTAAAATTAGAGAGGCATACTCATGGCTAGATCTGCACATGGATAAGCTTTATTCCTGTTCCTGATTCCTGGAGATATTTCTCAAGTCTCAACACAAAGAAACATCAGCCCATCTTGTGTAGAGTTTGTAGTTTCCCAAACACTTTAAACTGCTGTAGTAGGTACTGCTGCCCAAAGAAGCAGTCCTGCACTCTTCTACAGTTGGATTACAGTTTCCTCTTTCATGTGCAACCTTCTTTTTGGTTTTTCTGTTTCACTTGCCGTGAATTAGCCAAAATAATATTCCTCATATAAAACTTACCAGGCAAAAGAAAAAAAGAAAAAGAGAGTGGGGGTGTGTGCAAGAGAGGGACTGGGTGGCTTGAAGGCTGCTTTTCTTGGCATTAGTTTGCCTTATATTGGCTCAAAATAATAGTAAGAGTGTTGCCTGAGTATCTTCACCACAGTGTCGATCCAGCAGTGGTACAGGAGGGTGTTTTTCCAGTAGGGAGTATAAGGTATGCAGAAGATAAATGCATATACAGTTAATTCCATACTTAGTATATCGCACAGGGGAAGTGATCCAAGCAGTTTTATGTGCTTTTATGGGCTGACTGAAGACTGTTGGCCTTTCTCAAGCAAAAAAAAGTTATAAAGTGGATTATTTTTCTACTTGTTCACTGTCCTGTCGAGGAAATGGAAGACTAGTAGCATATAGTATGTTATGGAATAATATTTTGAATAAAAATGCACTATGAGATATTTCCTTCTTTTAATGAAGAGGAGCAAATGATACTTTTGGGGACTGAAATTCATTGCTGGACCACTTGAGTCCTTTATGTCTCAGGCAGTCTTTTGTTGCAAGCATGGGAGTTTAATCTCTTTTGTATTTCTTGGCCCAGTCATTATCCATTAGGCAGAGGCAATCAGTTATGTCCAAGTAAGCCAGAAAATGAGTGATTCTACAGTGCGCATTTTGATGGTTACCAGTTTGGGCTGGATTAGAAATAATTACTTGGGCTTGAGATGTGATCTGTTACCTCCAATTAAGTACTTTGTTATGCTCTAATAGACGTAAATTACTTCCTCACTTATGCTTCATTGTAGATTGTTTAAATTCTCCTCTTTGCCTTATACCTCACTAACATATATGGGTTTCTGAAAAATGAGTAAGACAGAGTTTTTTCAGAATTCTTCAGCTGCTTTTGTTGAAATTCTTTCAAGCCTGTTTATAATGTAGACCTATGAAACATTAGATGGCTTTTTTTGTCAGGGGCTGCTTTTGAGCTCTGACCTTGGATGATACAGACCAGAGTTTAATAATCACTTGAGAATATCAGTATGCGAACAATAAACATACCAGATTTCTTTTCTTCCAGTGAGGCAGAAAACAGCACCATCATTTGGTGTAAACTAAAATAGCAGAATTATCTTAGTGCCCAAAATGCCATTCATTTAGCAAAGCCTAAGTAGGATGTTCGTTTACAGAATACTTTGTGGGTCCTGCCAATTACTAGGCACTTGACACTTGTTAAAAAATTAAACTATTCTTAACCTCTTTGACTAGTATTTTATAGTCCTCAGTCTACAGATAATGCTACTGTTATAACTGTGCTTCCCTCCTAGTACCATTTGTCATCTCCAAAGCATTAAGCAAATATTAGCATACACTTTATCTATGAGATATATATATGTAAATGAGAACAAGCTAGCACTTTTCTGGGCAGTGCATATCTGGTATTTTTTCCATTGAACAATATTAGATATCTGTTCCTGCTGTAGTTTCCAGCTACTTGTGTGATAGTTTCAGTCAGCTGGATGAAATCTTGCTTTGTTTATTATGTTAGAAGATAGGTATTCTTTTTTATATTAAATAAATTTCAGTTCATCGATTCTTTTTGGTGTTGCTGTTATGTACAGGTTGAATATCCCACATGTATTCAGCTGTAAGTATTGGTATTTTTGTGTGTGTGTGAAACATGATTTAACAGTTGGTTCTTTAATTTACCTGCCCAGAGGTTAGGATACTTTTCTTACACAGTGGATTATTCTACAGTAGATAGAAGTTCCTGTCTGTCCTGTGGCTAATTATTTTCATGAGGAGGGTTTATGATCTTCATTAAAACATTAAATGATGGCCGCTGCAACTTGGTTTGTGTTTCTGTTGAGTGTAAGCACTTTGGTTGGCTCAGGACAAGTAGGGACGGTTAATTCCTTTGGTTTTGCCCTGTGACCACTTGAGGATGGGAAGCATGATGAAATACTTTCTCAAAGTATTGAATAGAAACTTACCATAAATAATTGGAGAAAAATAGAATAAATCAAGGCTTTTTTTTGGTCTGGTAATTCATAATTGAAACCACATTGAGGTTAGATTGATTTTAAGAACAACCCAGCTGAAAAAGCCTAAACCACAGTGGCAGGGGATATACCTCTGTTTTGCTTAGATGTATAGAAGAACTGCTTATCTACTAAGTTCAACACACTGCTGTCCTTACCTCTGTACTTTTAAAAGACAGTGAATTATTGTTCAGACTGTGTAGTTTCACTAATACGTAGTTAACAACAAGCAGGCTAGGTGTTGAAAATAAAATGGTGTCTTAGGGTGAAAAAGGAAAGGACAGGGAGGAAAGCTCACTGTCTTGTTCATGGGAGCAGTGAAATTTTATTCTTAAGTGCTGTTGCTGAGTTTTCCCACTAAATGATAGCTGGGAAGTTCATGATTCTTCTTTAACATGGAACATCTTACACAGCCTTGTTTTCCCAGAAACCATTCTGTGATGTAGTTTCTAATGTGTCTACCGTACCTTTTTCAAGTCTCTTTCAGTAGTGAACAGCCAGTTAAGAAGTTTTGGGATAGGACTGAGTCTTTGTTATCTCTGGTATTTTACAAGTATCTTTGAGGCTCTGTAGAATTTAAATACTGAGGTTGGCCATTTCTCAGTCCAGTTGTGTTCATTGACGTCCTGAAGCTCCCACCTATCTCCCTTCTGTACCCTGCTAAGAAAGGTCTGTTACAAACTCCCCTGCTAAGCTGAACCTGAAGACTTCCCATTGAGTCCAGTCTGAAGCCTCCCACATAATGAGAATTCAGCTCCCTTGATACCTTGTCCTTAATGTATTTATTTTTCCTGAAGTGTAGTCAGGTTGTTTTTAATGACCAAGAGGGAGGACAATATTTGATCAAGCTATAGTAGAGGAAAGTGACTTGTTTCTAAGGCATTATTACACATACACACTTGTGCAAAGCATGCACAGGACAGCTGCAGCAGTCTGAATCCTTGTGTGCATCCACAACCATTCCTGACTTCTCCTCTCTTCCAGCTTCAGGGTATTCCTAAGCCTGTCACTCATGTTCCACTATTTTGGATTTTCACATGAACTGCAAAGAGCTGTCAGACAACTCAGACTGCGAGACTTAAGTGATATGAAATTACTCTTAGGAAACTAACATTTGAATTTGATCCTTTTTGCTCATAAAAATGATTCACAGCAAGTAACCTATTAATCTTGGATTAATTTTCCTGGCTCTTCTAATGATATTAGCTGGGAGGGTGATAGAGAAAGGTTGTCTTATCCATAGCTGAGTGTCAGCACTTTGTCAAAGAAAGGTGATGGATGATCAATGTACTGTTGCTGTTTGCTCTCCTCTCTGAAAGTGAAAGTCTCCGTGAATTTCCATCAAGAATGTTAATAAAGATGGGAATGGAGCAAATGTGCCTTCATCACTTGGTTGCTTGAGCAGTGACTTGGAGAACCCATCCCTATGTCATTAGCCATTTCATGCTTTGCTGCCATAATGGAGATTTAATTAGGTTGCTGTTGTATTAATTGCCTGTATGGTTTGCTTTTCCCAAGCAGAAATCTGGAAGACTTTAGCAAATTATGGAGGCTTGAATTTGCCTGATTTCCTGCAGAAAGTGGGGTCAATAGGTCTCAGACTGTAGACACACTCTTCAGGCAGGCAGCAGGGGGTTGGCTCTTAATGGCACTTGAGAGATGCTTAATTGCCTTTTTGAAATGTTTTTCTCAAACGAGAGGCATGGTTCTCCCATCCATTAGTGTGTGTCTACAGGCTTTTCCCTCCCTCCATCATCCTTTAGTAGGTGCAGGAGCAAAACTTCCTTAAAAGTTGCCTTATTTTTCCTAAGTTATGACCAGCAGGGGAGAATTTTCATGCCTTTCTGAAAGTAGTAGAAGTTGGGATTTAAGGAATGTACCTAAAACATAAGTTTATAAGAGAAATTCATGACCATTTTAGGTACCTATGTACCTAAATTATTGTACCTAATAAATAGTATGTACCTAAAAAGCACATAGGTACATACTATTTATGTATCTATGTGCTTGCACATATATGCATGATTTATTTCTTTCTGTAAGTACCTAAAATAGCCTTAGATTATGGAAAAGGAATAATCCTTTTCAAAGGATATCATAGCAAGCAATTTGTTAGGAAGTGCTGTGGACAGAGAGAAAAAGTTTCTAGAAAAACTTCAAATGCGTGCCATTAATCTAGGTAGCAATTCTCACCCTTAAGTAATATATAGAACATTGTCTGCAGATGGCTCTACCAGTTATTCCTTCTTGTAGGACAGAAACATATTATTTTCTTGGCACTCTGATTATGATGTTAAACCTCCGTTTCAAGTATTAATGAAAAGAGGTTTCTGAGAGTTGTGTTAAGAAGCTGCTTGACATTACCAGGGTCATTTGGATAATAGGAGTCTTGGGGTGGGGGTTGTATGGAAACAAGTGTGTAGTAAAGCTTTAATGAGGTGGATTATGCTCTGGTCACATTCAGATTGTGATTTGCTGTAGGAATTACTGAAGCTGCAGCAAAATCAGAGGGCTGTCCCCATCTGCCACTAGTCATCTTGTACAACTAGTAAAGTATGTACAAAAGCTTTAATTTTAGAAAATGTAATAATCTGAAGGCAGATTTTTCTCTGCACATATCAGTTGCTGACATAGTGGATGTATATTTTCTGAATTACTGAGTGTGCTTTCGTGGGTAGCCATGCCCCTTTCATGAACCAAAGTTCCATATTGTATCGTTACTGTTTCTACATTATCCTATTATTCCTCTTGGGTAAAAACTAGAACTTTGTGTTTTCCATTAGGATCCTCACAAACAGTTTAAGATGAATGCTGCTTTTACCAGACCTGATAAAGTGTGTGTAGCTGAAGGCCAGTCTGTCTTTCCAACTATTTCAGGAAGTCTACTAAAACATATTACTCCTACTGACAGGTCCTTGCTTGGAACATACTCTTAGACCATCCTGGACAAAAGAGTGTGCCAATTCTCTGCTTAACTTTTCTGCCTCACATATTTATCCCCTCTTCAGTTTTGATTTGTTCATAGAAGGAAATCATATTCACATCATATTTTTTTCTCCTTTACCAAAACGGTCACAATGTTATGATGTCTTTCAGTAAATAGGCTCTTTATTCTCCTCATCGTAGAAGCCATTCTAGTTTGAGGTGTCTAACCATTAAACACGAGGAAGGCAATTGTTGGGTGTAGAGACTAACCCAAAGACTGATTGGGAAACAGAAAATGTCAAAGTTTACTTCCTACAAATATGACCTTGTAACTCTGAGTCTGTAAAACTTTCATTACTCCTTATACAAGCAGGCTTATGGTATGAGTTTAGCTGGAGAATTTCACAGTATTTCTGTAAACTGCTGGAAGTTGCTAACCTCTTATGAGTGTTCATAGTTTTTACAGGCTAGGATTCAAAACTTCCTTGCAAAACAGCATCACTCAGTCTCTGCTTTCCCAACTCCCCTTTTCACCTCGTCCCAAAGGGTTTGGTTTTTCCCTTTGCTTCTCTGTCCGACCCCTGCTTGGAACATCAGTTGGAATGGAAAATTTGAGACTAAAATGCTGGTGCTTTCATTCTTGTCAAATGGTCCCTTCACTGCTTCCCTCCCCCACGCTGTCAGCTCCAAAGGAGGTTGGCACATTCAGTGGGAATTTAGTTGTCTATCTTGTCTTCTGCCATCTGGGCTGGCTTCCCTATGCTGACAGTGTATTGAAGTAAGACCTTTAGAGTCTTAAAAGGGATGCCCTAGTTAAAATTCACAAGGAGCAGATAACTCTCTGAAGTTCATCCTTGCATCTCATGTCTTTTAAAATTTTTTTTAATGTAATAGGTGGGTTTTTTCCACCATTGAACAAACTGTGTGGAAGCCAGTACATTGTTCCTCTTCATACCTGCTTTTTCCCTTTTTGCTTGGGTGCATGTTTTATGCCAAGTTTGTGGGTTTATTGCTTTAGTTTTATTGTAGTTAACACTTTTTCACTCTGAAATTGTAGTGCTGATTAAGTTTCTCTTTGTTTATTGAGTCCTGACTATAATTTTAAATGTCTTGAAATAATGATTAGTAAATGAGAATTGAGCCATGCTAGCTGGGTTCAATTCACCTTGGTTTTTCTTTTCTACAAATCTATCTGCCTCTTCCACTTTATTTTTTACCTTAACCTCTACTTGTTTGCAATATTACAGCTAGACAAAAATGAAAAATCAAATAAGAGATTGGAGTAAAGGTTTTGAGAAATTGCTGAAGTCAGGAGAGTCAGCCTGTCTGATCTGAGCAAATTACAAATCCGATGGTTA
The DNA here is from genome assembly GCF_000691975.1 of Corvus brachyrhynchos. Classification (NCBI taxonomy): domain Eukaryota; kingdom Metazoa; phylum Chordata; class Aves; order Passeriformes; family Corvidae; genus Corvus; species Corvus brachyrhynchos. Next base: position 5,017,669 of record NW_008239553.1, read on the forward strand.
GTGCCTGGCTAAATGAATTACTCCCTGCTGTGATAATTCACTTTAATCAAATTCTTTTGCTGTTTTCTTGTTTTTCTTCACAGAAATGGAGCAGTGTGAGCAACCCACTCTTCCTTCCACTGATCCCACCTCAGTCCCAAGGTTTCACAGCCATAGTTCTGACCTATGACCGGGTGGAGAGCCTTTTCCGAGTCATCACGGAGGTGTCTAAAGTGCCTAGTCTATCCAAATTGTTGGTAGTCTGGAACAACCAGAATAAGAATCCACCAGAAGGTAAAAACCCATGGGAGGGGTGGTGGAGGAAGGTGAAACTGGGCATAGCATGTCTATTGACACCTGTTACAGAATGACCTTTTTTCTACATCTTTTATATTCAAGAAGTTTTTTGTGGTTCTTTCAAAATAATCGGTTTGGATTTTTTGTGACAAAGTGCTTGAAAGTGAAATAAGAGAAGCCAAAATAGATTACAAGGAAAAAAGCATACTTCTGAATCAAAAAGTTACAATATTACAAAAAAATTTCTGTCCTTAACATTTTTTGGGGGAGTCGTAAGGAGAGGCCTATTTTTGATCTGTCAATACTGCTGCTACTGGACAGTTTCTAGAGCAAATGTGGTTCAAAGCAGCAAAGTAGTTTGAATGCTTGGAGCTATAAAATAAGTGAATATTTTGATTGATGAAATGAAAACTTGGGACATTGCATGTGTCCAAAATGGAGTTTCCATACCACTGGAATATCTTGTGAAAATGCTAACTCTTGCCCACTAAGACAATACATAAGTGCCTGTTTTAAAATATTTCTCTTTACAACACATATGATATACTATGCTGTTCTTTATAGTATTTGAGTGAGTCTGTTGTCATCTGCATGGTTTTTAAATACTTTTAAAATTTGTGGTTATTTTAAAAAGAGGACACATTCACAGATGTTTTCCTAAGTTATTTGAATGTGTAGATTTTTGGAAGAAGGTTTGGTTTCAAAGGTATATTAATGACTTCAATGTGAATTCAGTGCTGTAAATCTCTCAATTATTTGTTTAATTTTCAGTAGCTGAGGTGTGCTTTGCAAGCCTGGCATACTGCTGTATTGTATCCCGTTGTGCCAGGACGTCAGTCCCAGGCTGCCCAGTCCTCACAGCTTGCTGCCTACAATTTCAAACCCAAGATCCTTACCCCATGTCTTTTTGACTCCTTCCATGCAATGTCATTGCACACTCCGTGGGCTGCTCTGTGTCCAACCAACTCCCTTCTTTCCCATCCCCAGGCTGCCCGCCTCATGAGACCATGCTGCTCCTAATCTTCTCCCAGGTCCTCAGCTGGAAACATTCCATTATGAAATCACCATGGAGTAAATGGGAGGTCTTGCCCCATGGAAGGGAAGCTAGCTAGGCTTGGCCTTTGGTAATCCTCTCCAGTGCTAGACAGACTCTCCAACACTGCTCATTTTATTTCCATGCTTACTGTCCCTAGGGTGACCTTCTTCAAGTTCTGAACACCACTACTAAAATCCTGAGCATTGTGCTACGCAATTAAAGCCTCCTCTTCTCATTCTGGATTAAATACTATAGCTACAGTAGCTGTGTATGAGCCTGGTTCCCACGTGCTGTACATATGGATCTGTCATTCTCATCTGAAAATGTGGTGATTTTGTGGGACAGGAAATGTTGCCTTCTAGGAATACGTGTTCAAAAAAAATGCTGTATTGTGGAGTCTTCTTCAAAGTGTGTTGTTAGGACTCCTCACTTTATAATTGTCTTTCCAGAGGCTTCAACTGCTGCTGTGTTCTACTCTTCAAGGTTAGTTATTCTGCACAGCAGCAAGATGCAGCATAGAAATTAATCCCTGACCACTTGTCTCAATTTACCGTCTCCTAAGAACTTCTCAGAGCCAAGCTATTGCTACCATTCACTTTGCTCATTTGCCATTTTGGCAACTTGCTCCAGTTTAAAGCAGAGTAGCTTTATTGTTTGCTTTAAACAGTGTTCTTTATTACTTCTTGGCTAAATACCTCAAGTTCAGTAATTTTTCACATGTTTTGTAACCCTTTAGAGTAAAAATTGTCGTGTATAAATTGGTAACAGCTGGAATTTTTGCAGTAAGCAGTTCTTTTCTAAAAGCAAAAAGGCTTAGTGATAGATACAGTTATGTGATCACTCAGTGTGGGTGGATTTAACCCAAATTAATTGCTTCCACATTTCCTTCAAGTGTGTCTGAGATACAGGAGAGTTGAAGCAAATAGATCATTACAATGACCTTTTCTTTTCAATCATTGTATTAATCTTGAAAATCAAAGTGTGTTTAATTTTCTTCTGCCTCTACTACCACTAAGTCATAAACCAGTTCAGAAAAAACCAATAACCTGTAGAGCTTAAAACTGTGGACTTGAGAGCACGGTTGAAAGCGTAAGCAGTTTTGTCCTTGCATTAGCTTAAGCATTGCATTGGAGCGAATAACTATTTGTTTTCAGTGTCCCTTGTCCCTTTATTGCTGTTACAGCCATTGTAATCTCTTGCCCTATGGCTAGAGAGAGGTCAGTTTGATTAAATTGACTTGTTTTATTCCAGATCCATGCAGGGCATTCCACTTGGCTCTTCAGCCAGCCTCTCGTTCAGTCTGTCTATTAGTGATCCTAATCCTCGGACTTCAAAGCTTCTGCTGTTTATAGCCTGTTAAAGCCAGGAAGTTTCTGATGGATTAGAACAAGGAATGAGTTTGAAGTTTGTAATGTGCACCACTGTCACTGATAAAGTCTAGTTTATTACCCTACAGTAGTATCTGCACTTTTATGGCTATTCATTTTTAATTGGTTGTAGTAAAGCAGAGGTGCTTAACCTTCTAGAGCATCAAGTGCTGTATTTCTTGGTCCTTTCCACATAAGGGGCATGTTTTGGTACAGAAGCAGATCTCTGCTTTTGTCATTGCAACCCCTCATGTGTTTGTTTTGTTTTGCATATATAAGTGGGAGGGTTGGGTGAAGAACATCCAAGTTGCCTTCCTTAGTGAGTGAATATCTGCGCTAAACTGAGAATTAGGTTTAGGTTTCCTGGGATGCAGCTGGCAAAGTGCCACACAAGTGGCATGTGGCCTTTTCTTTCTTTCCTCTGTCAACACCAGAAAATTATTATAAGCGAAAATATCGTTGTTATCAAAGCAATATACTATGCACTTGCAATACTGCCTTTATGTAATAATTCTCACAACTTAGGAGGGAAACCTAATAAAAATTAAATGCTCTAAAAATTGTACAAAATTTAAGATCATGGAATCACAGGTGGTCACTGCCAGCAGTACTGCTGAGCATCCCAGCTAAGAGGCTGTGCTGATCTCAGCTGCTGTGCAGTGGTAACAAGTGTGGGGATTCTGCAAGGTGTATGGAAACAAAATCCTTTCAAACTTAGGCCTCTCAGGGCAGATGCAGCTCTGATGTGACAGAATTTTTTTGTTATTCTGGCTGATAAAAAGGGTAAGCAGGTAAGAGGGCAATGGATTAATTAGACACTTGACTGGAAAGCTTTCAGCCAAATAGCACGTTAAAATATAAAATTGGAGAACTACATGTATGTGGGCTAGATATCAGTAGTAATTTTAAGATTGTTTTTTCCTTAGTCTTAAGAGTTTGCAAGGATCATTTTTTAAATCTAATGTTTGAGAACTATCTGTGGAAGTCTGAACTCATGGTTCTGTGTTTTCTTTAGAATCAGTGAAAAGAAACAAGACAAATCTATGAGAAACACAGATGTCTTGTGCAAAGACAACAAAGTTTGAAGTTTACACAGTGTTTTTGATGGTAAAAATATTAAATCTTCTATATGAAATAGCAGAAAATATCACATACAATGATGATTCTAATCTGGAGCCTTAAAACATTATCGAATCAGCTTGTTATCTTAAGTACTCACTGGATTTAGGGGATGTGATCTCTGCTCTGTGTCTTTGGCTGAGTTTTGCATATTTTCTCTGCCATGCATTGTATGCAAGAAGCCCATCAAAGCAGCAGTAATGTCAGTAGGCCCATGATTGTGTGTATAATACTAATCAAAATATTAAAAGCTTTGAAATACTGCAGGAAAAAAAACCCAACCTTTTTCCTCACTCGCTCTGCATCAATTAAAATAAATGTTGTGGTCCAAGTGCCTGGTGCTGGGAATATTTGTGTAGAAGTCATGATTTTCTCCATCAGCGAAATATTTTTTTTTTCCTTTCATTTGTGTTTTTCTAAATTGCTAGTTCTAAAATTCAAGAAAATAGTCTGCGTTAGAAATTTCCACCAACATTTGTTTCAAGTAAGTGAAGAAATCGCTTTGTCTACCACATAAATCGTATTACAATGTATAAATTCATTACTGCTCATATGCAACAAGCTACAAATCATGTGTGGTATTGATTCCTTTTTAGGTTCAGTTTTGTAAAAATGAAAAGTATATTTTAAAGAATGTGTATTTTCTGTTTCGTTGTGGATCCTGGAGCTAAGCTGCTGCTGAACTTCTTATGGTATTATTGAAATAATGATCTTTGTATTTCTATTTGATGCTGTTAATGGACAACATTGATACAAACTGTTGGGGATAAAGAAAGTAAGTATCCTTTGGACTGCTGTATCTTAAGGAAGTGTTATCTTTAAAAAAATTAATAAAAACATCTTCAGTGACAGGTTTGGGTTTTTTGCATACTGTGCCTTTGGTAGTCAGCACTGGTAGGAATGTTCTTTTAACCTCTCTTGAAGTTTTGAATTAATTTGGCTTCTTGATGATGGACTTAATGCAATTCTCCTTGATTAGCTAGAGAACTAATTCATGGTGATTTTAGTCTTCCATAAGTAATTTAAAAAACATTTTGCAGTATTTTTTCCTAGGGAAGTCTAGAAAGTTGGTCTACCAAACCCATCTTAAAAAAACTGGGCCCTAAATCGCATCCTAGAAACAAATATTCTATTTTGTTATTACAAGAGGAATTCTGTGCTTTTCTGTAGAACAATATAAACACTCTAATGTGGGTAGAAAGCACCTGTTTTGAACTCTGAACAGCCATAATGGAAGGAATTCTGATAATAAGTAGAAGTAACGTGCTTGATGTTGTTGTTTCTGACAGTGTTTTGAAACTTCAGACTCAGCCAAATTCTGCCATTCAGTATTAGAGACTGAAAAAGTATTAATTAGGTTTCATCAACAATGTTCAGTTAGTTGCATTCATTGCCTACTATAGACCAACTAGAATAAGCATCAGATGAGAGCTTGTACAAAACTTCAGGTATGAGAATTGAGTGTGTTGTATGGGATTCTGTGCAACTGCAGGTACAAACGGCATGTTTCGAGATGTTTTCTGCCAGTTTTTTTATTGGTCTTTGTCTATGTTGCACAACTTCTGGAAAGGTTTTTCCTTTTTGTATTTCCAAATGGGCTCCATAGAAGTTTTGGGAAGTCAGAGCATAATGTGAATTAATATTCTGGACCCAGGTTAACACTAGTTATGAGATATTCTTAGCTGTTGTTACTGAGGCAGTAAAGCAGAAAAAGAATGTTTGTACAAATGTCTTTGTATGAGTCATCAAAATGCCATGATTTTAGCCAATAAGTGGGTCTTTTTTTTATTTGTCATACTAGTTTTAATACTGGCAAGCATTCAGTTCTTGCCATCAGGAGTGTATGCTGCATTGCCAGCTCCTCATTATCCTTACCTGCTGCCCTGCTGCTTCCAATTGCAAATGCAACAAACCATCTGCATTCAAGTATCACTTGCTATTTTTTGAACTTGGTACTGCTTAGAAGTGCTGTCCTGAGAATATTGGTTAGTTCTGTACAGCAGCTGTACTGATTCTCATTTTCCCTAGGGTGAGTGTTGAAACTGGGAATGGATGATTAATATGTAGAGCAAGTAATTTCCTTTGTAAATACATTTCTGTCTTCTGACAAGATTGACAATAATGTGTGTGCTGCAAAAGGACTTCTTCAGATGTTATAACCTTCCAGTTTCTTAGAAGCAAGGATACAGAGAATGGTGCTATTTAACAACACGTTGGTGTGTCCTGGTTGTGGCTGGGACAGGGTTAATTTTTGTGGTCTGTACCAGCTCACTATTCTGTACTACCTCACATCTTTGTGAGAGGAAGGGAGTCTCTTCCAAGGAGAAGGGGTTCCTTCTGGGTGAGAAAACTTGGTGGAAGGAGCTGTCTGGTATTGGCTGTTGTAGGGTTTTTTTCCATGTGAATAGTTTCTTTTCTTGTACTCTGTTGTTGGTACTGTTGCCACTACTGTTCATTTTCTTATCTCATTGCTGTTTCCAGTGAGCTGTTTTTACCTCAACCTGTGATCTTCACCTTTTGTGCCTCCAATTCTCCACATCTCCATCCTCCTGCAGCAAGAAGGGGGAGGGGAAGGAGCAAGAGAGGAGTGTGGTTTGGAGAGTCTTGGTGGGGGCACTGAACTGGGGGAGTACCATTCCCAAACCATGACACAGTGCCATTTCTCTTTGAAAAGAAATATTCCATGGAAATATTGCGCTCCATTATTTTTAATGACCCCCCTTTTATGTATGATGTAACAGTTCATTCAGTACTAAAAAACAGGGCTGGATTTCAGACTCAGAAATAATTTTTATATATAAACAATGTGCAAGCTTACATTAGTTGCATTTTCATTGCAAACATCTGATCACAAGCCTAGGGAGGTGTGGAAAGTGAGAGTTGTTTTTTGTGTGAGAGGGTATTCCTTTAGGTTATAATGAAATTGCCTCTTTCTCACGACTGTTCTCCCTTCTCTTATTTACATGTCTCATGTGATTCACTGGCAGTTGTAGCTGAGAAACGCATAATTAGAGGATGGGATATTTTGCTGCTCTTTTATATGTGAGTGTTTTAACTGGGAGTGTAACTGTGGCACTTTTTTATCCATCTTGAAATCATGCTTGAAAAATTTGCTCTGAGATGTGGACTTGCAGGACTTAATGGTGGAATTGGGGGGTGGCCAGAAACACAGCCATGTATGTGGTTGTTAGGGTCTGCAAGCCCATTAGAAGAGAGAGCTGCGTTTGGCAAAGGTGGGAAACTACTGATTTTGTTTAGAGACCACACACTGTTTTCTATGGGCATCTCAAGCAATCAGTGCATCAGTAGTTCTAAATAGCACATAGTGCCAATCGTGACCTGAGTCATTACCAGAGAGCAAGTATAAGTATTATTCACTCTTCTCTCATGGTTATTTCAGTATGACACACAATAGGAGGTGCCTGTCATTCTCTTATAAATTCATAAATACATAGACTTGTATTCACTCCAGAGAGCTTTATTTCCATAATTGGCTTCTATTTTCTGCTGCATCACAGAGTCCTCACTGATTTTTAAAAAAGTAAGAGTGGTCCCCAGTCCAAACATGCGTTTTTACTTTTGGATGCCTGAAGGATCTCGTGCCATGATGTAAGATTCTTGAGCTTTTTTTGTGTTTGTCATACTCTGTTAAAGGATGCAGTGCTGTCTTATGGTAAGAATAAAGGCTGTGCTTTAATCTTGATTATAAAAAAGTTTAGTAAATGGAGAATTTCCTCCATATACATTTTGCTAGTGCTGGGGTTTCTCAGAACTTTCCAAGCAGTATCTGAAAATTCAAAGTCGGATATTGGAGAAGTGACACACCCTAATTCTGATTGCTCTTTAAATACAAATATTTTTCTTTTATGGTCCTTTAAAATAAATACAGTCAGTTCTAACCTTCCTGATGGATTCTGAAACTTTGACTTCTGAAGTGACTGTTGTCTTTTTTATATATATATTTTTTTTTTTTTTTCTTTTGGAGTTCCTGTGGCAGAGCTAATTTGTAATACTTGGATCTCTCAGTAGAGCCTGCTGTCCTTTATGACAGTTAATTTTGCTCAGGCTGCCAAAGTTATTACCCAGGTGTCATTGTGTCATAACATCTCCCACGTGCTTCCATCTCTGTCGGGGCAGCAACCTCCAGTATCAAGTCAGCCTCTCGGCAGCAAGTAGCCTTGTGCATTTTGCATGCTGCAGAGTAACTGGTGCCCTAATCTCTTATTCGAAGTTTCTCCAAAATGCTTATATTTTCTTTTCATTAATCTAAGGCTAAATTCAGAAACTTTATATTATGTTTCTCAAAGCACAAGTATTTGACAGTAACATACCCGTTGTTGAGAACTGGTCATTTTGAGAGACCTTAGTAAATCATGTGGATTTAAAAGGATTTGCTGACATCTGAGATGCGTGCTGATCATAATTAGATTACATCTTCATTTTTCATACCCTTTTCATTACTTTTTCTTCTGTAACCATTCTTTATGCAAGTGGCATGTCTGTTAGTAAGCTATCAAATAGTTGATTTTTCAGAAGAGCTGAAAGTTTAATGCTTATATGCGTGCTTGTTTTTCTGAATTACTATTTTTTGATCCAAATGAATTTTCAGTTTCAATTTTTGTTTCAGTGTATTCCTGCACTTCGTTGCAATTTAGTTGTCATTTTTTTAACATATAGTAGACATGAAAAGAAGAAAAGGCTGAATAAAAGAATACTTAACTTGTATCAAATGTAAACTTTGATGCTACATACAAATACAAATTTACATATGCTTGCATACCTATGGCAATTCTGGTTGCTACTGAAACACTTAGAACAGTATTTTTGGGATCTAGCAGGCTGTTCAAAATTATTTTATACCAATCCTGGGGTTGCATTTGGATAATTATAGGCAATTACCCAAAGGTCTTTAAGTAGCTTGCAAACATTACACAGTCTATAGTCTTTATGAGGCAATGATATGTGTGTTTGTGAGGTACCTGTAACTGTTTTATAAATGGGTACTTGCACATTGCATGGTAAACTAGAAAGAAAGCAGTGAGTGGAATCAAGAGTATTAATTTGCAATAAACAGTTCCAGTCATTCAGTGCTACTGCCTCCTGAGGTTACATTTTGGAATTTCAGTGGTGTCCTACTGGAATCATCATTTCAGATTATGATTCATGCAAGGCTTTCAAAGACCTTACAGTGCTGAGAATAAAATGAGCTCCTAACACTATAATTGGAATCAATGCTCTTGAACATTTCTGTAGTGGCCCCAAGGAACTTGCTGGATCTCCCCAGCTGGTGGCTGACCGTGGCTTCCATTGGAGTCCATCAGTAATGGGATTGAATCCTTCCAGCTGGCTACTGGTCCGTATCACAAGCCACTCAAGGGTGTTAGGGCTAATGCCTTATGCCTTCTAATAGAAGGATAAGAGGTGAGTAAAACAGGACAAGAATGTGCATACATGTCATGTAAAGACCATGGTCTACAAGACCACACAGATAAAGGTAGATTTTACAGACACATTTTCAACCTTACATGAAAAACCTCGAGGTAGGAAACTGAATACAAATTTTGCCAGTAAATATCACTCTGTATTTCTTCTTTTTTCTTTTTTTTTTTTTTTGGCCACCCATGCATGCCAGTCCTCCTTTCTAAAATACAGTTCCAAGAAAAACTGACTTTTGAAGACTTAGTGTGGTTTGGAAATATCGCTTTGTTTTCCTGACTGAAGTAGTGTTTGGACTCTGATGTCTTTTAGCAGTGTGCAGATTTGTGAGGTTTTTGAGTGTTGTGTGAGCTGTTAAATCTGAGAGGCCCAGTGGCAATGAGGATGTGGGCACTCCTCTCTTCTTCTCTGGTACTGTCTTCCTAGTGCAACAGACTGACAGTGGAGAGAGGGCAAAACTGTCTTGGAGGCAGACCTGATTCTGGGTTATAATGGAATTGGAAATGTGTACACATAATTGTGTCCAATTATTTTTGGTGTTGTCTGTCAGCCAGCATTCTTCAGATCCTTCTGCTGAGAACAATTCCAGAATTTGATCTTATGTTGCTGTTTAAAACCTTGAACCATTTTCTCAGGTTAAGACTTCTCTTATTTTGGTCCTTACATGGCTTTTTTCATTGACACCTATTTTAACTTCCACTTTTCATTCTCAAAACACGGAAACGAGGATCTTACTTCCTTATGCTCTTTTCTGAATTTCTGTATTTGCTCCCCATGTCCTAGTAGTTTATATTCAAGCTTCATATTCTTATCCTGGTGCCAATCAACAATCTCACTGCTCACAGAGTTTGAGGCAGAAGGTGCAGTAAGACCATCTGGGTTGACCTGTAAGTCATCACTCACCACACTGCCTTTCTTTTCAGTCCAGTGGCTTCTAACTTGACTGCATCTTCTATAATAATACCCAGTCTTGTTGAAAGACAAGATGTACAGAACCAACTGCTGTCCTTTTTGACTTCTGCCAGAGGTTAACCACTGTTACTATTAAAAATGTCTGCCTTATTTATACTTTGAATTTGCCTGGCTTTAGATTCCAGTCATTGTTTTTTGTTATGTCTTTCTCCAGTTTGTTGAAGATACATGGCATTTTTCTTCTTGTGTAGGTGCTTGTACATGTTAATCAAATCCACTTTTTGTTCCTTCTTTTAGTAAACTAAACAGATTGATCTCCACGTTTTACCAAAAGACATTTTCTCCTGACCTCAAATAACTCATGTGGTTCTTTCTGCACCATTTTCAGTGTTTTAACATGGTTTGAAACATAAGAACACCAGAATGAAACAGTATTTTAGCATCTGTCTGTGTCTGCGTACAGGTAAAATTGCCCTACCCTCTGTCCCCATTTCTTACTACATACCCATCTATATATACAAAAATTACATTAATTCATTTTGCCCCAGCAGCATGCTGAGAACTAATGTCCACTCTGTCCCTTTAAACCTTTTCGGAGGCTGCTTTCAGGGAAAAAGTTGCCTTGGTCCTAGTGTTTAACTGTGTCAAGTTGTGCCAGTGTGTTTTTTGTTCAAATGTACCTAGTTTACTCAGCAGTCCAGTCATATGGACTTTAGTAAGCTCTGTATGACTTTATTCTCTTCACTATTTTTCATGTCTCAAGGCTTTGTGTCACTTGCACATTGCACTGGAAATTTATATGTATTTCAAACATGAAAATTGCAGTGACTTTAGGCCCAGTATCAGTTCCTATAGACTCCACTTACCGCAGAATCAGAGAATGGCTAAGCTTGGAAGGGACTTCTGGAGATCAGCTGTCCAACCCTCTCTCTCAAGCAGGATCATCTCAAGCAGGTTGCACAGAACCATATTCAGATGACTTGCAAGTATCTTCAAGAGTGGAGATGTCACTACCTCACTGGGCAACTTGTGTTAGTGGTCAGTCACACTCTGAAAAGGTCTCTCCTGAAGTTCAGAGGGAACCTCCAGTGTTTCAGTTTGTGCCCATTGCCTCTGGTTCTGTCGCTGGCCCCCAGTGAAAGGAGCCTAGTTCTATCTTCTTTGCACCTTCCCTTCAGCTATTTGTACATATTGATGAGATTTTCCTTGAGTCTTCTCTTCTCTAGGCTAAACAGGCACGGCATTCTCAGCCTTAGTAAGGGAAATGCTCCAGTACTGTCATCACCTCCACGGTTCTTTGCTGAGCTCTCTCCAGTTTGCCCATGTCTCTCTTACACTAAGAAGTCCAGAACTGGACACAGTACTCCAGCTGTGGCCCCAATATTCTTTAGTGGAGGGAAAGAATCACCTCTTTTAAGGTGTGTCCTTACACACATTTGCATTTGTCACAGAGAACAACTCAGAAATTCTTTGAGCAGTCCTTTTGTATTTGACTTAATGTGTTTTTGCTTATTTTTCTTACCATTGTCACCCCCTCCATTTCACTAGTGTAAGAAGCTCAAGTGGTCATCTATTCACAAGGTCCATAGACTCATCTTACAATGCTCTCTTTTCTCTCAAATTTTCATTAAAATATATGTTTATGTGAAAGCCAGCAGAAACCAACATATGGCATTTGTACTTGTTTAGCTATTCGTTTAGCTTTTAATTAAAATACTTTTTGATGAATAGTTGCTTTTGGGATGCATCATACTGTAATAATGACTACTGTTAAGCTTTGTGCTAGAAACTGTACATGGTTATATGCATTTGGAATTAATGTATAATATTTAGCCCTTCCATTTTCTTTAGCTTGGTGATCTATACTTAAACCTACTGTTATTCTTTTGTACTAATAGAATAGGGTTGTGAAAATTTTTGAATATGTGCAGAAACTGTTAACATGATACTTCAGGTGCTACATGTTAAACACATAGAAAAAAAGGAAATTAATCCCATTGTAGAGTGAATTGGATCCAGTTTTTTATCTATGGGGGGGTTTTGTCGCTATTTAGATCCTCATTTGACTTATGAATTTTAATGTTTGTGTACTCTAGTGCTCTCTTCTATTTGTAAGAGTGCTGTAGAGTGCAAGTTAGAATCCATTTGTATTTATCTAGATTTAAATTATCACTGTGACTTAGGACTTTGAAGATGAAAGAAATTGCTGAGACACAGAATCTACTCCTTAACAGTAGTCAATAGTGCTAAACATTTAATTGATATAATAAAATTTATTTTTCTCAGCCCTCGATAGAACTAACATTGTCAAATTCTTTATGACCCTAGACTTGCAGTCAGTGATTGTATACTGCTTCTTCAAATTACTTCAGTTGCAGTTGAGTGAAGTATCTTTTCACGCTGTGTGTCCTGAACCAATACATATTATCCCCACTCTTGCTCTGTGAGTGTTATAAGTTGCTGTTTTGGGCAAGCTATCCCCTGTGTAGCTGTCCATGAAGCTCCTTGTAGAGAGCTGCAGAGGGAAATGTAGCTGAACTTCTGGCTCTTGCCTTTACATGCTCTTGTGTTTGCCACTGATTTGCCATTAAGAAGCGTTTCTTTAGATGCAAAGAAGAAAAGAGCAGCTGAGAGGGATATGCAGACTCAGAAGTAAAGTATAATATTGAATTCTATTTCTTTTAATTTTTCTCTCTCTAGATTCCCTCTGGCCAAAGATTCGTGTTCCCCTGAAAGTTGTTAGGACTGCAGAAAATAAACTTAGCAACCGCTTCTTCCCTTATGATGAGATTGAAACAGAAGCAGTGTTGGCTATTGATGATGATATCATTATGCTGACTTCAGATGAACTCCAGTTTGGCTATGAGGTAAGAGAATTGGTTTTTTCCCCATCTCTTAGGCTGTCCAGTTCAACATTGTATATGTATATAAAGTGGAGGAACCACTGCCCAGTCTGTTGATTCAGATTGTTACATCTCTCTTTACCGTAGCAGTTCAATGCTGACTGAAATAGTTTTACAGATAGTCATTTACTGAAAATCCTGCCAGCTAAGAAGTTCTCAGTAACTGGCATAGGAGTGCCAAGAGACTCCAGAAAATGTATGTAATTAGTGTAGTGGAAGCAGTCTGAAGACTGAACTGCATTCTTCTTAACAGCTTCAGTTTTCAGATAAATCAGAAGTGCTAGCCAAATGAACGTGTCTTGATAGACAAGACAAGTTTCAGAGATTAAGTGGTGGGAACAGAGGAGGCCTCTTGAGGACATGCCAAAATAAGGTGGAGTGCAATGAATAGAAGAACTGAAGAATTTCAAGGAGGGGACACATGGATCATGTGCTTGAAATGGCAAAACAGCTGCTGTTGTAATGAGGGTATGGGCAAAAAGAAAGTTTGTCCAAATCAGTTACCCATGGCGGTACAAAGAGGTGACAGTCTTCATAGGTACTTGAATTGTTTGTTAAAAGTACACTTACAGCAACACTGTTGTCTTCCTTCCAAAACTCTGTTTCGAATTAGGTAATTTTTGTCTTCCATTTGTATTTGAGTGTATGGCACAGTCCATGATCGAACATTACTGTTATATGTGTGTATTTAAGACAAAAATGCTGTATTTGTAAATAAATCAGAAACATTAGAAATGTAATACCATATTTTAAAAAAGCTTTGAATTATTTAGTCACACCTGTACATGCATTATCAACAGCAAAAAACCACTGGGCTTTGTATGTGAGAGCTAGAACATGAAACTGTTACCTAAGTTGAATGAAATTATGAAAACTGCTTCTCTAAGGTGGAGAAAGCGAATGAATTGTGGTAGTTGTCCAATTTTTAGCAATCTTAAGTGCAGTTAATACAGGATGATATTTTTAAAAAATATGTTGGAAGTATTTCTTTAACATATGTACATGTGTAGTAAAAAATTGCTCTTTCTCCCTCTCGAGTCAAAGAGACTGTTAGCAAGTAACAAGCTTTTGGACTCCAGAAATGTCATGTGATGATGTAGGTATGCTGAAGTAATAACAAAGATGTTAAGTAGTGGAGACAGGGGTTTAATCTATCATGTGTGTCTCCAGAAAGGAAATACTTCCCTTGCCAGGTTAAGAGTAGTGGGTTAATACATGAAGTGTAAAAGATGGAATGAAGAGAAGACAACTGAAGGAAGGGGGTTTGGCTACATAGACCTTCTCTATACTTAATGTTGTCTACACTGAATGTTTTAAGCATTGTACTGCAACAGCAGAGCAATCCAGTGCTGGCAGTTCTGCAAGCTGACTTACTTTTGCCTGTGTTGGTGCTTATAACTACTAGTTTTGAGGGTGATTTGATGGAATGAAAGATAGCAGATCCATAATGTATGTGCATGCTGCATAAATCCTTGCTCCATTTGCAGTTTGATTTCCATTTTCATAAAGCTGTCTCAAAGTGACTAAGAGTAAGGAGTGACTTACCAAAGTCACCTAAGTGACTGTGTAAGTGGTTCCAAATGAATTGCTGCTACTGGCAGAGCAGGCTTGAAGGGCTTTGAAGCAGAGATTCTAACTGCAGCTGAGTTCCAGCTGTGTCAGCCAGAAGTTGTGAGAAGCAGAACCTTGGTTTTTGTGTATCTGAGCTGTTAATTTGAACACCCTCAATGGACAATATCTTTAACATCACATATATTGAGTCTGGTCACTCACACTGAAAGGGGTTATCCTCATGAAAAACAAAAATACAGCGAAAAAAATTTGATGTGAATTCCGCTGTAGTCGGTGCAATTAGGGGATAATTGGGACTTGCAGCTGTTCATCCCCTAGGATAAAGTCCAACAGGTCTAGGAGTTTGACTGTGCTGGCTCATTTATTGGCCATGTGCCTTGGTTGCAGGGACTATCTGAATAATAGTCCTGATATTCTGTGCGTGAATGTAACTGTTTGGACATAAGATTGTTTAGTTTGGCAGACTGGAAACTATTTATTTTGCAGTTTGTTGCATTTTATTATAAATCCTATTTTGATTCTGGGAATTCAGCTTACTGAACAGTAACATTGATGGAAAATTAAAGTGCCATATTGAGAAGATAGTTGAGACAAACATATGAGAAATTTGAATTCTTATATTTTGAGTTTGGCTTCCCCCATCTCTGCCCCTGCTCCAGTAAATTAAATGAATAGAAATGTCTTTGAATACAGAAGCAGAGCAAATTATTCTAGAAATACACAATTTTCCTCGTATAGGGGGTGGGTGATGTAATTCCTACTCTCTGGCACAGAAATCAGGGGCTGAAGATTGATCTTTCCTGTCCTTGAGTGTCTGTGACTTGCTTGACAGGCCTGAGCTGGCTCCCAGATGTTTAAATTGTCCTCAGTCTGTGATAATTTATTTATCTGTTTATGTGTTGTACCAGAAAAGTATCTCTCAAACTCTTGACTCATTTGCAGGGGAATCCAGAGGGAACAGTAGCAGCATATAATGTTACCAGAAAGTTTTCTTTTAAAAGTAGGTCTGCTTCTGCTTTGGTCGTATGAAGGGCTGGAAACGTGACATTCAGTAATTTTCTTTTCTCTTCTGACATCCTTGAAACTCTACATTTAAACATGTGGCAAAACCCCCTCTGTCACAGACTTGTCTGAATGTATAGAGCAAGCCTAAAAAAAAACCCCAGAAAACTTTGATCTCTGTACACTTTCAGCCATAAAAAATTATAGTAACACTCAAAGTGTCAGACATTTTTTACTTGTTAAAAGTGAACTATTATGGTATACTGATTTATGACCTTGCATAAATCTATTGGAGCAAGCAGAAAAATAGTCCCTGTGTGCTGCTGTATTAAGGTAGCAGAAGAATACTCATGACATTCTGACTTTGAAAAAAAAATTTCTGTTAAGTTACATGAATTGGGACGCGGTAAAAAAAATGTTATGTCTAGATAATTTTTTTCCCACTTACTGAACTTTGTTGTTCACAGAGAAAGTATCAGAGAGACCCAAGAAATGGAACAAGTATTTAAATTATCATAATCTTAAAAAGTTAAAGCAGAACCATTGGCCACCTCTGAAGTGTTTGGCGTTTGAATACAAGACTGAAGTCAAGCACTGTAGCATTCCCACCTCTGTGTCTCAGCTGGCCTCAAGGCAGATGGCTTAGCATTAAGTAATTTCTTATCACATACTTATGCAGTACTTTGCCCTTACTGAGTCAAAATATTTTTATTAGAGCAATAATAGAAATAGTCTAAATGGGGATTATTGCTCTGAGCCTGTTTTTCGTTCATAGAATGTACGGTTTGGTGCATTGCTAAGTTTGCATTTTTTCTGTTGAAAACTTTCGGCCTTCTCTTGATAGATGATCTTATTCTGTCTCAGAATTGTTTTTCAGTGCTTCATGACTCTGGCATTCTTCAAAAAAAAATCTACTCTCAGTTGAATTGCATACTTTACTAGGCTGAAATTTTCATGAAGTTTGAATGCCTTCTTCAGAGGAATTCTTCCTTGCTCATTTTGCATTCCTTTGTAGGAGCAATACTGTAACTCTAACAAAAGAATTATTCACTGCTGGCCACATTCAAAGCTCTTCTTCAAATTGAAGATATTTTACAAAATACATGTGTGCAAAGCATCATGTGTCTTTTAAAGGACTCTGTGTTTATATTTTGCTTTATTTTTTTAGTAATAGCACAAGACATTCCTTTGAGGACTGCGGGAGAATTAAGAGTGGATGGGGCTCTGGAAAGCAGAAGGAGTACTGATGGGTTGTGTTTCTTTTCATTTGTAGAGGATAGTCAGTGTTTCATTCTTAAAATGTTGTCATGGTAGCTTTGGAAATGCCGACTATTTTTCTGTTCATTAAATTGCTGAAATTGCATGTGACTTAA
The DNA here is from genome assembly GCF_000691975.1 of Corvus brachyrhynchos. Classification (NCBI taxonomy): domain Eukaryota; kingdom Metazoa; phylum Chordata; class Aves; order Passeriformes; family Corvidae; genus Corvus; species Corvus brachyrhynchos. The sequence continues at coordinate 5,034,665 of NW_008239553.1, forward strand.
TATAGTCTACTGAATTTAATGCATAAATTATGATGTTTGAGAATGTTTTGTAGAAGGAAATGCTTATCTGTCCTTCTGGCTACATGAGAATTTGCTGTTCTGATGGCACAGCAAATTGCACAGAATAGTTGAGGCTGTGAGGCAGAAAGAACTCTGGAGAGATGAGACTAGAGGGTGTTTTAGCTATGCTGTGTATGTCACTTGGGAACTTGACTTGGAAACAAAATTACTATCATTTTCTTTTGGTTTTCCTTACAAGGCTTTTAGAAAAACTACTAAGTCAGAACTTCTGTTTGACATTTCATCTGGGAGATGCTTCGTCCAAAAATATTTATCTTCAGGGTTGACTAGCAGAGTCTTTGGAATGACTTGCCTGCAAAGAAGCATACCTCCTCTTCACTTGGCAATATGTTCTTCCTTGGATGTGTCTCTTACCAGTATTAAATCAGGCCATCCTTCTTAGTCTGAGAAAGCTAATAAGATCACTGGCTAAAATGGAATGCATTCCTAACAGACTAATAAATTATAGGCAACCATCAAACAAGAAAATGGACAGTAGTACAAAATAGAGAGTAGTATTAGAATCATTACCACTATTTTTATTCTCAAAGCTTCCTTATAAGCTGTAGCTGTATATATTAATTTTGGCACAAAGCATATTTATGGATCTGGGCAATGAGCTGGATGCAGCCATTGGGAGCCTTTCCAGGAATTACCATTGAATGTGCTAGTGGTGAACATTATGAAAAAGCGAAGCTTTTCCACTGATTTTGAAAGCATTACTTTAAAAAGGAATCTTTGTTCAAAACACCAAAGTTATTTTTCAGATGCATTGAACTGACAATTTTCAGAGGCCAGGAAATTTTTTTACAGGGTGGAGTTGATATTTAGAGTGACGCAAAGAAATCTGTATCAGTCATGTGCATTATAGTTGGCTTTTATTTTATGTCATTTGGACTCTTGAAGATGACACCAAGGGCAAAACTATAAGGGATATGAATCCAGGGTTCTGTGTTGAGAAGGCACTGCAGTCCCGTGGGAAGCAGTAGCTGACTTTAATCTTTCTTTCAGCTGCTGTTAATATGCATGCCATTTCCTCTACAAGAATTCTTAGCCCAGTACGGTGCAGATCTGTAGTGTTCTGTCAAATGCTTTGTTGAGCCTCAGTAGCTTATGTGGTGGTGCCTTCCAACAGCTGGGAGATAGACATTTTAATATTCAGGTTTAAAACGAAATCATTAGTTTTTTGAGTCCTGGAGAGTGAGGAATAAAATTTTGAGTGTCATACATTTAGTTTTGTGTTCTTTATTAAGGATTTTTACATTGTGTCAAGATAGATATCTCAAGCCCTCACTGGCTTTCCTGCCAAAAGTCTGTATTGTTTTAATTAGCTTATGGCACCGACTTTTAATTGTCCTGTGAATCCTCTTCCTTCAGTTCCAAGTTATCTGCTTTCAAGAACCCTCTGTGTTGGAGTGTTGTCATATCTAAATACTGTCCCAGTGCTTGTGCCCTAGAACTGTCTAGAAAGATTGATTTCTGGATAAAATACAAGTCGAGGAGTCAGAAGATCTGGTTCCCATTCTTGTTTCCTGTATGATTTTTGGCAGGTTTCCTCATCTGGACGATTGAAATAATAACTGCTCTCATCATGGGATTCTGAAGCTGTATTAACTGACAGCAATAAAATGTGTTGAGATGTATAGATGAAAAGGTATATACAGTAATGCAAAATCACAGAAATGTAGATGCAGAAGCAGTAACTTAAAGCTGATTGTTTTATCATATTTACTTTGACAGAATACTTGCATAGAGTCCTTACAGTGCAGGCTTCCCAACTGAAATGCTCTGACATGTAAAACGTGCCCAAAGTGAACTGCTGATGAAGTGATGTTTGCAGGATGGTGGAATTCCAGATAACACTTTCTTTTACTGTACATTCAGCTGTAGGGTTCCCTTGTCTGTTGCACAGACAAAGGAGATTGTGAAGGGATCCTTGGGGATTTTTGAGATCCTTTGTTCCTGTTGTTGATCTTGCATACAAAAATTTTGTTGTGTATGCATCTGTTTGTTTATACACTACCAACCTAAACTGGAAACTCTTGTAACCTAAATGTGTTAGAAAGTCAAGACTTATTCTTCCAACAGACCTAGCAGTTATTTGGATTAAGAGACAAATTTTGAATAATTTCTCTGCAAATAATGCAGACAAACGGCATCTAGCAAACAAATAGCATTCAGACCCCTCTAAATAATTATAATCCTTCCTCTCTTTTTCTCTAATGCAAAAATTGTCCATTATTTAATGTGGCCAGCCGTGTGGAGAACTGGGGTTGCGTTAATGATGCCCTTCTCCGTGTTCTTGTCTACTGTATTTGATCCTGTAGTCAGCTATAAAATAATGTATGGAGTGACAAGGATGGTATCTTGATTGTATCCAGCTGTCTGGAACAAGTCAAGGGCAAAGAGGCCTTCCATGTAGCCAAGCACCCACTAAAGAATACCAGAAATATTAAAATTTAAGCCAGTTCCTGACAAAGGAAGCTGGTTGGTTAGATCCAAAGCCAGCTGTGAAAGTAGTTAGGTTGTAGTCATATCTACTGAAGTTAACATCAAAAGTTTCATTTTAATCATGCTTGGGTTTAGTTAGGGTTAAAATCTTTTTAAATAGTCATTTGTATTTCTCTATAACAATTATTTTAGTATTCCATTAATGGCCTTTTGCTCTGGGACATGGCTTCTCTGAGTTGTAGGGTCCTTCCACAGCAAGCTTGTGGTTTTTTGTACTTCTTCCTGGCAACTTTTTATTCCAGGAATTTGGACTTAGGAGAATTTAAGTGATCTTTGCCCCACTGAAACTCTACCCTCCCAAAGCAGATGTGTTGCATTTGCTTTCTGTGCAAGCCTGGTTAACAGCATGTCACATTTTTTTTCTCTTCAGGTCTGGCGTGAGTTCCCTGACAGGTTGGTTGGATATCCAGGCCGCCTGCATCTTTGGGACCATGAGATGAACAAATGGAAATACGAATCAGAATGGACCAATGAAGTCTCAATGGTGCTCACTGGGGCAGCCTTTTATCACAAGGTAATATACAACTTGTATTAATGTACAATGTGTACATTAAAAAATATCTATATGTGTTTCTGTCATTGTTCCATCACTTTTTGTGGTGCTATGATTATGCTCTTTAGAACGGAGAACCAATTGCAAACTTTCCCTGGACCTCTTTCAGTTGCTGTGAAAACCAGTGATTTGTCTCTGCCTCTAAAATAAAATCATTACTTACCTGTATGATCTTACAAAACTCTTGCTAGTTTGCATGACCTGAAAGTACGTAGCAAATTTTGCAGTGAATGTAGCTTTGTAGCTAGCAGGTTCAGAAAAGAAAACCAATTTAAACGAAATTTGTGTGCTGGTCAGGAAAGGAATAATTATGCAATTTAGCACCCAAAAATTATTTTCTATCTGCAGTATCATTTAACTGCCTTCAAACAAGAACTGCCGTTCCATAACTGAAATATTTAGTCTTGCAGTTACTGTGTCTGTATTTAAAATTATCTTCTTTCTCTCTCTCTCTTCTCTGCAGTATTTCAACTATCTTTACACCTATAAAATGCCTGGAGACATCAAGAATTGGGTGGATGCGCATATGAATTGTGAAGATATTGCCATGAATTTTCTCGTAGCAAATGTCACTGGCAAATCAGTCATTAAGGTGGGACTTTTCTGCTGTTTATGTTTACATAATTAAAAAACATGAGATACATACTTAAATTTATTCAGTAGGCTTCAATGTATTACTTAATCCTCCTTTTTCTCTCATTTTACCCCAGTATGGTATCTTGTTCTTCTTCCATGGTAGAAAAGCCCCTCTAGTAAAATTTTTATGTTAACTGGGAACAGAGAATTGTTTTTTACCAGCTGTTTCTGGTGGCTATTTTAGCCATGTAGATGAGCTATAAAGAAGATAATTTAAATGACAGCTGTACATATGTGTGTATATGTACATGCCCACATACATATATTTTAACTATTTGAGATCTCTAGAGGAAAGAAATTGCCAACTGTCCACAGCTCACTCTATCATTGCCTGACAACAGCTGATTTATAGGAATGTTAATTGCAAGAACGTTAATTGCAAGATCAGCTTTAAATGAACTTTTTATCCCTGAATTAATTTCCTGACATGTTTCGACACGTTTTCAGGTCTAGACATTCACTCCGTACATTCATTTCAAAGTGTGTCAACTCGGAATGAGATTTAGAGGCCACCAGGCATTACTTCAATTAGCAGGGCCCATTTTCCCATCTGTCCATCATCATTTACTGGGACTGGTGGCTGCATTTCCTGGAAAAGTCTTTAGAAGATAAAGTGTGTGCTTTTGCTGAAGCAGTCTTTTGAGCTGTATGAGGGCACAGCAGAGTAATTTGGCACCTCTGTGCGATTCGGAGAGTCTTGCAGAGTTTGCCAGTCAGCCCTTAACCAAAGAGAGCAAAAGAGCGCCGGTTGGATTAACGTTACGGGGAAGTATGGGAAGCTATATTTCATCGCTGTTATGGCTGCAAGAACAAATGGTGTTTATACAGGGACCTTGGCAGTGAGAAAACAGTCATTAAACAGGAATTAAGGAGCTTGTCATCGCCACTTCTTTTCAGTTACAGAAGGAAAAAACCCTCCAAGCCGTTTTTATTGGGCCCCTGTGAATTTTTGCAGTCAGCTGGGCCAGATGGAGCTGAATGGAGGAACAGAGTGGCTTTTTTTTTGTACACCCCCTCTTTTTGAGACAGCTCAGCTTACACTGCAGGCATGTTCAGAGGTATTGCGCTGCTCTCTGTGCAAGGAGATTGATGTCCCTTCTGTTGATATTTGATAATATCTGGCGTGCCTTTCTGCAGGTGACCCCACGAAAGAAGTTCAAATGTCCTGAATGCACAGCAATTGATGGGTTATCACTGGACCAGACACACATGGTGGAAAGGTGAGTGACCACTCTTTATTTCTCTGATTGCCTTGTTCTGATCCCTAGAATCTTATCCTGTGTCTCATTAAATTAGGATCAAAAATTATAATGTTTCTATAAATTACTAATTTTGAAAGAATGTTACATGGATTTGGATTTGATTAGCATAAGTCATTCCTACAATGGGTGATGTGTCACTGAAAAATAGACTACTACGAAAAAGGACTTTAGAAAGGTATAATTTTTAACAGCTTTGCTGTAAAGCTTATAGGACACATATATGAAGTTCAGGTTCTTCACAGTATGGTCAGTAATACCACAGTTCTGTTTGGCATGGAATATGAACTGTAATAAGCATGATTTTTTTTTTTTTAATCAGATAACTGATAGCTTACCAAAGAGTAGAAAGGATATAAATCATTAATAAAAGAATTTGAAGTGATATTTGTACGTTGTCTTTTCTCCAAGGATTGGGAAGCACATAGCTTCCACTAGTGAAGGGCATTTGCTGCACAATTCCATGTTGCGTTTTTTAACAATGGCAGCATTATCATATTTTTCTGAAAATTTAGTTTTGAAATGAAGTATGCATTTGGAAAGGCACTGAATGCTTATAGTGAAATACTGGAAGTTTGTAAGTATGAGATTTCCATTCCCTGCTTTACAGTAAAAGGGCTTTCTAGCCTTGACCAAGACACCAGGCTTCTCTCTGCCTTGCCTTCTGAATGTGTGAAATAAGGGAAAGTTTCTTCACTTTTGCAAAGCTGTTCAATTCCTGTGGTTGAAATGGGCTATCTGACAATAAATGTACACACTAGTTATTCAGTGGAATTTAACTGAGGTTTAGGACCGACAGTGGCATCTCACCTTAGGCATCTTGGGCTGTTGCATCTTTCCTGCAAACTTTGGGAGAAATCATTTGCAGCCATGGAACTGATGGGGTAGATAAGCAGGGGGAGGAAATCACCAGAAGAAACAGACAGTTGGACTTGATGATCTTAAAGGTCTCTTCTAACATTGATGATTATATGATTCTAAGAGATGACCAAAAAAAATCTGATCTGCATTTAAAATAGGCCACTTCAGATTTGCATGAAGAGGTATAACATGGTTATCTTACTAGTGATAGAATTTTAACTTTAATTCTAATTTACATAGTGACTAGAATTTTAACAGTGAGCTTTTTTCTGTTCTTCTCTGCAGAACTCAGAAAATTTGAAGTGTTGTATGGGCTTTAATAAGACTGGATTAAAAAAAGGAGTATGCAAGTCAGGAGTAAAACATACCCCATTAAGATGGTAAAAATTACTCTGCAGGAAAATTTGAGAAAAGCGTGGGAAGTCTTGTAGATCTTAAATGTTAGCTGAAAGGGAAGCACAAGAGGTTCCCCCATATCTATTAGTTCTGCACTGGCTTACAGGATGGACTACCCGTAGCCAGTTGAGCTTTCCTATGGTCATAGTAGTAGCACTACCACAACATGTGGGAATTTTGGTTATGAACTAGGTTCTCATTAAGGTAAATGCTATAAAAACAGAAGATGAAAAAGTGCTCTTTGCCTTGAAGTGCATTATGATGCTGGGTAAAGGTCATGTTTCCATGTCTAGAGCAGTTCTTGTATCCTCAGAGTAAAGTGTCATTGACAGTTTATTGAGAACATGTTTAAACAGTTGCCTTGCTTGTCTGTAATTTTGAAAAGTGGAGAATACTGGGTTGTGGGAAGTGTTAGATTGACTGCAAATCCACGTACTTTTATTTGCCCAGCCAAAGAAGTACATGCTGAGATAGAGTCTGAATGCAGGAGAATCTGGAGAGATAGTTTTAGGTATATTCAGACTTGATTTTGAAAATCCTTAATATCACACTGATACTGCTTGCTACACCTAATGCCCTCTTGCCCTGTGTTATCATCTGCATTCAATAAAAGGGAGTTATTTGAGAATCTGAAAGGGCTTATTTTTTTGAATCTTCTAAGCTAGATATTAATTTAAAGTGGGTAATAAATGGTAACAACTCCTAGAGCTAATTATCCTAACCTAGCAGTGAGTAAGGCTCCCATATCTATCTGTCTGTCTATCTATAAATACATATATAAAAACACTATTTTCAGGGTCACGAGAGAAGCTGAATGGAAAAAAATGCATGCATCAGGGAATCCTTGTCACTATAAAAGAATAACTTTGTACTGATAACTTTACAGTGTTGGGTATCAAGAACAATACCTGAGGTGTCAGGCAAAGAGCCATTATCAGCTTTACTTGCAGCTTCCCCAAGTGCCTGACTCCGTGCTTTTTAGCATTCAGAAATAACAAACAGGTAGTCTGAGCTAATTACTTGCCTGGATATCCAGGGATCAACTTACCATTTGGGAAACAGGCAGTTTATCGGGGTTGTCACATACGTGTACAACATTTCTGGTTCAGAAATAGCAGAGAGATGCCCAGCAACTGCCTGTTGGTTTTGTAAATGGAAAAGGTTTGAGAAGTCAGTTGTGGAGATCTGTCCAGAAGAGATGTGTAACTAACTGGTTTTGTTGAGCATTTTGACTTGTCCAGCAGAGACAAAGGAAGATGGCACAGTTGAACTCTGTCTCCTATTAAGAAATTTTATTCTTTTAGCAATACACTGAATCATGGGGAAGCCACTCTGCTATTCTTCTCGCTGTGTAATTTATTTGAAATAAAAAGAAGACTTCAGTCCCCAGGGTTATCGAACTCCATCATTAGAGCACATAAACTGAAGAAAGCTTTGAAGCGAGAATCCTCTTCTTGCCCTAGGTTAGCCTTTACCTCAGGTCACAGAAGAAACTGTAGGAAGGTCTCAAAATCCCTGTATTTACAGGTGTTTAAGTAGCAACAAGTTTTCTGCCTTTAGCATCTTGGCATCTGGCTCTCAAAAATGGAGAACTCTGTAAAATGCAGTCTAGAGGGCAACTGCCACTACAGTAAATTTAGCAAAGGGCTGAGCTGCTTCTGTGGCAACAATAACAGCAGTGTTTTATTTAGGACATGTAAGTGTTTGTTAGAGTCAAAATAGGAAGCCATTCCCTTAAGAGGCAAACTGACCAGGTCACAGTTAGCCAAAGGTTGCAGGTACATGGTTACCCTGCCAAAAAGTTAGTTGGATTATAACAGTGAGGAACCTGATTAAGAGAGACCTTAACAAGCACCAAGGTCATCTAAAGGCAATGGGGCTCTCAGTTTCTGAGTTCACACAATTTCTTGTTGAGCTGAGCACAACTGCATGTTGTCAGCAAAGCAAGGGGAAAAAAATAGTTCTTGGAAGCAAACATGCCTCTGTTACTTTGAATTTGCGAAACTATTGACACAACCAAGAGAAACACCTTCCCTCCATATTGAGATGACATTACATTCTCTTGGCTACCTACCTTTCAATGTTTAATGTTCTGGATATGCTTTCTGGTTTATATTGTCCAAAAGTGTCAAGGACTTCAGAATTCAAGTGATTTAGTGCTAGAGATGAAATTTTTGGAAGGAAGTGTCTTTCTTTCAAACATATTTTGTGGCTTGTGCATGACATTTCTTTCCTTTAAAAAAGCATGCTTCTGATCTTTGAATTTGATATTTATTTGTGGAGGACTAACTTCTGCTTCAGCCAGAGTGTTTAGAACATACTAATTTTTCCATTTTTCATTTTTGCCATTTCTTTAACAATGAAATTTTTTCTTGGTGGTTAAAGATACTGTACTGGCATCCTTGAATGGACTTGCCACCAAAATAAGTTTGGCTGTAGAAGGATCCCATCTTGGTATTTTCTCATAAGACCTCATTTTTTATTTGGGAGTGTAACCTCTGGAGGGAAGAGGTCAATTTTGTCTGCCCTATCCATTTAGTTTTGTCTTTTTCTCTGAGGGTGCCACTTAGTTCCGGTTGTGACAATGGCTGGTCTGATGTGGACACCTGCCTAGCAGGCAGCAGGCTGAGATAACGAATTCATTTCACACCGGCCACCAAGCAGCTGTTACATTACAATGTCTTTCAGTCATTACTGGCAAAGGCAGGATTTGAACCAGTAGACTGAAAGTGTTCTTGTATTCCAGAAACCAGTGAAGGCCAACAGCTGTGCAAACTTCTGACACGCACATCTCCCAGGGCATCTACCTCCTTGCCTGTGAAGTTTGTGGGTTTCCTGCCATGAGACTTCTCCAATACACATCATGGATTAGTTAACCACATTTCTTACCAGTAACAGAATATTTGGAAGTCTGACTTTATCTGAAAATCAGATGTATTTAAGGTATCTCACGGTGGGCATCTTGTGGAGGAAACAGAAGCTGCTTAATGTTCTGGAGGAAACAGAAACTGCTTAATGTTCTGGAGAAAACACTCAGTTCCTGCTGTCTGCAGGAACTACTGCAGCCTTTCAGTGGCTAAGGTCCAAATCTCTTTCTCTCAATGGTTCCCCTTGTTATTGCAGATATTGAACAGCTACCTGGGTCTTCAGTCCTCACTGATGGCTCCTTTGCTGTTTCAGATGTACTACCCTGGAGCAAATATTACTTGTCACAGGAGTAGAGGCAGTGTCCCACTGTACACAATTTTGTCTTACACTCTGAATTCCTTTTCGTTTGTTTCTGGTTCCTATGATTTGAATCTGAAGATAAGAAGGTGTGAGGTAGGATGAAGTACGAGAGCATGGAAAGGTAGCAGAAAGTGAAGCATCAGCACTTACCTGTATAAATATTTTATTCAAGTATCACTTCATATGAAGTAGTTTTCTGACACTTTTCTCAGGGCAGAAAATGGCCTGAATTATGACCATTATAGCTTGAAACAGCTATGTGGCTGAGGAAATAATTTTGAAAACTGCTCTTGCTGTCCCATCTACTTGAAAAGAGTGTTTGGGGCCGTGTTGAGAAGTCCCCATCACAGAACTGTCACACTCAGTTGGTGTGATTGACCAGGTCCTGATGAGGAAAATTATCCTGGAGCCATAGTGACACCCTAACCCTTCGAAGGGGTCCAGAGAGGGTGCAGTGGTTGGCGAGCGAGAGACCTGCTCTGTGACTGCCTGCAGCACATCAGTCTCTGTAGCTCAGTCAAAGTACACATTTCCTTTTCCATTTTCCTTTTTGAATGGCAAAAGAGATGTCACCGGTTTTCTTGTAGCTCTCTGTGTTATCTGTAAGGAACTGCTATCATGATTCCTGGTATCTGAATTTCTTAAAAGCTGTTTTATACAGCAGGCAGCTAATGTTCTCTGAGCATTGGCTGAGGTGAGATAAGCCAGGTTTTCTCTGCCTTGCTTCCATAGGTACAGTGCCCTTCAGTAAAAGAGTTAAAGGAGCAATGTAAGGGTTAAACATCTGTTTGCTTGTTTTTTGAAGAACATGGCTGTTCCTTTCCACATTACTGACACCTGAGATTATTAAAACTGAAAGAGTCATCAGTGGTCCAGTTTTTTTGTGCTAATGTGATACCTTATTGCTCAATATATCTTTCTTTAGACAAGGAAAATAAACTAGTTAGTTTCTTTCATTTTATAGTTTTAATTCAGCTTCACCTTTAAGTTGTAATACAATCAGCTCTGCCTATTCGCTGAGGCATGTTTATTTTTTTTTGGGAAAAGATAGAGCTTCTGAAGAAGCCTGAAAAAAGACAGACTTTTTATTTAGAACTCTGTTTTCACAAAGCCTTGGTTTTTGCAAAACCTTCGTTATAAATGAAATTGACCCAACAGTGGCCCTTTAAGAGACATGTTGGCAGTTAATCTGTTCTGGTTTACAGCATGTACATTGCTTTAAGAATGACTGGAATTCTAGGGGGAGGGAGAAGGGAAGCTTTGACCTCCATGTGCACATGTGCTGCTGCCAGCATCCCCTTGCTCGTCTCTGTGATTAAATGGATAAATCAAAGAACATCAGCTTCTTTTCTGTTCTCTCTGCAGTGAGTTTCTCTTTTTATTTATTAGTAGCCAGCATGGCTGAAATGCTTCCAATTGCAAGAGGGAAGGTTTCTACCAGTTATTTTGGTGTGGGAGTTGGTAGCCAGCCCAGTTGTTGGAGTTCTTAATTATACTGCTTTCCTTTTCTCCAGATCTGAATGCATCAATAAGTTTGCCTCTGTCTTTGGGACCATGCCTCTCAAAGTGGTGGAGCATCGTGCTGACCCCGTCCTGTACAAAGATGACTTTCCTGAGAAACTGAAGAGCTTTCCCAATATTGGCAGCTTGTAAGGAGTGAGACAAACCTCAATGAGGAACACGACAGCTGAAAAGGTGCTATGAGGAGTATTAAGGCCCTGGAGACAAAAATCGCTAGAGAGTGGGTTGCATCTGAGGGAGATGGGAATTAATCTTGTCTTCCTTTTACATTACACAAAGTTGTAATTGAAATCTGGACAACTGCTTCTCTGTTGCTCACAGAGGATTGAGTCTATTTGTGGGTTCTCCCAAAAATGTCAAACACACTTTTGTCCAAAGGAGGCTATGTGCCTGGAAGAATAAAACAGAATCTTGCTCTTTGTGGTCTGACTGGCATGACTGAGCTCTTCTATCAAGTGTGCTGCAGGCTCTCTGGTTAGTGAGCATCCATCCATTCCAAGCAACTGTCTGCAATGTAGAGCTGTTCTCTTTTGGGAGGAGTTTATTTCCTCTGTGGCTGGTGGGCCTCTGTCTTTTGAGCTTTAACTGTTTTCTTAAGTAACTGTGTAAGAAATATTTTCTTCTGTAATGTGAGACAAATGTTTATTTTTTTACAACATCACCAACAAAAATCTGTCTGCTTTCACCTAGTTTAAAGAGCAAAGCATTTTGTGTTACTTAAATTATTTTGATGGAGATGGAGACACAGCAGCCGGGAGGATAGTCTCCTTCAAAGCAGAGACCTGCAGGACAGAACTGCAATTGCTGCACCTCCTGCAAAAATCTCAGGTTTTCTGCTGCACTCATGCAGAAGACTCTGACTCTGTATCAGAACTAGTTGTATTATGCCGAAAATGATTTGTCTTTAGTCTTCTTACATTTTTTATTCTCATTATCAAACCAGCAATCAGGTTACAGTTTTACATTGTAGCCCTCCATAGGGAAGAAGTATGAAATAAGTTTTTTCCCATCTGAATCCTCTTCAGCAAGAAGCGTACTAATTTATAAAACACCTATATTTGCAGGAATTCCCAGTTTCAGCTTCAATGTGCAGGCAAATGTGTATGTATAAGACACTGTTGATGCACAATTACAAACTCCTGTAAATTACCATTGTTGGAAAAATGGTTGTGTCTTTGCTTGTAATTAAAGGAACCCATTGCCACAGGCTGGAACATACAGCTTAGGAAGTCTTTTGGAGAAGATTTACATTTCTTAGGAGCATTTGAATAGTTTCTCTGTACTGAAAAGAACCTGAATGAGAAAACTACACGCAACAAAATTAGAAATAAAGTTGCCTGGACTGTTACTCTTGTCTTTCAATATTAATGAGGGTCCTAAATTGGGCTGAGAAAGCAATCTTTTTTCTAGCTCCACTGATAAAATGTCTGTTACTAGGTAAGTGTGATTTCACTGTCTTTTGAAACCTCTGTTGCTGCTGGTTACAGACACATTCTACTTGATGGGCTGTTTTTCTGTTACAGTGCAAGCAACCTTATTCCTCAGATTTGCCAAACCCCAAACAATAGGACAAGTGTTAGACATCACAGTTCACCCCCTCTCCTAAGCTGGATACGCAGCAATGACAGAAACCAAATGAAAGTCAGGCTAGAAACAGGAAACATCTGCTCCTATTTGTCTCACCCCCACTAAGACTTATCTTATTGCCCAATGCAGTGGATGTGCTGTGAATGAGAATCATATTGGAACAATAGCTCTGAGGGGATGCTTCACTTCATAACCTCCCTGGGATGTGCCTGTAAACTGTATCATCCGACTCTCTGGGAGTGTTTAATTACTAGTAAATGTTTTTTGCTGCACTCTTTGTTTCATTCCTGAGTTGCTATGGGAGCTAAAAGGATAGCTGTTGCAGTGACAACTGCTGTCTGAACAGTGGCTATCACAAGAGAGAGGAAGGTTTGCTACTCATTATTTCTCCTTTGCAGCCTTTCAGGTTCATTAACATGAACCTTCTTATTGAATCTCTCTGTTGATTTATGTCCTGGTGGTTGAGCATCAGGAGATACCAGCATGTTTGCTTTAAAAGGGTAGCTGTGACAGTGCAGTAGTCACTTCAGTTTTGGCTGTCCTTTTGGAGCTGATCTCAGCTTGGCAGGCCCTAGCAGTTTAACTGAGTTATAACACCTTCTTTACAGAGTTGTGAAGCTGCTGTGATTTCTTGATTCTTTCTCAGTAAGTTTGTTTTGCACAGAGTTGTAAAAGACACTACGGATTTGAAATAGTTGGTTGAATATTTTTAGATGTAGACAACCAAACCTGCCCTGCTAAGCTGAGCTATAATCTCCAGTCAGTAAAAAGGTAACAGGTCCTTGTGTCTGCATTCAGGAGCATCTGAGTAGTTTCCCCTGACACAAAACGTCCAGTGACCCCTAACAATCATGTTTTATCCTTTGGCCTTTTACAGTTGCTTTTATAGGGCTAGCTCGTTTACAACCCCATTTGTGTCTGTTTAGAGCTGTGGAGAAAATTGGACAATTGACCATAAAGAAAAATTGTAAAATTGCCTACTTGCCCTCTGCATTTATGATTGTGATGTTCTTGATGCAAAATCTGTAAAGGTAAGATGTAATTCTATGTCCGATTTGGAATGGTTTTATTGTCAATCTTTAAATTAAGACCATTTTTAACTTTTCATTGTATATATGATACCCAAAAAAGCTTAATAATTGTATATTAAAAATTAAAATCAAATGAGTGTTTGTTGTATTTCACTTCTGGAGTGGCACAAGGAAACATGAATTAATTCAGAAGGGAGAATTTCAGTGGCAAGCTTTTTTACTACATAAATCTGTGTTAAACTTGAATATCCACAATGCACTTTGGAAAGATCTGTCAATATTTTGTCTTTCCCATAACTGGAGTTTGATGGTTGTCTTGAAAACAGAAGTTTTCTCTGCATGAATTCATCCCAGTCACCTTTTTGGGGAGTGTAGTTGTTACTTTAATTTTCTGCCAAGATTTGACAATAGCGTTTATCTTGGAGAAATATGGAACAGATTTTTTTTTTTTTTTTTGCAAAGAGATACAGCAGATGTTAAATAACTGTGCTTTTGAGAAGAGAGCTTTGGCTGAGTCACTGAGATTGTGGAATCCAATGTGGTGGCAGCTTTTTGTTTCCAGAAGCACTGCAGCATAGTCCCTGTGGATCATGCCCCAAAAGGGCAGCGTGTGCATGGCACACCTTGCTGCTTGTGCATAGCAAGGGAGGATGTGCTGCAGGGCCTGCCCTGCCAGGCGTGGGGAGTCCTAAGGATACATTTTTAGCATCATCAACTCTTCCTACAATGCATGAGTTTTTCCTTCCTCACCGCTCCATCTTATTACAGGATGTGAAAATTCAGGCCCTAATGTTCCAAATTACTCTCTCCTTCCATCTCCAGCTCCTGCTCTGGAACCTCCTGCCATCCATAATGCTTCTGGTGGTGTGGTTCAAATATGCTTTACTCTAGCAACAAGTTTATCCCTGTTAATTATCCATTCAAGGGCCTTTTAAACTCAAGGACCTTGGAGACACAGATGTCAAAATAATTGTAGGTGGGATTTAAGTGATGCTCAGTACTTCTGACTCATTTTGCTTTTAGGCTGTATTGGTGAGTGTTGAGCATTCTAGGAAGATGCTATCCTGAGACACATGAAAATGGATTCAGGTGGGCAATTTTAATGTAAATATACCTCCAAGATTTGGTATGAGTGCCCTCCATAATAAATGTCTGATACCTTGGGTACTTCTCACAGGTAGAGCATCTTTTGATCAGAAAAGATCTCAGAATGGTTAATGGGTACTGCATAAATCTGTCCAGCCTTCTTACATGGAAGCTGCTCTCACAATTGAAGCATGATACATGGAAGAAAAACTAAAATCGATGGTGCCAATGAGAAAATGGATATTAAATGCCCTAGCCAGAGATCAGACAGAGTGAGTATGAATTTTTTCATTTTTCTTTTTGAAGATTTGCATATTTCAATTTTACTATGACTGCTGCAAAGTATGTTCTTTTGTAAACTAAAATGTAAACTATGTGTAGTTCTTGTAGTCGTGGATATTCTCATTCATTTACGTGAATCAAGAAAGAGAAATTCTGCAAACTTGTGTTTGATTAAGTCTATGCTAGAAAATGAGCCTCCAGTTGGTCCAGTTGCTAACTTCAGTCTGATCCTGAAGAGCTGGAAAGAGCAGAGCAAATCCTGGCCACTATTCCACCTATACTGCCTTTTCATTTCAATTTTTAGGCTGAAAATAATAATTTCTGTCAAAACCTGCCACACAATGTCAAACACAATACTTTGTAGGATCTGCGAGTTATCCCATGAGCAAGTGGTCACTTCAAACCTCTTGCTAAAATTGGCATGTGACAGAGATAGCATTTGCTTAGCAGAAAATTCAGGTAGAACACTTTTGCTCTACTACTGAGTCATAGGTCCTTAAGTTGTATCTCATGCTGTTGGGAGTGCCTGTAGGATGGTGTAAGTTCTTTTTATGATGCCTGCCACTCCTGTATCTAAGTGCAAGAAATTGAGCTTCAGGGTTCTCCTGTGTGGGTAAGATCAGCCTCTTACCTGCAGCTGCAGATAAGAAAACAGAGAGAGGCAGTCGGATACCCTTCGGAGATGTGTGGGTAAAAACGGGATTCACCACCGGTATCCCAAGCCTGGGATTTAGCAGAGCAGCTACACTTTTGTCTGAATTGTTGTTTGTTTGGAGTTTTGGGTTCCTCATACCAAGGCAGAGGACTGTTAGCCTTGACTTTAGGAATCAGCAGGCTTCAGCAGGCCCTGGCTTGAAGCCATTTCGAGACATTCCTGGTGCACTCTGTGTAATTTCAGCCTGATGGAAATGGCTGTAATGCAGTCCCACCTCTGCTGATCTTCAGGATTCCCCTGTCTGCAGCTTCTTGTGGTTGCTTTGAAAGTGAGTTATGTTTCCCATTAAAGGATAACAGGGACAATCGAGGCAATTAAGTGGACTGGCTTGGAGCTAGCAGCACGAAGGGAGTTTTCCGACTGAAAACAGTGCTGCTCAAAGGTTCTTCCTGCAAGGTTGCCTGTTTGCTGTCTTCATTTGTCTGGAAAAGGATCCAGTAATTGTCCTTCAAATTTCCTTTAGTCACGCTAAATGCCTGTTTACTTGCATAAACAGGAAGTGCTCCTGCTCCAGACAAGCATGACAACTCTGTAGTGGCTATGGACAGAGATCAGGGCAACTGGGTTATGATTTTATTAGGTCTATAAACTTGCATCAGTGCTCAGTACCAGACTTTACGCAGGGGGGATGTTGTGACTAAGAAAATACCAGTCTAATTATTAAGCCACATCTATTAGATTTTTAACCTAAATTTCAGCTGAGGGCGGGCTGGACAAAGGTCAAAGCTGGACCATTTGACCAATGAAGACATGAAGAACTTGGGATATGCGGACCCACATGAGGTTTTCCATGTGTCATTATGAGGTGTGGTTTCTGTTGCACCCTGTGCTTTTAAGGATGAAGCTTATCTCTTCTAGCCCCTCCCCTCCATTCCGTGCAGTGATGGGGACCTGTAAAACTAAAAGCCAAAGCTTGGGACTGACTGAGCAAAGTGCCACTTATGGATATGCAGCTGCTCTGTGTGAACATCTCATGCTCATCCAAGAGATAAGCTCATAATGCCTTGGAAAGATACCTGAGCTTCTCAAGCCACAGGCTGTGTTCCCTCCCATGTGTCCATGTGTATATGTGCCATACACTCAAGAAAACCACTGTTTCTCACCTGCTTGACTGGCTGTTTGTAAACTTACAGGTCCTTCTTTTGTGAAACCTCTCTTTGAAAGTGAGGGCTGGGTCTCAGCTGGGTGCTGGGCACAGTTAGTGCCAGGTGCCTTCAGCTGAGGACTGACAGGAACAATAACTCCTTTGCCACACTTCATACAAACAGGGAGGGGAAAAGGTTTGAAGGAGAAAGGACCGTAAAATGAGATCCGGGAATTCAGCAAGGCTACAGCAAAAGGAGCAGATTGCTAACTCAGAGCATCTGTCTTTGCCCTGTGAGTAAGTTACGAACTGAAAAGCAAGAGAAAGTGGAAGATCCTTTCACAAATAATAAACACTTGTTTGTCTCAGATTAAATGCAACACCTTTACATGTGGGCTCCAGCTGGCTGTAAGTAGATGCACCTTGCATGGCTGTTACCTTCCTTGCCAATGAGAAGATTATTGAACATCCATCTGCTTAAAGGTTAATAACCTGCTTTTAAAAAGAGGAAGAAAAAAGGAAAATCTGTTTAGTTTACAGGAATAAAAAAATTGTTTTTCATTTAAACTGCCCAAACTTTGCCCTGCCTCAAAGTCGTATTCTCCAGCAGAGAAGGAACGCATTAACCTAGGAGCTGTAGCCACATCTCCCAGAGAGAAATTTTTCCATGTGTTTTAAATAACTCCTGTAACTCCTCTAAGAAAGTGTGGCTTCAAGAAAAAAAATGCACATTTCTAATCTGGGTCCTGCCACTTTTTAGTTCTTTGGCATCATTCAGGCCAGGAGCAATTTCTGATGTAAACCCATACAAGCAGGATGTTACTGAAACTGGCTTTAGGCTCTCAACACTCTGAACTCTGCCAACATCTGGAGAATCTGGCTTTGAGTGCTTGGGGAGGGAAGGAATTTTTCTCCTACAAGTGAGAGGAATGGATAAGCTTGCAACAGCACCTGCATTATCCATTTCTTTGTGAGATAGAAAACAGCCATGCACCATCTGAAGCAAGCTGATGCTCCCAGACAACTGATGGAAAGGCCAGAGGGACTCTATGGGTCTTGGCGGGTTGCTGGCAGCCGCTGGGCACCTTCTCAGTTCTGCCAGAACAAGAAGGGCCCTTCCCAGTTCACCCAGCATCTGGGTATAGGGACTTGAACTCTTACTGGTCCCAGTGCTGGTGGGTCTGTGCAGTCAGAAGGAAACAGGTTTGCATCTGAGTTTATTGATGGAGTGCAAGCAACAGAAAGGGCCCTCACAGAACCCAGATTTCCTGCACAGTGGGACAAGAGCTGTGCTCTAGGAACTGCTGGGGCCGAGACAAACCCTTCCCTTTGTGTGGCGACAAGTGAAACTGAGAGGGCTCAGTCTGCCCCACAGCCTAATGAGCGGCTTCTGGCTGCAGGCAGGCACCTCTGCAAAACCCTGCAAAGCCACAGAGGAGGAGAGGGTGGATGAGGCTTGGACACCTCTGCTAAAGTTAGGAGTTAGGAGGGGAGGGAGTGTGATGGCCTGTGGGAATATGGGAAACACTGCCAGCCCCAGATGTCATCTCCTTGGGCTTCAGGAGACCTTGTGCTTGGTGTCCCAAGCATGACTGTGCTGCGGAAAAGGGGTGGTGCCACAGCACAGGGAGCTGGAGAGCTGAGGGTCCCCAGTTCTGTGGCCTCTTGTTGCCAAGTCAGCTTCTCCCTGTGCCAGCTGTGGTTACCTGCTGCCTCACTAAGGACTGCCTGAGAAGGGCTGGGAGACCTGCAGGAGCCCTGTGAGGCTTAAGCTCTGCTGGAAGCAGCAGCTCCAGAGCAGTAAGCAAAGGAGACCATCCTGCTCTCTTCCCTGTGGCCAGGGTGCCCTCTGTGCTGGCTAGTGCAGATGCCAAGCGATGCCAAAGGCACTCCCAGAGGCAGAGAGGCCCCGTTAGCCGGGAGCCGGCTGGCAGGATGCCCCAGTGCCTGGCTGCTGGCTCTTAACCATCTCTTTGTACTGGGAGAGGCAGCAGCCCGTGAGCTGCCACCTGTTGTGAATCTACCCCTGGCTAATCCATTCTGGACTGCATCAGCAGTTCAAAAGGGCAGTGTTAGTATTTTTTGCCAGCTTCAATTAACGTGAGATTTTGGAGGCCCCTCTGATCACATTTCATCTGTCATGAGTCAGGAACAAACCAGCCAGATTGCAGTTGAGAGGAGAGAAGAGAAGGAGTTTATTGCAAACCAAAACAACAACAACAGTGTTTGTGCCCCCTTGGCCAGGGTGGGTGGGAAGCAGGGACCTTCCCAGTGATGCCACTCCTTTCAAAACCTGGAAAAACAAAAATTGGTGACTGGAAATTCCAGCCCTTCACCTCCCAAAAAAAAAAAAAAATAGTTGCAAGTGCAATAACTTACTTCAAAAAAAGTTAAAAAGAATCAAGCTGCAAGACTGTTTGTTCTTTTTTAATATTCCACTGTAATGAACTGGTAATACATGGTTGCATAGGCAATAACATTGCATGGCACAAACCTCACGTGGCAACATTTTAAATGATTTTTTTTATTCTTTTTTTTCCTGAACATTTTTAAAACTTTTTATTTTTTTTATATGTTCTACCCCAGGCCATCAAGCTAAAGAGAAAAAAAAAAAAAAAAGGTAGCGTTTATACAAGGTTACAATATTTTACAACAAAAAACAATAATATTGATTGAGGTTTGTTTTCTTTCTTTCTCCCAGTCTCTCGTTCAAACACTGCACACCTAAACTGATATATTATTATACATTGAAAACTGTCCTTCAAAATCAGTAGTATAAAAGTCCTAGCTCTACCTACCTACCTAGCTATGTGGGGGAGTGGGGAACCATGTTACCAGCAAAGAGTTAAGGGGGTATAAGGCTGCTCCCTCGCCTCCTCCCCGCTCCCTTCGGGAAACTGCAAAGGGCTGAATGACTTTCCATCCGATTCCACCCCCTTCCCATTTGGGTTTAATTTCTCCCTCGGTCTGTTTGCTTTTTGCTGTGTCAGTCAGAGCAGCAAAATAAACACGGGGCTCTGCCTCTGCTTGATTATTTTTCAATCCTTTTCCAAGAAACTACCTTTTTGCCTTAGTTTGTTTGGAGAGCGTTTTACAACGTGCTGCCCAGTCTGAGTGTACTCTGGGAATCAGGGGAACGCGCCTCCCCACCCCAAAACAGCTCCACTGCAGGAGGGAGCCAGCAGGCAGCCCTGCTCGGCAGCACACGCGGTACGCCTGGTCCCCTCGGCTGATGGGGCAGGTGAAGCCACGTGTGCTGCAGCTCTGCGACCTCACGTGTGACACATTGTCACCGCGTGTGGCCTTCCCTAGCACCCTCCCCACGCTCACGGCTCGGGCCAGGTGTGGTCCGGCAAGGACATGTGATCCGGCAGGGATGCGCGTTCCGGCAGGGATGGACGCCGGCTCACGCTCTGCCGTGGGCTTTAGAGGAGAGGGAGGGTGGTTCTCTTTTTTTCTCTCTGTCTTGGTCTTCCTCCCTGTAGGCTCTGCCCAGGTAGGTGCTGGGGCGGTGGGACCTGAACCGGGCAGCATCTTCCGGAGGAGGCAGCCGGAGCCTGGCTGGAGAGCCCGCTGGGAGCGCGGGCGGGCGGGCGGCACTGCTGGCGGTAGGTGACGTGCCAGGGGGCTGACCTGGCCCCTCTCCAGGAGCTTGTTGAGGCACAGCCCTTAGAGTTTGGACCCTGCAGGGCCCAGCAAGCCCGAGCCTGGTTCCCCAATGGTTTGCAATTGCTACCAAAGCACTAACTACTGCTTGTAGGCAAGAAGTGCCTGCGAGTACTTGGCAGCGAGTGGTGCCCAAACACTTTTAAGCCAGTGCCAGGAACCCATGCTGCTCTCACTATTTGCATCCTCCTGGTCTTAAAGCTCTGGGACATCTCTGGGGTTCCCAACCACGGGCAACATAAGGCAGCCCCCTTGTAGGATACCTGCTGCATAGCCAGGGCCAGGACTGCTTGGGAGAAACATTTTGCTACCTCCATGAGGCTGGAGGGAGCAGCTGGGTGAGGATGCCACTGTGGGCATGGCAGGTGTTGGGACGGCTGACGCTTCTGAGACATTTTGGTGGTGGATGGGGACAAAGCTTGCAGCTTTGAAGGCAAGTCCAAGCCAGGGAATTGTGACTCAATGTATAGACAGGAGTAAAATACTAAATAAGAAATAAATAGAGAAGAAAGTCATAAATAGAGTTGAAAGGTATTAAAATAACAATAATAATAATTAAAAAAGGTATCATTGTAGTAACTTGAGATTGCAAGAACAGCACTGACCCTGTGACCCTTAAGAAATGCAGTAGCTGCAGGCTGGCTAGGTTAAGATACATATATATATATATACAAGTATATATATATATTTATACAGTTTTTCATGTTAATTTAACAGCTAGTTTTAAAAACCCTTTTAAATTAATTTTAAAAATGTGTGTAAATACATATGCATGTAGCTTAAAAACTACCAGAACAACTGCTTTTGAAGATTTGGGAGGGGCACTCCTTCCAGCATTACCCACAAGTGTGGGTGCAAGGGACTGTGCCAGAATGGCAGCAGCACCCGGAGAGGAGAGGCAGAGCGCAATGAGCAGTGGGGCTGCCTGCAGCTGGAGGTGGGAAGGGAGCCCTGCAGAAGGAGGTCCAGGGAACAACATTCCCTTGCCTCATGGTGTTTTCAGGCAGGCTGAGGGCTGGGCACACGCAGTGGTGTTTAAATTAGACTGAGTCCAACATGTGCTTTCCACATGAATTTTAAGGTGAGAGAAAGTGGGGGCCAAGCTTCTCTAAATGCCAAGTCTGCTGCCAGGAGACTCTCCTCTCTCTCTCTAACAAGACAGGGATACAGCACTTAATCCACTGGGCTGTTAAACAGCTCAGATGAAATACTGGCCCTGTGGAAGCTGTGAGGAAAAGCTACCCTTTAACTTCAGTAGGGAATGCAGCTAAGCTCTTGAATAGATACAGCCCTCCACTGGAGCTGCCTTCAGAACTTGGAGGCTAAGTGAGACCTGTCCCCATATGCCTGCCTGCCCCACTGCCCTCTCCTCAGCTCTGCTTGTTGCTAGTTTGCCTTGTCAGCAATGGTACTGGTCCGTTCAGGCAGCAGCCCTCCACAGATTGCCTGCTGACAGTGGGAAGCATCAAGATCCCCAGTGTACCTGGGAAAAGGCTCTCAATGTTGTGCTCAGCTGCCTGCACAAAATCTGATAGACAAATTGCCTCCTGCCACCAGTCCCTCAGTGGTTGGGAAGCTCAGTGGCTTCTGGGGTACCCAGTGGGGTATACACCTCCAACTGGTCAGCATGATCCTGCCTGGTTCAGTGATCAGCATCACTTTCAGCATCTAAGCTACCATGCCCGAGGCCTCAGCTGAATGTTTAGGCTGGGATGTAAATCCTGGCTGCTTGTGATGGGAGAGGCCCTGCTTATGCAGATGGTGTAGTGAAATGCATGCTGGCTCCCCGTGCATAGCAGGGAAGGCATCTCTTAGCATTTCTGAGGAGAGAAAAGAAAGAGTATTACTGGTGTTTTCTTATTCCAGTAAATATAGTATTTTTGACCTAGCAATGGTGTATCATTAAGGTCATGTATGACAGTCTAGGCACTATGGAAATACTTGTATGGCTCATTAACCTGAAGCCTGACATTTGATTGTAGCTTATTTGGAATCTTTTCCAAGACCACTAGATATTCCTGTACCTTAAACTACAAGATCACCTAACGCTGAGCATGAGGAAAGAGGGCAGGGTGACAAACCAGTTTTTATGGGAGTAGTATCCCATAGCTCCCTTGCGAATCTCAGATGGCTACCCCAGCTCAAGCCCAGCCTGCATAGCCACACTGTGTGGGTGGTAGTGCTCAGCTGGCTTCCAGCTTCTCCTTGGCGCTATTTCAGCAGGGTAAAAGGATGTTCCAAAGTTATTCCAAGCACTATGATCATTGAGAAACTTGTAATATGTTTAGCCTTGAAAAGGAGATCTTATTTAACAGCTCTGTGCAGGTAAGAGCACTGGGAGGGAAAAGCAGAGAGGCACATTGGTTTGGACAAACCAGGGAAGTTTTGGTCTCTCCTGTTTCCTCTGCAAAGTGAAGAGGATCTGAGGTGGCTGGAGATGGGCAGCATCACCTCATCCTCCCTTGAGCCCCTTCCCAGCCTGTTCCCTTTGCTGTCCCCTGTGCAGAGATGCTCACAGCCATTGTGTGGAACAGGGCACTGGGGTGGAGGGCTGAGGGGAGCCTGTCATTGCACATGTCTGACCCCACAATGAAGTGTATGAGGAATCTGGTGGCCTTGTGCCGCTGTGGCTGTGTGCGAGGGCTTGAGCTCTTTCTTAGAGCAGTCTTTCTGGGGACTTGTGGATTTACATAGCAATTGTGCTTTCCTGCCAGAGCTGCTGTCTCTAAATTGAGGTTAGTAATTCCCGACCCAGTGAAAGCCAGAGGAAACCTTTTCCTGTACCACCATGCTTGTGAGCCTCAATATAGACCATGACGAGGGAAAGCAAAGCCCAGGCACTCCCTGGGGCAGTGAGCCATGCTGGGAAGCTTTTGTCTGCTGGGGTGTATGTCAGTCTGGATCACCAGAGGGCTGGCAAAGACTCTCAGTGTGATAACAACGAGCCATGGTGGGCAGAGGGGCATCCCCTTCACAGGCCTCTCTGTGCTTCACCTCGGAGTACGAGATGGAGAGGGAGCAAGGTAGAAGGGTGGGCTAATGTTGCCTTTTTCTCTAGCTTTGGTTATCTTCCTAGCCTTGGTCCCCGCTCAGCTGTGGGAAGTTGCAGCTCCTGCTAAAACGATGTTAGCAGTGTGAGAAATGTCTCTTTGCTGGTGCCAGAGTCCCCATCCAGTGCCCTGCCCAGGGCAGAATGTGTGCGTGTGAGTGCGTGTGGGGGCAGGTGTGGGATGGGACAAGCTGCTGAAAGGCCGGTGGGCTCTTGCTCTTTGGCAAGGCAGATCTGGTGTCAGAAAAAATAGCAGGAAGAAAAAATGCCCAGGTTATTGGGGAGGTGGCAGTGAGAAGGGATGCATCCCATCCCAGATCTTGATGGAAGAGGTGCTGCTCCACAGCCTCCCTCTCTCTGCCTGATCCCAGGAAGCCGGGAGCTGCCACGTTCATGCTGGAAACACTCCACTTACATTAACATATGTACTTTATATGCCTAGGGTAGCTAAAAGTGCTGCATTCAGATCCCCGAGGAGGCAACTGCTGTCTGGAGTCCAAGCGGATGGATGTTTTGGGCTGTCCCCATGCGCTCTCTCCGTGTCTCGCGGGCACTGGGCTGCAGCCCTGTCATGTCGCCCAGGAGATCGCGGCGCTGTGCTCCTTTGCTTTCATCCTCAGGGCAGCGATGCTGGAGGTCTTGCGGTCCGGCTCGCTGTTCAGCTCGTAGCCATTGAGGCTGGGGCTCATCCCGGCTGTGCCGAAGAGGCCACCCATGTGAGTCTGTCCCACGTGGCTGCCGGGCGCGGAGACTCCAAGGAACTCGGAGACGCCGCCGGCCGCATGGGGGTGAGCATGGGGGGACATGCAGGAGGGCACCGTCTCGCAGGGGACGACGCAGGCAGGCACAGGGGAGGCGGCTCCATTGTTGCCAATCCAGGAGGGGTTCTGGATCTGGGGGTGGGAAAAGAAGCGTCAGGGCTGCCCCGTGCAGGGCACG
>NW_008239553.1:5059274-5077097 GCF_000691975.1 Corvus brachyrhynchos
GGGAGATGGGCATGGAGTTTGCCGGCCCCTGCCAGCTGCACAGCCAGCAAATCCACTCCAAAACCTTTATGCCAGCCTGGACAGGGGCAGGGAGTGCAGCAGGGTAACTCACAGGGAGGAGGATTGTGCTCCTCCTCTGCCACAGCACCTGTTCATCTATTCCTCTCCCAGACACTTCTTTCACTTTTTTTATACCATGAGCACTTTTCTCAGCACAGGAAACTCTGTGTCATCCATGGTGTTTCTGTGGTCCCACTCATTACAGAGGGATCAGGCAGAATGGGTTGCTGTGAGGCTGCTGATCCGCCTTCCTTCTCCAGGTCCCGGCAGCTTTGCCTAGGCAGGGGCTATTTTATAACTGCACAGACATGCCTGTCGGAGCTGAGCTGCCCACAGCCCCCAGCACAGGCAGCTTCATTGCCCCTCTCCCCCAGCAATGCCCGTCGAGGCAGCATCACCCACCCTGCTGCAGAGCAGAGCCCTGCAAGGCCACCTCGAGAGACCGTCTGGGATCCTGCAGTGTCACTCATAAAACGACATTGCAGAAGAAGAGAGGAGGGCTCAGTGTTTGCCGGTGGGAATAGGTGCGCTGCAGGAGGGCGCACATGGGCTTGCAAGTTGAAAGTGGGGAGGAGGTGAGCAACTGGCTGGAGCAAGAGAGCAAAGGGCCCTTCATCCCACTGCCCCTTTCCACTGCTCTCCCTTGGGCCCTCTCTGATCTCTTACCTCCTGCAAACTGCTTTTCAAATTTTTGATCTCTTGTGCGGGGAGAGGAGGGCAGTATGGAGGGAGAGAGCAATGTAAGTTACAAAGGCAAGAGAAGGACATGCTGAAAAGGCTGCTGAGAGTGTTCTCTGCTTGGAAAGCTGTTTTGGCATCTCAGCTGTTTCAAAAGGGCTTCTTGTTCAGTTTATGGGAGATGCCAAGCAGGAGAGAGGTCAAACGCTCCCGGCTTGGCTGCGGGGTAGCATTGGTGCAGCGCTGGCTGGGGAAGCAGCTGACAGACAGGGTGTCAGGGAGGGAGGACTTCCAGCAGATCTGTGAGGACAGTCAGATTCAGGGCATCATGCTTGCAGAATTGTGCCCTTGGGCAAATTCTGGGTGGTGGGAAGAGGAGTGCAGGATGGAGGGAGTGCTTTCTGGGGCACAGCCTAGCCCTGGAGCTAGCAAACCCCGGTCTGCCTGGCATCATCTGAAGTTTTGTGAAACTGGGGCTGGCCCAGTGTTTAGGAGGCTATTGTGCTGACAGGTTTTCCAAGACAGGAAGCTAAGGAGAGGAGGCAGCCCTGTGACTTGCTTCTGGGGTCAGGGCAGGAACAGTTTCAACAGGACTCAGAAGCAGCCCCAGGTACCCCAACCAGGTTGCTCCCTCCCTTCCTTTGGAGCATAAATCTGCAACTCCCTTGGGAAGCATCCCCAGATGTCACCAAGTGTGCTGTGGGTACCACAGCCCATCACTGGGAGACGGCTGTGGGAATTTGCCAGGGGAAAAATGCTTTCATCCAACCACTATGCCCAAGGGGCATGGAAACCAGACATGGTAACAGGAAGCCTCTCTTTCTCTGTTCTTCTTTAGGCATGAATTAGCCTTTTGGATCTTTTTCAAAGCAGCGGAAAGTTGGTGGGCAGCAGCACATGTGATAGGATGTGCTGGGCAGGGCGACCTGTGCCCAAGGGTGCTGCTCTATGTCACACAGCGCTGGGCTTGGTACCTGCTTTAAAGATGGCTGCTCTGGGCCAAGGCATGAGGGAGCCAAGCAGGACACCTGCCTAAAACACTGCCAGCCTTTCAGTGCCTGACAATATCCCGATGTCCTTGCAGCCTTGCCTAAGGGTGGGTGGATGTACCTGAGAAGTGAAGCGTGACTTGGGGAGGACTGGGACCAGAGGCAGGGTGTCCAGCAAGCCCTGTTCCCAGACAGGGGAATGCACTCACCTGGGCATAGTTCTCAGCACGGGTGAGCAGGGGCAGCTCATAGGCGGTGGAGAAGTGGGTCCGGACCTGCTGCATCTGACCGAACCGCTCCCGCTTGCGCCATTTCGCTCGCCGGTTCTGAAACCACACCTGGGGAGAGGCAACAGCAGGGCTGTGAGCAAGGGGAGCCTGGTAGGGATGAGCTGTTTCCAGGAGAGGGGCAGAAACTGTGGGATGGAGGGCAGGACAGCAGCGTAGGGAGGGCATGGTGTAAATGTACCAAGTGGCTGGTAGCCCGGCAGCCCTGAGGAGCCCACCAGAGGGCAAGGCCTCACCAGGTGGGTGGTTTTGTATGGCGTGGAGATGGGCACTGCTCCATCTGTGGAGTGCTCTGCAGGGGAGACACAGTCCTTCCCTGCTTCTCTTGAGGGTCTGGGGCCAACCTGTGCTGCTGGAAAGGGTGCACTCCAAGCGAAAGGGGATGCCCATCTTCTGGTGCGCTGCCTCTCTGGGGACATTCCCAGCTTCTGCCTCCCACAGCCTGATTTTCCCTGGGATAGCCCATCTTCCTCTCACCCCTAGATCTGTGTTACCCAGGCTCTGCCTGGAGCTCTCCCACTGTCAGCCAGTCTCAGACAAGGCATGTGAATACATCCATGTGTGCTGCTGCCAGGCTGGAAACAGCAGTGACGGGGCTTTCCCCAAGCCTAATCCTGGCTATGATGATGCCATTGATGGCAGCTTGCATTTCTCACCAAGCTCTCTCATTTCTCTTAACCGCAACAAGAAATAAAAAGCTGGACACCCCTTCCCTCCTTAGCTGCAGGAAAGGACAGGTGCCCTTCTACAGCATCCTTTGCTTTACACTGAGTATTCTTTGCAGGGTTTGCAACTCTTTGCTTCACCAGGCTGCTCAAATCCCTTCAAGGCAAAGACCAAAACTCTGTTTCTGCTCTTATTTTTACTGGCTTGACATCAGTGTGGATTATTGCACTGTTGTCAGCACCATTGCTCCTGATTTGCATCAGCGTAAGAGAGATCAGAGCCTGGCCCAGTGTCTTCAAAGCCTCTTGGAGCTCGTGAGTCAGGGAAACACATCAATCAAGAGCTGCTTTGAAGGCACTGAGAGATGAGGGCGATCACCAGGGGCTGGGTTGTGCAGGTCACGCCAGTGCATGAAAGGAGCAGTCCTAGAGGCTCTCGGCTCTGCTTCGAGTTTTACACGGTGACTTGCGGTGGGGGGCAGAGGGGGTACTGCTGACAAGCAGCTTGGCCCTTCCCACGCCTGGCCGTGGGGCAGCTTCGCTGCTTGCGAGGCACCCAGGGGAAGCAGATGCCAGGTAGGAAGCTCGTGTCTTTGGATGACAGCAGGGCAAGCTAGGTGCTTGGCACAGGTGGGATGGCAGGACAACTTTTGCAGGGGCAGGAGAGCCATGGCACCTGTAGCCTGAATCAGTGCAGTTAGAAGCTGCTACTGGGAGAGATAAGGGGCCTGGGTTTCTGGTCTGAGCTGACCTTCCTGCTTGTGCTGGAAGAGTTGTTTCAGGCTCTCCTGCTTCAGTTTCCACCTTCCACCATGTAGGCAGCCTGGTGCTGGTCTCTCACAGCCAGGCCTGTGGTATGAGTAGGCAGCTGAGGGTCTGGCCGTGCACTGTGGTCTGCTTGGGGCAGGGAGCCAATAATGCAGCTGCCAGGCATGTGCTCCCCATGGGGGCTGTGGATAGCATAGGATTTAGTGCCCTGCCCCACAGCCATGGCAATGCCACTGGCATGGGCCATCCACAAGCTGGCCAGAGTAGCCATATCCAAAGCAGCAACCTGCTATCAACCCCCTACCCCAAATCAAAAACCCTGTGAGTGTTTTCAGTAGGTGCAAAAAGCATCAGCAGAAATGTCCTAACATTATCCCAGCTGGGCACACGCTGCACATGCAGAGCGTCCTACTGGAGCAGGTTTGATGCCTCAGGCATCTCTCTGTTTTTCTTCTACCTCTTCTTGGCACAACCA
This sequence comes from Corvus brachyrhynchos, assembly GCF_000691975.1. NCBI lineage: Eukaryota > Metazoa > Chordata > Aves > Passeriformes > Corvidae > Corvus > Corvus brachyrhynchos. Next base: position 5,063,197 of record NW_008239553.1, read on the forward strand.
CTCCAGCCCAGCTGCAGGCCAGTCCCAGGGCTGGCTTGGATCATGCTGCTTTGATCTGCAGATTCAAAGTTAGCGGTGGTGACCCGGTTCCTCCTCAGGCGGAGGAGGCCCCGCTGTGCACAGAGGGGTGGAGAACAGGTAGGGAGCAGAGTGCAGAGTGCTGGCTGTGCACGAGGCCGGGATGAACATATGCCAGGCATACGCGGCCCTTCCCTGTGTGGTGAAGGCACCGGCAGCCTTGCCCGCCTGAGCATCCTGCCTGAGCAGCGCGCCTGAGCTCAGGCCCCCCCAGCAGTGTGTGGCTCTGCAGTGTGACCTCCAAAGCCATCAGTGCAGGGTCTGTGCCCTCGGTTTCCCAGGACAGCACAAGAGCTGCCTTGACAGAGCAGAGTGACGTCTCGGCCTCTGCTCTAACACATTTATGCATTGGATTGAATAGAGCAAAGTGGCTTAAACTGGCAGTTCCCAAATTGCCATGTGGCTGGTGGGCTGGGAGGATGTGGCAAGTCATTGCATTAGACTGAAGAAGAAGAGTGTCTTCAGTCCAGTTGTTGGTGTTACAGGCACCAGAGACACTCCGAGAGCTGACGGTGAGCTCTGAAGCACTTGTGGCAAGGTTTGGACCACTTTTTAAAGTTCTCCTTCCTCCTCTGGTCCAAATCCTTATTGGCTGCTTGGTATCTTGCAGTTGGGTTTCTCCAGACCTCCACAGTGCTCCCAGGAAAACAAGACAGGCATGGCAATGTATAATGTGAAAATGTCAGCAAAAAACCCCAACTAATCCTCAGTATTTCCACAGTCTTAGAAGACACCTGCTTTTAAAAAGCAAATCTAAACCCAAACAGAAGTTCATTTTCCTTTCATTGCCTGTCACTCCTTGTCAAGAGCGGCTGTTGTGGGGTGGGGATGTGACAGCGGAGGTTGCAGTGGCTGGTGCAGCATGTCCTCTGGGGTCAGGGTGGATACTTCGTGCAGGGGCCAGCACTCGCTGTGGGCTGAATCTCAGTGTTAACAATTAGAGTGGGAGTGTACGGTAATGTCACCTATCTGACTCCTGCAGCCAATGCTTTGGTAAGCCCCGATGTACCAAGTCAGCCCTGTAAAAATCTACAGAGCAGAGACAGTTTCATGTCTCCATAAACATTCAGGTGGTACCTAAACCCATATGCATACATAGCCGATGTGCTGTTGGGGGTGGAGAAGCCAGAAGTGGCCTGAGACAAAGCAAGGAGGCTCCTGCTCACTCTCTCGCTTACCCTTGCATCCAGTGGGCACTGCCAGTCTGCCCCTGCCACCAAGCCCCATGTGCCCTGCACAGCGCACAGGTGGATGGCTCAGCTGGGACCTCAGCCAGGCCACTGACAATGTCTGGAGAGTTGGGGGCTGCATCACTCATTTGTCCTTCCTGTAAGCTAAAGAATAATGTGTTTTCCCCCCTCTCCTATCCCCAGCATGGCAGTGGTGGGTGAGGCTGACCTCTGCACATGTGTAGTGGTGGGCTGGTGGCAGCTGTGGGGTTGTGCTTATGCCCTGTGCTCAACACCCCTGCTCTGATGCAAGTAAGAGCTGCCCACCACATTCAAGCCTCTTGTGCTTTTGCTCTCTTCTGGCAGCCTCACAGCATTCGTTCTCCCCATTGCTGTCCTCTCGCCCTGCTACCCTCCTCCCTCTGCTCTGCCTCCATCTGTCTGTGTTCAGGACGCCATCCCTCTGTGAAAGGCCAGGCCATCTCCCCTCTTGCCAGAGATGGCCACCAGCCCTTTGCTTTTCAGACTGCAAGAACAGAGCCAGAATTCATCTTTGAGTGCTGAAACTGGACACCATTTTATCAGTGGCCTGGAATGGGAAATTGGAGCCTGGGATGAGAGAATTGAATAACTTGAGCTTGTTTTCATTTCATGTTTAATTTCCTGCAGGCTTAGCTCAGTCTTTCCGCTCCTTCCACCAGCCTCCCAGGGTTTTATGGGGGAAAAGGGATCAAGATATATTACTTCTTGCTTTGCTTTGCTTTTTTTCTTTTCTTTTTTTTCCAAGGCGGTGATTTTGCTACAGCAGAGTTTGACGTTTTCCTCTCACTTTCAAGCCCCCGCCGCATCACAGGGTCACCACCAAAAACATTTCATTAACAGTCCCAGCAATCATAAGGCAGGCTCTGATGGGGACTGGCTGAGGGGTTTTGTTCCCTGGCTGTGAAGCCTCCTTCCAGCCCCATCCCTTTCTTCTCTCCCAGAGAGCAGTCCAGGAGGCAGATACTGATAACCCAAGAGAGATAAGCAGCCAGGGCCAGGCTGGCACAGGCTTGGGATGTGCCTGTGTGTGTGTTTCTATGCAAGAGGAAGGAATCATGTGTGAATACACGTCTACCTTGTTTTTCTACTGCTACTGCCTCAGACATCTGCTGCAGACCTGGATGAGCTGGAAGAAGCTCAAGCAGTTGCTGACACCAAGCAGAAGTTCTTTCTGGGGCTCTGCAGCCACAGACATGGAAGAGGAGAAGAAAGAAAGGGGATATACGCTGTGTAGGACCTACATGAACACAGCACCCCTGTGCACCCTTGCAGGTTTGTGGCTGAGCCATAGCAGCCTCTTCCTGGCTGTGTGGCTCTGCCTCTTCACAGGGCTTATGCATGGCTCCCACTTTGGAAAACAGGGATGTGCAGTAACTTAATAGTACATGGAATCAAGGGGCAAGGTTGTGGGGGTTAGACAAGAAAATGTTGCATTGCATCACAGGGGGAATTAGCTTTGACAGTGTCAGACACCAGTACAGATGGCTGGAAACTGGGGCAGGCAGGAAACTGGAGCAGGAGAGGGGCCAGGCCATGGAATGCCACTGCTTCACAGACTGCATGGTCCACCCCATGTATGCTGCTGGCATGGGCTCTTCTCCAGGCACCGAGAACTCCGGCAGCTACTTCACTAATGTAGCGTGAGCTTGGGAAAGGGATGGAAAAATCAGAGCTGCCGCTTGCCTGTCTGGGCTCCACATCTGCTCCTGCCTGCAGTGCAGCTGGTTGTGTTCCCCAGGAAACCAAGCCTGGCCAGAGGGGATGACCTCCAGCCAAAAGCTGTGGGAGGGAGCATCACACCTTAAACCTGCTGTGTGCCCCACCTTTCTGCCACCTTGCTTTTCTTAGTTCAGCCTTGCAGGCAGCTGAAACTGACCTCCAAGAAATCATTCCAGGGAAGGATTATCCCTTAGATGACCATATTTTTCTTGGGAGAGGGACTACTGTGCTTCCCTCAAAGCCCATGGGGATGCAGTAAGCATGTGCCCAAACCCCCCGCAGCAGCTTACTGCTTACATGGCAGAGGGTGTCTGAGTACCTGGCAGCTATTTGGCTTGCAGGGGAAAAGTAGTGAGGGGCTTGCAGCTAATTTGTGATTTCCACCCTGTAGCCCTTGGTTCTTGGTCCTTGCAGCAGGTGTTTGCTTTGCCATCAGTCTCCTGAGCTGCAGCCCCATGCCGGTACCCACTCTTGGGATGTGAGCTAATGGCCCTTGATGCCACACTGCTGGTGTTGGAAGACCTCCACAGAGCAGAACCGCCCCGGAGTTGGGAGACAAAAGTCAAGCCTAAACAAGCTGTAGCACAACCCAGAGCTGGAGACAGGCACTAGGGTGATTCGCTAGGGCTTTGATTCCAAAAGCCTCCCTCACGGGAAGCACGGCCCTATGCCATCAGCAGAAGAGCCCTGTGCCACCTCAGACTGCACTTCCGCACCTCCTCGGGGCTGCCACTGCCATGCCAGGGCTAAGCAGCTCGCTAGCCAGCAGCCCCAGGCCCCTGGGAACAGGTGTGAGAGCCCCTGAGCCTGGCAGCCAGCACCCACTGCACTGGGCACAAGGCTGCTGGTTCTCGCTCTCTAGTGACAGGAGTCTGCATTGCTACCGACAGCACGGCAGTCCTTCATCGCTGGCCATGGCCCAAGTCACCGGGTCCTTCCCGGCAGAGCCGGGGAATGACTGAAATGCAAGTGCTTGCCCCTTTCACCAAGGGCTAAGTGCTCGAGCAGCCAGGCCACTTAGACTAGCCCTTCAGCTGCTCTGTTACATGAACCCTGTCATCACCATCCCGAGTGAGAGGTGTGCACTGGCAGTTGCAAGAGCAGGGAGGCTGTTCTTGGCTCCCTGTGGCAACAGGCAGTAGGCACACTTATCTCAGAGCAAGCTGAAGCCCGTCTTTGCCAAATATTCTCCTGGCTACCTAGGGAGTTGCTTCTGCCCTCAGCTGAAGTGTCATCCAGTGGTAAAGTGGGGAAAAACCCCAAAATGAAGGGTCATGTGTAAGGAACTTGTAGATTGCATCTGCCTCACCTACCCTGGCTCTGATGGCCAGCCGTGCACACTGCCTGGGACGACACAGTAGCTGCAAACCCTGGCTCAGAAGCGAGCAGGAGGAGCTCACCACCCTCCAGCACCTCATTCTCATTCCTGAGCAAAAGGAATTTCATGCACAGTGCAGCCAGTAACCCGATGCTATGCCTGGCCTCCCAGGAGACCCCATTAGCACTTGTGGTGTGTTCCTGGGAAATCAAGAGCTTTGTCCAGTGGCACAAGTAAAGAGCTGATATTTGTAGCACTGCCTTGCTCTGCCCATGCTGCCGTACTCAGCATGCTATGCTCAGGACCAATGGGAATTGCACTGCTGCCTGCTGAAACGTAGCCATGGCCAGCCTGAAGAGAAACAGCTGTGGGGAAGAAGAACACACCAGCCCTGCAAACCCATTTAGGCAAGCAGACAAGAAAAATCCTGCTTCTGGTTGAATCCAGAAGTAAATGCACAAACGGAAATGGACTTAAGCATGGATGTGGGCCTTATTTGTGACAACTACTTGTAAAGGTTAAAGCAGAGGCTGCCTGGGAGCTGAGAATATTCCTGGTACAAGAGAGAATCAGGTGTCTCCATGGGCCAATTATTCTTGATGCTAATGCAGGTTCTGGGGGTGGTGAGCTGCCAAATGCCTGCAGACGGAAGCCACAGGATTAGCTGTGCTGGAGAAAGAGCTGGCCACCAAGGCGTGAGCTGTGGATGTCTGCTTCATGCAGTGATGCTCCTTTTTGAACATGCTTCTGAGCCCTGACAGGCCTCCTGTTTAACCTTGACTCAGGAAAAAGCAGTAGTCAGAGAATCATTCCCTTCTCTGAAGTGGATTTCGGCTCTGCTGGCCCCCCAGGTTAGTTCAAGGGAGCTAGTTCATGAGAGCTGGCCCCTGTGTGCGTGGAGGTGATTGAGACTCTCAACAGTGTGGCTGTTTGACTCTCCTGCTCCTCCCAAGATGGTGGGTGCACCTTTTGCCTCTAGATCTCCAGCTTTCATGCAGCCTCAGCGCCTGCCAAGCAGGCAACACAAGCTGCCTCTGTTGTATCGCCTCATGGTCTCTGGTACTGAACTCCCGATCACCTCTGCATCCTCATCTGCCAGAACAAGCCCATCCTGTGGAAAAGCTTGCTCCTGCTCATGCTAATGAACCTGTGTTCCCTGCAAGTCTCCTGAAGAGAGCAGGTTTTGTGCAAGCTTTGTTCAGGGTGGCGGTGAGGCTTACCCGCCTGCTGTCCCGTTAGCTCAAGGGCAAGAGGTGTCTATTTGAACATTGAATTGCAGGACACCAGGCCGAATAAAGGAGCTGACACTAGTGCCAGATGTGGATGTACCTCCTTGTCCTTTCCCTGGGCCACAGGCTCTGATTAGGGCTTGGCTGCCTGCACCTTATGGTGGGGCTGCAAGGGAACCTTGGAGGTTTTCTGTGACTCATCCACCCCTCACCCAGCCCCAGGCTTTCCCCCCATACCTGTACACGAGCCTCGGTGAGGTCTGTCCTCATGGCTAGCTGCTCCCTGGCATAGACATCGGGATAGTGGGTCTTCTGGAAGACCTTCTCCAGCTCCTCCAGCTGGTAACTTGTGAAGGTGGTGCGGTTCCTCCGCTTTTTGCCCTTGTTGCTCTCTGAGTCGGCCTTGTCCATGGGGCTGGGGAGGTCTGTGCTGGCCCTGTCCTGGGGCACTTTCACCCCGGCCTCCTTCACGCTGAGGTAGCTGCTGTCCATTGCTGAAGGGTCGGAGCTTGGCTGCAAGTCAGGCTCTCCCAAACTGCTTTCCTTACCTGTTTGGGTGGGAGGTAAGGGAGGGAAGAGGGGGGCAGGTTTGACCAGGGGTAGGGGGCAGGGAGACAGAGGAGGAAACAGATGTAAATCTTTTGACCAATTTTGCCCAGCACAGATGGGCAAGCTCTCTCAGCTCCTGCTCCCTCTCAGAGACTCAGGTGGGAGGATGAGCCCTGCACACTCACGTGCACACACCCCAGCAAGGCCCTCCTTCAACCTCCCAACAGCCACATCAGAACTGAACATCATGGAGCACTACATTCCTTGGTCCTGGCCACAGGAAAGGTCTCTGAGAGGTACCCATCTGCTCCCTGCACCATGCAGGTCCCCTGTCACCAGCCCATCTGTGCTCCCCTGCTGAATTACAGCGAGTAGAAAACCGGGAGTACGCAGCAGCCACATGTGGTGCTCGGTGGGGTCTGTTTTCTGCTCCTGCATCCTCAGGCAGTGGTGGTGTGTCAGCAGAGGTGCTCCTGGCTGACACCCCCAGTTGCCCCCACAGCCTTCTGCCAGGACTTGCCCTGCTTTTGGCAAGGAGGCCGTGAACGGGGCTCAGTGCCGTGGAAAAGGACAGTATGAGACACCTGCGGGAGCAGCACCCCCTGCTTGCAGGGCAGAGGGAAATGAGAGGAGTGTGACAGCAGTCTGGGGGGCTGTTCCTGCCTGACTGCCCTCAATAATCAGTAATTAATGAGATGTGACAGATGAGAGCAGTATGGCAATGCAGGAGGAGGAGGTTTCAACCACTGAACCAGTGAACTGGTTCCTTTCTGAGGCTTAGCAGCTACAGTAAAACCACCTTTGAGCTTTGTCACGGGGCAGATGCCTCCTCAGGCGCAGGCACTATGTGTGTCCTCTCCTGCACACCTCCTGCCTCCAGTGACAGTGGTGTCCCCTTCATTAGCAAGAGTGATGCTATGCCATGGGGACCCATGGCTCTCCCTTATCTGATGCCACTGCTCTGCATTTCTGTCACCAGGAGAGAAAAAGAGGGATTTGTGTGAGCAACTGGCCACCTGGCATATAGTGCACAACCAAGTGTCACACCTGGACACATTTCTGGCTGGGATCTTTGGGCAAAAAGCATGGTAGCCCTACTGCAGGTTTTAACCTTGAGCCACCATGCTCAGTTCCTAAATGTGTGGGAAGTGGCACTGTGGTATTTTCTATCCATGCTCTCCTTACCAAGCCAAAGGCACATCAAGTGTCTCATCTTTTTTTGAAATTTCACATTAGTCTATTTTCAAATGTTACCAGGCCAGGATCAGTCCTTCTGGGAAACAGCTGCACCATTTAGTGATGTCCCTGCTGGGAGCTTTTCCCTGGCAATGTCATAGCCAGGGTCATTAATGCCAGCTTAGGCATCTTAGCCCATGTCTTTGGCAACAGCCATTTTTTCCAGCACTCATCTCTTGTTACAAAATCCTTCCGCTAATTTGCTGTATATTTACAGTTTAGCCCTTCTGTGAACAGCTCTGTCACATCTTCACAGCCAAAAGCCCATGAAAGGGCTTGTGAGAAGCTGTACTGTGTACAAGCCCTTGCCCACCTCTCACTCTTGCAGCTGAAAGGCTGCACTGAGGTGACTGGGATGAAACTAGAAGGATGAAATGTAGCTGTCACCCTCAGGCACGAGGCCCAGATTTAAGCTTGGGGAGATGAGCTATGAAAGGGATTTGAGAAGAGAATTGCCCAGGTGGTACAGAGGGCTTGTAGGCAGACCTTGGCTGAAGGCAGTGGAGTTACCTGCCACTTTCTCCCTACTGTGAATTCAGATTTATTGCTTTCTCTAATATTGTTCCCTCTGACTTTTGAGGAGCTCCCTGTAAAGCTTACCAAAGCTTGATGTTGTCTATCTCAGCTCTCTTTACTTTGATCCTTGGGAACATTTTGGCAAAACTTATGCTCCCTGGGTTCCAGGACCAGTGTCTAGGCCAGTGACTGACACACTTCCTCCTCTTTGAACCTGCCTTCTCCAACCAGCTGACTTCTGGGGGATGCAGGTGGAAAGACCTGTCCAGAATGGGCTGGGACAGGGTCCTGTCCCACAGCCTTGGCAAATCATATGCTACGGACATGATATTTATAGTTTTCACAACTGAAAATAAAGCAGTTCCAGAAAGTCTGCAGCAATGGACTACCACCTATGAGAGTCAGTAGAGACAGAGGAATAAATAAAGCATTCCAAGAGGTTGAGTTTTTTTCCCTTTCTCTCTTTCTTTTATTATTTATGATGTCAGGAAGCTCAGTACATTTTCCCCCACGGCTTTGTGCTGGCTGCCTCCCTAACTCCCAAGCCCCCTGCAGCTCCAGCAGCAGCAAACACAAGACCTGACGCCTTTCCTTGGGAATTCCTCTGCTGTTTTTTATCTGCTTGTGGAGCTCAGCTATCTGGGGAATGGTCTGTGCAAACATACACACACACACACTCACACACACACACTCAGCTATCTGGGGAATGGTCTGTGCAAACACACACACACACACACACACACACACACAGAGAGAGAGAGAGAGAGAACAGCTCAGTGTCTGTTCTAGTTTCATTGACAGCATAGCTCGAACTGCAGCTGAGAGCTGGGCCCCGGACTTTCAGCAGTGATGAGTTATCTCCATCACAAACTACCAGCCCCAAGGAGCAAGGACTGTCCCTGCTGCACACACAGTGGGTGTTCCCATGCCTGCTCTGCCAGGCCAGAGCCCTCCTTGCAGCTCAGCCATGCTGCTCTCGTGCTCCTGCACTGCAGCAGACATGGGCTTCTTCACCTCTAGCCCCTGAGGGCCCTGGTAGGGATGAGCTGTTTCCAGGAGAGGGGCAGAAACTGTGGGATGGAGGGCAGGACAGCAGCGTAGGGAGGGCATGGTGTAAATGTACCCTCAGCTGAGCATCCCAAGAAGTAACTCTCAATCCCTAGAATTGAGACCTCAAAACAGTCCCTGACCTCAAAACAGTCACGCTAAGTGCTGAAGTGAAACAAATTGCATACATCTGCATATGGATATGCCCAGACTTCCTGTAACTGGAGATGGCCTCAAAGTTTCAGTGGGGTGTCTGTTTCTAATCAAACCTAGAGAGACCTTGAGTTACATATTGTGAAGATCTCCATGACAAGGAGTTAATGTGAGCACCACTGCACCCTTACAAGCCCGACAGGACCATTTGGTGCCTCCTCCACTGCTTGCCAATCCATCCTTGCCCTCGTAGCAGTAGAAGGAGGATATTTTCTGGCTTCCCACAATTATACCCTGCTCTTGTAGTGCCTTGGCTGCCTGCTAGGCCATCAGCACTCCCAAGACCTTCCCTGAGTCATCCTGTGTCAGCTGCCAAGGGGCAGGGACAGTCCAGGATAACTGGGCATGTGAGCCCCAAGCATCTTGCAGCTCCTTTTGGGCAAGAGGGATGCCTGTGTTCTCACTTCTTCTGCAGGGGATGTGCCTTTCAAATCTCCCCACATCTGTCCTGGGAACCCTACGGAGGAGAAAGGGGGTGCAAGAGACACAAGACCATGTTCACATGTGACTATGAGGTAAGGTGCTGAGACAGCCGGGCATTGCGCTGCTCTGCTGACAAGCTCCTGGAGGGAACAGTCATCTTTATTGTGCTGTCAGAATGCTTGGATCCACAACCTGTATCCGTTTTGTTTCTCAGGTGTGCTATTTTGGGAGGCTAAAGTAAAATCTTCACAGCATACAATCTTATCCATGGAATTTAATTTAGAGCGAAATCAGCTTAGTGCATCCACAGGGCAATGGAGAGTGGGACATTTCCAGCACACAGCTTTGGGCCCAGCTTGAAATGGTGGGTCTGCTTTGCGCAGCACATGCGTGACAAGCCACAGCTCCTGCACGATAGGCTCCCTCACACAGGTGCCGTGATGGCAGCCCCACAGCCCATAAGGCTGCATGACAGCTACAGGGCCAACACAACCCAGGGACACAGCCAGCACAGGAGAGTTTCCCCTGGGCTCCAGGCAAAGAAGCCTGCTGGATCTTGACCCTGCTAATGTACTGCTCCGGCAGCAACTTGTCCAAGCTATTACAGCCTCAGTGAAGAGCTGATGCTACCCCAGTCCTGAGATGCTTCAGGAACAGCCTGGAACACCTACTGGCTTGTGGCAGCTCACAGAGGCTGGCTGTCTGTGGACAGCCCATGCTCAAAGAGCATGGCATGGGTGGCATGGGGCTGCACCAGGCTGCCCCTCTGCTCCCACACTAAATGACATAGGGGCCTACTGCCTTCCTGTCCAAGTGTGGGCACAGCAGTGTTCCCCCCTGCCTACACCCAAATTCTATGGCCTACAATGCTGGCTACTTCCTGCTGCCTCTCCCTGCCTGCACAGGTGTGGTCTGACTCTTCATAGCAATGATGCTTTTAAAAAAAAAGCTCTTAATGTTATTCTTTCAACTCTTGCTTAAATACCAGTGTTAAAATTTTGCCTAGATAGGATTCAGGCAGTGTATTTTACACTTCTTACCAAGGCAGATTTGCACCACAGCCCAGCCAGCGCACCTCAAGGACTTTGCCAGCCATAGGAACCTTATCCGACTCTTGTGATCTTGCCTTAACACATGCTGAAATCATTATACTTGTTTCTAAGCTGTCTGTTCAGTCTTCTGTCTCCTATCTGTCATTAAAGTCTAGAAGTCAGCACAAGGCTATTATTTAAAAAACATCCACATTTTGGGTTCTATTAGAAAAAACAAAGTGACTGGATTTTAGACATAAAAAGACCCAAATATTTAGGTTTATTTCTGTTCAGGGAGTCTGTGCTCTTGCAGTCTGCACATGTAGAGAAGATTTTAACACTTTTTTAGTTGTATGTGGCATCAGTGATTTTATTAGCAATGATCAGATGCTTAATCATACTTTCACTCTTGGGCCTAACTGAGGTGTAAAACTGGGCAGCATTCATCTCTTAAATGCAGGTGGTAGAATTCTACACAGGACACAAACCATTGGCTTCATTCTGGAAGCTGCAGTTACCCTTTGCTGCTAAGCAGAAACTGGCTGGAGCATCTCCATTTCAACTCTGGATAAGGATGAGTACATGGCCTGCCCATCCCTCCCAGCCAGGGACCTCATTTGGTTGATTGTGCAGAACCTGAAGAAAGGCTGAATATGGTCTGTGCTGTTCCTCTGCTCATGGTACAGCATTACTGACTTCCCATAGTGCTCTGGAGATCACTGCATGGATGTTCTTGTCTGCAGGGACACCATCCATCTCTGCTGACCTTGTCAAAGCTGCTGGCACTGCTGCTCTGCTGCCTGCAGCCTCCTGAGGCTCTACAGAGCAGGGGGCACACACTGAGTGGCTACTCATGGTGAAACTCAATGTAAAAATAGCTGTGAAATACCTGATCACCTTGGGGAGCTAATTACAGACAGAGCAAAGTCCTACAGAAAAGTCTACTTGTAGAAAAATGAAAGGAGGAAAGGAGTGTTTCTTTCTACTGTGCTCCTCCTGACCACACCTAGGGCCCCCTCTTTGGGAAGAGACTTGTTTTTCTCATCAGAGCATACACCAGGAACAGGCCTGGAGCAGAAAGGTCTGAAAAACCTTCTGCTCCTGGAAAGCAGTCTGGGGATGATGCCAAGGGTGTCACACAGTGGGTCTATAGGCATTCTTTTGGTGGCCCTGAAGCCAGTGTATAACTTGAGTCACTGGCTCTACCTCCACTGTGTGCCTGGGAGATGTTGCAGTGGGAGTCAAATTCACTTCAGCCCTGGCTGCACTTAAGCCCTCTTGTTCCAGGCTGGCTAGTTCTCCTGGAGTAAATCACTGTATGAGTTTGGGGACAGACAGCTTCATAAACATTAACTCTAGTGCTGCTGAGAAGTTTACATCACAGCAAGCCTGGGGAATATGCAGTATTTATTTGGGAAAATTGCCGTTCCTCTCACTTTTATTCTGATCTAGCTCTTTTCCCCCAATACAAACATCTGTTTTTGAGGGCATGTGTTGCTTTATTGCCTGATTAGCTGGGTTCACACACCCTGTGGCTACTTGGGGAGAGCTCAGCATTGTCTGTACAAGTGCAACATGTGCTGCTTGCTCGTCTTTCATGTTTTTTAAAGGACGCTAACAAAACTGGCTGTTACATAAACAAATCAATTCTGAAAACTCGGCATAGAAGCTGTGGCTAGGGAAAAAGGCACAGCTCATTCCCCAAGTCCTTTTTCATGTGGCCCATTCATCTGAAAAGCAGGAAAGTGCTGACTAGCAAATTTTGAAGGCACAAAAATGCTTCTAGCAACCTGCTGCAATTGCAGTTGACTTTCTGGCTCCCAGACCATGATATAAGGAAAGAGAAGGAGCAAGAAAATGTACTGCCATTGTGTCCATAGAGAGAAAATCAAACTGCTCCATTGCATACCATGGCTTCCTCACTATTGAATGTGAAGGGAGATTATTGCTTATGCCAATATTCTGGAGTTGGGCATCTCAGTTCTCTCTGATTAGTCCATTAATTTCCCAGTGACATGGTTTTGTCCCCTCTGACACCTGAAGGTCTTCAGTGTTGTAGGGGGTGACAGAGTGCCTTGGGGATATGCCAGGACCAGCCACAAGATGACTTTTTAAGTGGCAGCAGAGGGAAGTGACGACCACCTCAGTGGCATCAGAGCCTCATTGGATCCCACACAGGCGTCCCCGGGCACAGGGCTGGGGGTGATCAGCTACAGGTTTGCAGCATGCCAGGCTATGTGCAAAGTTTGAAAGTATGACAGACAAGATGGGTCAGCTACTGCATTTTGAAATGTCTCATTTGCCATGACATTAGGCATGTCATAAACAGCTAGGAAAAATTGTGAGTTTCTGCTCTGTCCTATTGTGTGTCTGCTAAAACAGTGCATATGAACCAAAAGCCATCTAGAACCTCTGAATTGATATGTCCCCGATGTGTACCAGCTAAGGAAGATGGACAAGGCAGGCAAGGATGGGAAGGAGACTTGACAGGGCTTTCAGTTTCCTCTTGGCTCTGGTTTTGATACCTTTTGGGTAAGTAGTCTCCTCCTTCCCAAGCAGTCCCGCATTGCCTTGCTGTGACAGTGTTCGCCTGAGGATCTTGGTTTTTCCCAAGCTCCTCAGAATCAGATGTGAGCACCTAACTGCTCTGAAGGCTTGGCTCAACGCTGAATAGACAAAATATGTTATATCATTAAGAAAAAAAAAATCAGCATCACTGGTATTGGACAAAGTATTAAATGGTGTCATCTCAGTCATAGACTCATACCTGCACACGAGCTAATAACAGTTTATTGGGATTTCAGTCCAAGAGTCCACAGATCCCTGGGCAAGTGAAAGGCAGAACAGACAGGCCCCCAGTGCTGTTTGCTGAAGACTTTTGTTCTCCACAGACAGACACTGTAGGGTTTTGCACACCTTGATGCTCTGTCCCAAAGTGGGAATTCTGTTCTGCTCCTGTCTGAGCTGAGTTTTCCTGCCCAATTCACCTTGTCCATCTTACTCTGGGATCGTTCAGTTATCCCACTGGTGTGTTTTAGAAAAATCTAGATCCAGCAAGTTTGCTCCTCCCCTGCTTAGATGCTACCTCCAGCTCAGTTAGTGACAGTAGCATTTAAAGTAGCCAGGATTCAACCCCGCTCCCTGTGCTGCAGTCTTGTGAAGTCAGGCTCTGCACCTGGAGCAGGGAAAGGTAAGTGCTGGGGAGCTCTGGGGCTGACAGCAGGCAGTGCCACTCAGTGCCTGTGGTAGCACTGAGGGCTGCTCAGATGTGAGTGACAGATGAGGCTGATGGAGGGCTTAGGGATAAGCTCTCACTCTGAAAGGAAGAGCG
>NW_008239553.1:5077139-5082897 GCF_000691975.1 Corvus brachyrhynchos
CTCTCTCTCTGAAAGAAAGAGCGTAAATGGTCCCATCAGATGCAGATTTATGTATTCATCTTAACCTCACCCGTGCTGCTTGGCCACTGCAAGGATCTAAAGAGATCCCTCACCTGAGCACTGCAAGAGAAAAGGGGGCTCTTCTCTGCAAGCTGTTATCTCCTCCAGAGGTTTCCCCTGCAGCCAGTCAGTGCCTCTCTCTTCCCCACAACATGCCCTGGATGTTTCCCCTACAGTTTCTACCCCAGGCTGGGTGCTGGGTGAGCAGGACCTCTGCTCTGTCAGGGTGAGAGGGAGGCATGAGGCAGTGGTGCAGCCCTCTGGGTCTCAGTGTGTGTGTTGCCTTCCATGCTAAGCACACGCCAAGCAAGGCACTGCCAGCCATCACCTGTGACAGAAGGTATAAATCAGCCATCTAGTTAAGAAGGGAGTGGGGGACTCTTCCTGCTGGTGAGACAAAGCTGCCTGAAGGGAGTTGATCCTTGTTCTGATGTCTGGCTATGGCACAGTTTAATTCCCTGCTGCCAGCTTGCAGAGTGATTCACCCCATCCTGTGGGTCAATGCCTGCCTGGACGCTGTTCACGTCATTTGCTTGGTTGGTCTGTCTGCCTCTCTCTGCGTTCTTCTGTCAGTCTGCTTTGCAAAAGCAACCTCTCTGCAGCAGAGACAGCAATGCATTGCTGAAGTTCAGCTGCCTCCCAGAGGTGATTTCTAGTTGCCTGTTCTGTGCTGCTGATAGCAGGGCTGAACCTGCAACCTGAAATTGCCAGCTGAGAAGGGGGCAGGAGGAGGGAGATTAGGGCCATTTTGCAATGAGCTGGGCAAGAGCTCAGCTGCATCTGCATTATGGAGTCCTGGTTCAAATTAATGACAGATGAACTTCAATGGCTTGCGGGCCTTGGCCAGGGCGGTGTCCGAGCAGGCTCTGCCCAGCTGGAGCAGCCAGCCTGCGGCCCTAGTCCAGCGAGGCACTGCAGCATGTGTGTGTCCCTGGACTACCCTTCTGCTAAAGTGCAGTGTTATGTGCTTCAGATGGGCAGTCAGGCAAGCCCAAACAAATCCTACCAACACTGCTCCCATGCTGCTCCTTGTGCTTTCCAGTCTGGGCCCTCAGGTGCCCCCATGGAGAAGACCTGGGGACTCTTGAGTCTGGATGAGATGCTGTGGCAGCCCCATTGGGACCCAAATACAGCACACCTCAGGGGGATTTGGGTGCCACCTGTACACTTGGAAATTGGAAAGCAGGAGTGATGGAAAGCTGGAGTAAAATCAGAAAACAACCAAAATTGGCTGAAGCTCACTGAACCACAGAAAGGGTTGAGTTTAAACATTGAGACAAAGTTTGGGCAAGATTTCTTAGCAAAGTAGTTCTGCTTTTCTTCAGTTTTATACAGCTGATTAGTAAAGAAAGGCCCAGACGAGGGAAGAAAAACCTTCAGCCTTCCCCAAACCTGCCTGTTCTTGGAAGAACATCTATAATTTATTTCCATTCCAACTGCACATTGCAAAACTCAAGGCCGGCCAGGTCTGGGAAAATTCCTACAAGCACTAGGCTTTTAGAAGCATTCCAGAAAGAAATTAGGTTTCTGGCTACCAAACCCACTAATTCACAGTCACCAGGGCTGGGAAGCAGACTGGCATCAGCTTTTACTGGCAGATAGTAACAGGGCAGTAAAATCCCTAACTGAAGCAAGAAGCAGCACAACCAAACTGGGATCTTGCCAGCCGAGAAGGAAGACACAATAACCAACAGCAAACCTGAGAGCAGCAGGTTGTTTCCCCCGACCTTTACATCCTCTTCATGCGGTGGGGGCAATGCTGCAGCCCCTCAGGGGCTGATGTCAATGGGGATGGGGAAGCCCAGACTCCTGACAGGGTCTGAGGGTGGCAGCAGCAATCCCTGGTAGCCAGGGACTCTCATCCCTGGTCTCCAAGAGCCCACATGCAGTGCAGGAGGTACACAGTGACCTCAAGGTCTCTCTGATCTCAAGAGCTGTTCTGAGGTGTTGATGGGACATGGCTGCACTGCATGGACTGGCCGTGAACCACAGCGTATCTACACTGTAGCTGTGGAGAAAGGGCAAAGACAAAAAAATCCAACTAAGACTGGCTTGCTTGGAAACTCCAGCTGACCCTAACACAGTCTAAACAAATATTTTTTTTAATTACTCAGAATGCCCCAGTTTTCTTATATGTATCCCCAAAGACTGTCATAAAATGTCTACAGGAAGGACTCCGTGAACCCCTGCTGCCCTGCTCTAGAGGCATGTATTTCAGCTCCAGTCAAACTGAAGTTTAATAAACCCCTGGCCTCTGTAGGTTCCCTCCAGCCTCTGCACCAAACAATTCTCCCCTGCCTCAGCCTGGCTCTGGGTCTATGTCCACCACAACTATTTGCCATGAGCAGCCAACTCCTGCAGCCTCCCATGGGAGACCACCATGAGTTGTGAGTGCTACGCTCATGTGCCTCACCTTTTTTTCTGCTGGGGCTGTGAGGAGTAGGGAAGGAGTGGTTGAAACTCTCCCTCATTTGTCATCAGCTCTGAAACATATATACAACTTAGGACACCTCTGGAGCTTTAGCTCCATATCCTTCATATCCCAGAAGAGAGAGGGTATATGTTGACTATGGGAGCCAGGTCTGGATAATCCAAGTCTTTTGAATGATCCCAATAGCTGATGCCAGCCACTGTGCTTTGTAAAATACTGGGAAACCCCACTTGCATCACGGTTTAAGTGCAATGCTTTCCTCATCCAAAAAGTACTTATGTGTTGTTCAATAATCTCCCTTTAATGAGGTTTTGCCAACTCATCAAGGAGTTAAAATGATACTGCATGACTTGGCCAATTACTCTCATGAGACACTTGTGCAAGAGCCCAAACACATGGTTCCCAAAGGAAAGGGATGAAAATTATTTACAGAAGCAGTGAGGCAAAGGTTGATTGATAATGAGGCACTCAGAGGAAATGGGATGAATGTGCCTAATATTCCTCTAGTAAATAAACAACAAATAGTATTCTTAATCAGCAGCTCACATTTTTAATTTTGATCTGAGAATAGCAAGATTCACAGATTCATAGATTATTCTGAGTTGGAAACTCAAGGATCACTGAGTCCAAGTCTGAAGTGAATAGCCCATATGGGGATTGAACCCAAGATGCAGGTCAAATGATAGTTATTAAGGGGAAAAAAAATCCATTAGGTAGTACTGAGCAAGGAAAACATGCACAAAAGTGTGCTCTTACTTGTGAAAGGGGAGTCATGAATTGCTCAAAGGGTAAACTGTGCTTGTCAAGTAATTCAGAGTGCTATGCACTCCCAGGTCAGAGAAAGGGATTTAGTTTCTCTTGAGAACTACTTCACCTTGCAACACATATAATTGTCACCAGGGGGAAAAAAATGAAACAAAAAACCAAAAACCCCAAAATCCCAGAAGTTTGCATGAGCCAAGAGTATTTGACCTTTACTTTCTCTTCCACCTCTATGTTTCACTTCTTTTCCCAGACTTTGTGTCTGGTGAGCCGCATTCCCACAGTGTCTGCCCATCCTGCACATGCTCTCCAGCCACTTGACCCTGATGGCCAAAGTTACTGGAATCTGGCCACTCACTGAACTTGGTGGTGACCAAACCAGGCCAAGGTGTGGATCTCTGACCATCACCTGCACCACCAAATTCCTTTATAAAGCCACCCCGGGACTAGGGAGAAGTTGTTGCCCCTGGTGCTGTTGTGGCTGCAGATGGTTACACTGCGTGGTGTCTCTGCCAGCTGGAATGGTCCCTGGCTGCATGGCACCACAGTTAAACACAATGCCAGGACCAAACATGTCTACTGGACCTAAGAGGATGAGCAGCGAGAGTACTCTCTTAAGGGCTTTTGTGCCATTCCTCTTACTTTTTCTTCCTAAATACTTCTTGCTTTCTGGGTCTTTGGATCACATACACTGCATGCCTCTCTGTGGGTGAACAGTTCTCCATTTTATCGTCGTCATCCAGTGTTTGAAGGTGATCATTACTTACTGCATGGCATGCACACCCTATTCAGCAGTGTCCTCTGGGCTTTCTACGGCATCCACTGGGCTGTGCCGGAGGGTCGTGCGGAGATGCCTGAGTCACAGCGAGCGCGGTGAGGTGAGGCACTGCTATTTCTCATGTTGTGTGGATGGCAAAGGGAGACAGAGCCACCAGGCACACACAGACACTCTATCAAAGCCTGAGTTTTAAAAAGTACTTAGTGCTGTCTAATGCTCTTGCAGCCTGGAGGTGAAGGTCCTGTTGGCCTCAGCTGTGCCCCTCAGGTGCCTGAATCATGCAATACCTTTGTATCTTGGCCAAGTAGATATAAGCCCCTGTTCAATCCAAAACACTCCTCAGTCTTTAGGACAAGTTTGTGCCTCATCAAAATTCCTTATCCTTATCCCATCCTTTGCTCCCCTTCTTTGCCTGGATCCAAGCAAGTCTGGGCCAATTACTGGGGTAAATGGCCACTGCAATAAGAGTAGGTTCAGACCTGGCTGGAAAGACTCCCACAACATGAGAAATCTGCAGTGTCTTTAGGTGTGAAAATCAAAGGTGTCACTACTGAGACAGTACAAACCACAACTCCTTATGGCTAGTTGTTGGATAATCTTTCAGATGAAAGGCACAAAGCACATTTCCTACCCAAAACTCAGCTCCACTGTAAATCTGATGATCTTGCTCCACAGCACAGTGCAGCAGAACTTATGAAAAAAGTCATCATCGGATTTTTTTCCTGACATGGAGAAAATAAAAATGTGCTTACTTTTAGTTACATTCTTGGAAACAGCTTGATTCAGAAGAACTTTTTTTAAAGAAAGTATTATAAAAACAGCCGGAGGCAAACAACTGCTGTGGGAGCTTTTAGGCAAGATTGTTAACTTTTGATTAAGTTAGAAGAAACTGGATGCAAGATTGTGGTATGAAGTGTCAGGCAGTAGACACAAACAGCAGTGACTCTGGTAACACATTTTCCCAACAGAAAACAAAAAAATCATGACTCTTGGAAGGAGAGGAACTCCTGGAGCACCACTAGTTCTAAACCAAACTGGATGATTATGTGAAAGATAATGACCATGAAAATCAGCCTAAATTAAAAACTGTATCCACATCAGCTGAGTTCATGCCTACTTTTTTGTTTGCTTCCAGTTAACATTCCAGGCAGGACAGGATCATATTGACATGAGTGACTACAAATGTCAAGTAAACATTAGCAAACATTTACAGAAATCATCTTTAGGAACTTGCGAAAAGGAATATTTGTCCCAGAAACCTGCTTTTGCCAGAGGTGCTCATCCAATCAGGGAACAGAGACTCATCATTTGTGTCTGCCATGTACCTACCTTCCACTCACCACCACAGATACCCTTTCAGCTGCCTGCTCCTTGCACCAGTTCACACACACACAATCTGCTGACCAAAGATTACTCACTAACATCATCCCAACAACAATCCTGTCCCAGACAGACCTCAAAAAATCATACCTTGCTCACAATTTGCAAATAAAACGCACGGGGCGTTCATCCCTGCTGCTCCCTGTCTCCCAAAATACTTCCTTAGGGGAGCCCTTGTTTTGGGGATACCTGATCTCCCTAAGGGTGGCTGTGTGCTGACACAGACCACAACTCAGAAAGTCTCTGCCTAGAGACATCATGATGCCAGTGCCACAAGCAGAGCTTCGGTGCTTAAAAGATGCCTTTTTCAGCAGGGTGGGAAGCAACAGGAGGCCTGAAAAGCAGAT
>NW_008239553.1:5083535-5094633 GCF_000691975.1 Corvus brachyrhynchos
AAGAGTGACTGCAGGCAGGATGGCCTAGAGAGGAGAATAAAATGCACAATCAGAAAACATGGGCTGGAATCAATACACATGGAAAGCACCAGCTGGAAAGGTACGTGCTCTTTCAGACCTTCCTAGATGAGAGCAAGCAAGACCCCTTTTCACCAGCTGTCTTGCTGTTCTCTTCAGAAACAAGCCTGTCTGCAAGGGTTGAAATTTAGGAAGAACAGATAAACACTTCAGTTTCCAATGTCTGAGGGCTCCTGGAACATGGGCTGGAATCAATACACATGGAAAGCACCAGCTGGAAAGGTACGTGCTCTTTCAGACCTTCCTAGATGAGAGCAAGCAAGACCCCTTTTCACCAGCTGTCTTGCTGTTCTCTTCAGAAACAAGCCTGTCTGCAAGGGTTGAAATTTAGGAAGAACAGATAAACACTTCAGTTTCCAATGTCTGAGGGCTCCTGGAATTAGTGGGGCCACTAGCCATCAGCTGGCCTCTGCTTCTCCAAAGCATTTCCAGCTCCCAGGCTCAGAGTACTTGTAGGGAAGGATGCTGGGGACTGCAGTGGGTTGCTTTCTCTGTCCCTCTCATCTCAGACTAAGCTTCCCACACACTGCCTTCTCAGATTTACTATCTCACAGTACATTTGGGTCATGGTTTTTCAGACTCCATGAGAGTCAAACATGCCTGTGTGGGAATGTGCGATTTCTTCTGCAATTCATTTTGTTTATAGGGTTCTCAGGAGAAAATATACAGTCTGATATAAATAATGGGACTCCAAAACTCCTTCAGTGAACACAGTTATGAGTATGTAGCTTCCAAGAGCCAGGGATTTAGAGTCAAGGTTTTAGTGCTAGAGGAAACTCTCTATCCCAAAGAAGGGAGCGCAGCCCTGGTCTGTGCCTGCTGGTAACAAGAGACTTGCCTGGAATCAGGGACCCTCTGAGTATTTGCTGCTTATGTCCTCTGTTTTCCAAAGCAAAGATGTGACTTCCTAAACTGGCTTAAACCACGTTGTTCTTCCCACTGACACCTTCTACAGCTGGTGAAGCTGAGGCTTATAAACAGGGATAGCACACTGTCCAATTTACTTCAAACTGTGGTATGGGGTGGACTACATAATGTGTTTGTAACTTTGTCAAGGACATGATCTGACATAAACACAAAATAAAAGATTACTTCGTCTCCTGTCACCTGATGGACTGTGATGTTTGGATGCTACAGTAAGAAGCTTCATAGATTATTACCGGCCAGGAGCAGTCTGGAAGCCAGTGTACCATCTTTATATTTAATGGTTCTTGCCCCAGGAGGAAGCTGGGGCCGTTCTGCGGAGCAGAACTGCCTGCCTGGAAAAGGGGTGTTCTGCCTTAACATCCCTTTGGGCAGGATACAACAGGACGAGGAGCAGGTCACCTCAACCTTGGTGCTACAGTGCCATCCATCACTGTCATACTGCCAGGTCCCATGCTTTCCCCTGCCACCTGGGCCAGGCATGCTCTGGGATATGCTTTGGGCAGTCTTCAGTGCCCATGCTCACACCACTGTGGTAATACTTCTGGCACAGGACTGAACCAAAGGGAACTGCTTTGTGTACCACTGTTGGGCATAACGCTGCAAAAACATGTCCTGCTCAGCCTCCTTCCAGAAGAAACCAGACCCATGGACCTACCTCATGCCAGGCATACAGGGAGGAAGTGCCAGAGCAACCGATGTAGCTATTTACATACTCATATTGCATTTTCCTATTGGGACATTTTCATAGAGCTTGGATTGACTTTGCTCCCACTGGGATGCCACCGCAGGCTTTCAGCTGCTGCTCCCTTTTCTTTTGAACTCCTGAGGAGGAGTTCTCAGCAAAGTTTTTGGTTTTAATAAAATCTGTGGGCTAAATGAGGCCATTCCCTACATTTCCCCAGTGGGGAACTAATTTCTACCAGACTCGACATCCTTAGCTGTATTCTTGGCTTTCAGGACCCACTCAGTTACCCTCATAACTTCTCCTTGGCCAGGACCCACTGGCCTCTTATGTGTTAATGCATGCATGTGGTCACTGCTACAGACCACGGTTTATCTGCTGCAGGCTCCTAAGATCTCCATCTCTGTAGGATGTGCAGTCAGCCAGGTTCCCACCCAAAAGCCTACATCAGAGAACATTCATTGCCTCAGGCAATGTTTGCAGCAGATTTTCTCTAGAAAAACCTAGGCTGTTCCACGTGATTTTTGCAGTGTCCAGATAGGCCAGACTTACATAGTCCAGATTTATGAATTTCTCCCAAGGACTGTGCTATGTTTCCTGGCTAATGTCTGACAAGGAGAACTGGGCTCAGACAGTGCTTTCCCTTTACACTGAAAGTCATTAAACCCTACAGAACAGACAAAGGGCTGGACCAGTCCTGGTCCTTTTGTCAATCTCTTGTGAAGTGTCTGGGGGCTGATTCAGTTGCCCACTCACGGGGTTTTGGTGCTGTGCAAGACACACTAAGGTCTGTCAGATGCTGACACAGGGCAGGTACCCAGGCCTTGAGGAGCAGCACAGGGAGACCAGGGAGTGTAAATGGAGTTATCTCAGGCCAGGTGGCATGCAGTTGCCTCAATGCCTCCTCTCAGCACCAGCCAAGCTTCTCCTTCCTACCATCTTTAGGGTGCTAGATACCTCCTATGGCCTCTACCAGCATCTGACAAACCTGTTGAAATATTTTGGCATCAAAGCCTCTGCCTTGTTGCATGTTCTTTGTGTCTTGGTCCCCAAATATGGTGAAAAATTCATCCCTTAGAAGCTTGGTTGCTATCACAGCGTCTTGGTTCCTTTTTGGGTAAACTTCAGGTCATTTTCTAAAGAAATCCATAGCTACCAACAAATATTGTCTGGCAGATTCTGTCTCAGGCAAAGGCCCAACAACACCAACAGCAATGAATCGCAGTAAGGCCCCCAGGAGACACTGCCCAGTAGGGTTTGTCCCCATCTTTGGGGACCCACTTCAGAAATACAACACATGCAAGAAAAGCATCACACTTCATTGTAGTAACTCTCCATCATCTGTCTGCATTTTCCTCAAAACCAGCTCTCTCATGGCTTGACTAAAGACTTTACAACTTCAAGACATCATAGCAAAACATCAGAACCTCTTTTTTGAGTGTTTTCGTGATAATGAGCTGTCATGAGTGCGTGTCACACGTTGTTTTGTTTTCCCGTTTCCTGTACATTTCATCTTTAAATTCCAAGCTTTCCCACCACGACCGGAGGGCTTTTTCCTTGCTAGTCTGAAAAGAGTCAAAAAGCAGACAAGGTTGCCAAACAAGGGATTTTTTATTTTAATCACGCCTTGTTTGACACCAGGAGTCTTTCTGAGGAACTCTCCCTCTTAGTTCCATGAACTCTGCTCTTGCAAACTTACATCTATGGATGAAATAGGAGAGTTTTCATTCCTGCACACTGTGGAAGAAGGAGGTAAAAAAGGATGCAGTCTCAGTTTTTTCTTGCTGCCCTGCTGAGGGAGGTATCTGCCCAAAAATAGGCCTTTGAACAAGGCACTGGCAGAACAAGTCTTTGGTGACTGCTCTTGTGTCAGTGCTGTTCCGACCCCACAGGCACCCCCAGCTGTGTTCAATGGAAACTGCTTCAGCCCTGAAAATGCCTGGCTGCTCTCCTTTCACTGTCGGGGTAGCTTTCTCTTCTCACAAGGGGCGTGTGGAGCTTTTGTAATCCTGGCAAGTCTGCAGCTGAGCAGGAGCAGGATCTGTAAGGCCAGACAGGCTGACAGTTCTGTGCTCCCTTCCCTGACATTGAGGAAGCACTGCCCCTTTGCTCCTGGCTGAGTTTGCCCAGGCTGCATTTTATGCCTCTCTTCAGCAGTTCACCTTGCTCTGGGTTCAGTTTAGATTGGCAGCCTGGAGCTCATGACAGCACCATCATAAAACATCATTGGTTCCTGTTGAAGGGCTCAGCATACACCAGGACATCCCCAGCTGTACCACAGGGACTGGGTGGCTGCCCATGTAGTACCTGCTGTCTTGGTTTCTCGAGGGAGGGCTGCTGTACACAGAGGATGGGAGACCCACACTACAGTATTTTATGGACTTGTGCTAACACGAAAGCCGTTTTCACCTCCAGATATTCACTGTGGAAACCAAAATGAACCTAGTAAGGCACATCCCAGATATTATCTAGTAATGGTAAGACACAAGCACCCTCTGGTTAATATACTACACAGCAAAGCTCTTGCTGGCCTTCTTTTCTAACCAGGACAACTGATGAGGTCCAAAAACTGTGTAGAAGCTCAAAGAGACAGCTCAGGGCCTGCCCACAGAGGCAGGCGCCACAAACGGATTGCCCAAACCTCTTTCTTTCATATGAGCCAGGTTTTGGAAGGAAAACACTGCAGGCTGAAAGCCCTGGTGCTGACTGACCAGGTCATATCTGCAGTGATGTATATGCTGAGTGTTAGTTCATCCCCTACCTTGGCTATGCTGAGCCATTTCCTGGATCCCAGCAGTCCGTTCTCCCGCATGCATTTTTTGCCAGCAAGAATATTTTCCTCAGTCCCTGCCTTCCGTCAGACCCATGCGAGGGTGAGGGCTACATTTTGGACTGTGCCATCATCTCCCTCTCTGGTTTCAATGACCAACTGCAGTACCTGAATGAGCACCTGTGATGCCTGTAAATTACACAGGTGATAAATCCCTCTCCTGCTACTCGGCTATTCCCATTGCCCACTGTCTGAGGGGGTCTGCTGACAAATGGAGAAAAATAGGATGTTCAACGAAGAACTCCAATTTTCACCACCAAGGCTGAGGAAAAGGGGATTTCCAGGACAACCAGCCACAAAACCAAACTAATTAAAGGCTACAAGGGAACAGCAGGGTTCTCTGGACACCAACTTAATATCCAAGTCTGGGCACAAATAAGCCTTATTATAGCTTCAACTCTAACTCAAAACCAGCATCACCCAACTTTGCATGCGCAGCTCCAGGTCCCCCTGTTTCCTGAGCTGACTTTGGGCCTTTCAGTAGATTTTAATGAGGCTCTGTCCTGACCAGCCATATATTTATAACAACCCTCTCTGTGGATATTTCCCCTCCCCAACAGAGCAGTTAACTTAGTCGCTGCACTCATGTTTGATGTTGTAGCCAATACCCCATTGCTTTCTATCCTTCCTAAGTCCCTTTTTCTAATAGCTTGGAGTGGTATGAACTGGATGGAAATACTCATTTCTGTAGCACAGGACCTATATAAAGCAACCAGCTTCCCTCTCTTCCAGTAGCAGCTTTCCAACTTCTGTTCAAGAGATGAAATGCAGTATTTAAGCTCTGCCATAAATCCCACAGCTCCATGGATGTTTCTGGCCTTCTGCACAACCTGACTAACTGTCTAGCAATTGGTCCATCGGCTATTTGTCTTGGAAGTCCTCACTGGAGATGTGAGGAGCACAAAATGTCTGCAGGTCCTCTGCCAATTTAGGTAGGCTCTTCTTCCTCTTGCCTTCTAGCATTTGGCTGTGTCCTGTCTAGCTCAGAGTGATATCTGGCTCCAATCTGCTTACGAAGGTTCAGACCAAATCTTGATAAGCCAGGTTATGTCTATAGCACAGTGCTTCTCAGCTCTCAGCTATGGGTCCTTGCCACAGCTGTGCTCCTGACTCTACTCCAGGAAGAGGTCTGGGCATGCACCATCCCAGGGAAGGCTGGAAAAGAACCGCATGGTGCTCCAGAAGGTCTTGCAGCTTCTTGAACTGTAGATCAGCACTGCGGTCCAGGCTCTAGTGCATACCCTGCCCCACTGTTTGGCCTCAGGCTCTCCTCTGGGAACAAGCTCTGCAGAACGAAGCTCTGCCCAGATCCTCTTTCCAGCCAGTTGCACAGTGGGAATGGACATGCATCAGCCTCCCATGCGGTATTTCTTGAGTGACATCTCTGGGGCAGGAAAAGCCTGATGCCGTGGTCTTGTGCACACACACTGGAAAGGGCCAGTCTCATAGGTGACCCATCCCCACCTGGCACACTCAACAGCCTGGGACTAGCTCCATGCCCAGCAGGCTGGTATCCCAGTGAACCTTTGGTGTAATTTTTGAAATGTTTCTCTTTTCTTTCAGAAACCTTGCTGTGGCACAGGTCTTGTGTTTAGTTTTGGGCTGAACAATATTTTCCTCTTTCCCCTGTTTTGTGAAACAACTTCTAGCCTGTGTCACACCCATTCCTCAACACCTCTTGGAGTCATGGTCTTGCATATGGGCCTTCAGATCTCTCTGAGCACTCTCCCAGAACAGAGTCATTCTCTGATTGTTTTTGACCCTTTCTGGGAAAATTCTCAGTATTGCACTCTTTCTGTGTGCATACTGTACAACTTTGGTTTCTTTTGATTTAATTCTGGTGTGAATTTCTTTCACTTCCCACTGCTCCTGAATAGATTAGATGTCTGCAAGCACTTTTGTTATCTGATCTCTCTTGCATCAAAAGAATGAATACAGTTCCCCATTTCCCTTTTTGGAAACAGCATCCTACCCCAAAAACGATGTTACAGCTCCCAAGTGAAGCAGTCAGTCAATATCCAAAGTCCCAAGGGGACTGCTTCCACTACAGGGAGGAACTGATGCAACACGAGATATTTCTTTTAGGCAGCAGTGCTTGCACACAGAGCCCAGATGGGGAACAACAGCAATCAGATAGAAGTTATACTGAGACCTTACAAGTTTATTTTATTCCCCCAGACACCAGTCTGCCCAACACACTTGTTCTCTTCCTCAGTTTCCTCATTCCCCATTGATAGCATTTCTCTGATGGGCCTTGATGCTGTTGTCTTCCTGCCCTTTGGTTTTGTAGGGTTTTCAGACTTCCACTGAATTAAGGTGGCTGTTATCTTCATAAGCCCCACAGGGTTTGCACCCAGGCTCAGCATACAGCATGTCTGTTGGTGAGTAAACCAGGTTACCTTTCAGGCTCCACCACCAGCTTACCCACTTCCTTGAAGCTAATGAACACAGTCCTTGCTAATAAAGAATATATTTAGAAATAATACTGATTCAACCATCTGTTTCCAGTAAGCAGATTAAATGTAAAAAGATAAACACTTAAACTGCATCTTCATAAAAATAAAATCAGGTACAAATAGACTTAAATATATATTTAATGTTGAGCTGGGTAACACAACGATCTTCAATCAGTGCAGATGAGAGACCACAGCTCATGACATACCAGCTTGTCATGACTAAATCCTGCTGGGACCTGAAGACAGCAGCTACTAAATGCTGAATCACAGCTATTCTCAAGGGAGATATAAAGAATTTGATACTGGTGCATTCATACTTAGATAGTTTGTAAAATCAGTTGCACACCACCTTCCATAATAATGCTGAGTCTGTCCCTGCTTATTATTCATCCAAAATATCTCCTCTTCTTCTCCTCCTGCCTCTCCTCATTCATGTCTGCTCCTTCCTCTCTCCATCCATTTCCCCTGTTTCTCGCTGATTCCTCTCTTTGACCAAAAAATGACCTTAGAATTATCATGGTGATCACAATTGCTCTTTCACATTGTGTCTACTTATGTGACAGTCAAAATACGAAGATGATTTGCAAGCACTAGTGAAAAATGTGGCCAAGCAGATTCACCAGTATGTATAATATTGAATCATCTGAACTTACACAGAAATAAAGTGGAGGTCATTTATTTAATATATGTAAGCAGCTCTCCTCCTTTACTTATGAACTTTCCTTTACAAGTTGAGGCTGCTCAGATGCATGTAACTATGATACATTGCTCTGACATTTTATTAATAAGAAATATTCCCATCCATCTCTTAGTAAATGTTTCTCAAGTCACAGGGGTCCTATATCAGCTGCATTACCATTTAGGGTTCTCCTAATCCAGAACTCTCTCTCTTTTCCTTTTGAAAATGTATCTACATAAAGATATTAGACCTGTGCTTTCCGACATGATTAACAATTGAGATGGGATTTTTTTTTCAGATATGTAGGAGGAGTACCTCAGAAACATACGACTTTGGGGCAGGGATTGCTCAGCATTTTCTGAAAAGCACAACTCATATCTTGTGTTAGCCAATATAGGCTGCCTACATTGATGAGTTGCTTTTTACAGGTTAGACCATTAACGTGGATTGGCAAGCTGAGCCTATTTTACATGCTGAGAGACCAGAGCATATGAGAACACACCAATTGCTTACAGCTTCTTGCACAGAATAAGGACATGACTGTCAAGAAACCTAAGTAAAAGCCCCTACAAAATCACACACGGGACCTCTACTCTGTGAGTTTCTGACTCCAGCAATGATTCCTTCTCTAGCTAGCTGAGTGCCTCCTTTTGCCGGAGCCACGGCCCTGCGAAGGTCACACTGATGCCACTGAGTGGCCACAGCTTCACCTTGCACAAGCCGCTCGGGTGTTCCAAGTGTCAGTTTTTCCAACTGTAAAATGAGAATAAAAGTCCCTTACTTCCCCGAGACACATTCACACTTTTAACCTGAGAATTGCTACAGCTACAAAAATGCCCTGAACAAATAATAAAGCATCTTAAGGACCCCAGGGAGCAAAACTGGCTAAAGGGCCAGGAACTAGGGAGACCAAATGGACAGGTCTGGAGCTGTCCTTTAGCAGCAGACCTTGGCTCCGAGCCTCTCAGACACCACCTCCCTCTTACAAGGGAAACTCATCATGGCTTTGAACGCAGGGCTCGGAGAACGAATAAATCTTCACGATCTGAGGGATTGAAGTCTGCACATTAGCTCCCCTTAAACCGTGGGTGCCTTTAACTTGGGAGGTTAGAAACCACAGCCAAAGAAATCTCTTTTGATTCACAACTTGTTTTGAGCAGTCACCCATAAAGCAGCCAGTGAATCACTCCAGCCAGTTAGTCATGCAACCACACTGAATGTACACTCAAAAGGCTGCACAAAATAAACAGCCTGCAGCTCCAGATAACACACACACAGCTCATTTGTGCTATCTGGCATCAGCATATATTGTTAATAGGACTCCTACACCAAACCCTTAGGAAAAAAACGTACTCAAACAAGCATCTCCAAATCTCTCTTTCCATCAGTATTTTTCTCGTCTGCTTCGCTCTGTGTTGCTTTCAAAACAATTAAGACTAGTAAAAGTTTTAAGACTCTTTCTCTCTCTTTCCGCACCTTCTTATTGCTGGTAACGTCCTGCTGGGTTTACAGGCGTGCGCTGCTGAAGTGTAGGGCTAAAGCGGAGTTAATCCCAATCAGCAGCGGACAAGTCGAAAATAAACAGCTCTAGTGCGAAAAGAAATCTTACTGCAAGGAGGGAGCGGCAGGGATACAAGGGGGAGGGAGTCTCCCGGTCCTTTGACACATGAGTGTTATAAACAGCTCGGGTCAGGAATCCTATAAAAGCCTCCAGCCAGATCTACCGTCCAATTCAAGAGAAGCGCAAAACACCTTTTGGAAAGAACCGCGAATAAACCTGCGCGGCCCTAGCGATAAGGAACGTGAGCCCTACCTTCGCGTCTGGCTCCCTGAGGAAATCCCGCAGGTTTCCGCGGAGGAGATCCCGCACCTCCGAGTGTCTGTTCAAACAGAGGTTTAGCCAAACTCCTGGCGAGAGCTCCCTCCCCTCCCTGGGAGGGTGCCGGAACCCTTGAATGGCAGATCTGGTGGCCCTATTGTGGAAAAGAGAGGGCTATTGCCAGGGCGGCGTCAGCAGCACGCCGGGAGCCGGCGGCCGAGCCTCGCCGGGCAGCCGGTCCCACATCAGCGGGAGGGAAGGCCCGGCTCTGCCGCCCAGCTCCCCGAAGCTCGCCTCGCCTCCCCGCCCTCCTGGCTTCGCTTGCCGGCTCCTTCTCCCCGACGCCAGCTTGGATCACGTCCCCCCTTGTCCCCTTCCCCACTCGCGCCTGCCTCCCGCGCACTTGTCCCCTTTATACTCTCCTGTTGCTCCCCGCGGGGATCAGGGCAGCAGCATCTCCCCACCCCGGCGGAGAGAGGTGCGGGGGGAGCCCGAGCACCCCGCCTGCGCTCCTAGCCGCGGCGAAGGAGCCCGGGCAGGAGCCGGGGCCGAGATCAAAGCTGCGGGGAGAGCGAAGGGAAGGCAGGACCGAAGGGCCGCCGCAGCTCGGGACACCCCTCCCAAAGTCCTCTGCCCCCCGGGTGCTCGGCGGGTGAGGGGCAGGGACCGCCATCCCGCTCCTGAAAGAGCCATTCCTGCGGAGATCCTCAGCCGGACGGCCGAGGTGGGGGAGCCCTGAGGGAGTCCCAAGGCGAACACACGGCCCCCGTTACCCCGTTCCGCTCCGGGCACGGGGCTGCGGCCGAAGCCGGAGGAAGGGGGCAGACGCCGCCGGCCCTCCCCGGCGCACGGCGAACTCCGCAGAGCCCTTGAACGTCGGCGGGGGCTCTGCGCGGCGCCGCGGGGAGCCCCGAGCGCCTGGCAGAGAGCGGTCTCTCGCGGGAGGCGGAGAGGGACCGCCAGCGAGCTCGTTCCTGCCGTGCCTGCAGCTTACATTACATCAGGGAAGGAGGAGGAGAAGAAATCCATTAAAAGTGTCAATTTAAAAAGCACGCAGCGAGCCTCCGATTCCTACAGCAGTGACTTTCTGTACTTCTAGTAATACCCCACTTACGGTCGCACTTTTTATTTGATAGCTAAATAAAAGAAATGGTCGTTATTTGCATAACGCGGTACTTAAAGAATTTCCTCTGCTAGAGAAAGCCGTTTCCTTTCTCCTGTTTCCTTTGAGCAAATATCCCCATCACATTCGCCTTCACTCCCCAAAGGATTTTGTTCCAGCCGGTATTTCTAGACTGCAATATACGTATACATTTCTGTGTGTATAGGGGTATGTGAATACACATGTTTCAAGAAATATAACTTACTTCAGCTCCGAGCAGTAGAAATAGCAAGTCAGATTACTACAGCACATAAATCATTCGAAAGCCTTTCCCCCTCCTAAGCCAAGATATATGACCTGTTCTGAGGACTGGATGATCTTGAAGGTCTCTTCCACCCGTGATGATTCTATGATTCTATGACTGTTATTTAAGAATTCGGCTTTCACTGCCCGTGCCGGTTTGCGGAATAACCCGTGCCCCTATTCTCGGAGGAAGCCGTGTGAGGCTGCCGGCCCGTCTCAGCG
>NW_008239553.1:5094664-5095032 GCF_000691975.1 Corvus brachyrhynchos
CGTGCAGCGCTCCCGCGGGGGCCGCGCCGGCCCCCCGCCGCTGCGAGGGGGCCGCGGGGAGCCCGGTCGAGAGCCAAGGCCGCCCGGTGCCGCTGTCCCTGCCAGAAGCCGGGCTGGAAGCGCTCCGCCGATTGCCGTCCGTGTCCTCCGTGTATTTACGGCCGCAGCTCTCCCTGGCCTATATTTATCCATACAATGCAGTAGAAGGTCTTAGATCTAGAAATAGAAGCCGAGAGCAATAGATGGCAGGCTCTGGCTTTTTATAACACAAAAAGACGTGTTTATTAAAGAAATAAAATGAAATTAAACAGCTAAAAAAAGGAGGGGACACCCTGTCCCTGCAGCTCGCGGAGTGTGTGCCATGCCTG
>NW_008239553.1:5095336-5097682 GCF_000691975.1 Corvus brachyrhynchos
CAGCCGCCTGTCCCCGGCTTCCCGAGCAAACCTCTCCGTGCAGCTCTCCTCACCCGCCTCGGGTGCCGTGTGCGCCCTGGCTGACCGCGCTTGTGCCCACTGCAGAGAACGAGGACGGGTTTCTCTTCCCCCGCGCTCACCCGCGCCGAGGGGATCTACTCCGGCTCGGAGGTTTCCCCGTCCCTTTAGCTCGTCGCGGCGTTGCCGGGGCACAACTCCTGCGCCCGGCGCGGTGGTCTCGCGGTTTGGGAAAAGGCGGAGAGGCGCCTACGGATGTTGCAATCGCTCCGTGAAACCCCGATCTGTCTGTTATTAGCGAGTCTCTCTCTTCAACCGTTAAGCACTATTATTATCACTATTGCTATTAATTATCATTGCCGAACCATGTGTCTCTCATTACAGCCCACCGTCCCCAGCCACATCACAAGGGGCTCACAACGAGCGCGGTCTGGGCCGGGCCGGGCCCCGGGCCGGGCCACCCGCCGCCGCCGCGGGGCTCCCACTGACGGAGAACCCCGAGCCCCTCTTGAAAATAAATCAGGGAACCCCGGCCGTATTAGGAGGGCAATAAACTCGTGTGATTCTACTGGGGGGTTGTAATGTGTCATCACAGGCTATGCCGGCGCCCTGGGCTTTGCAACCTACAAAAACAAGAGAGCGGGTTAACAGAGAGACGATGTCAGAGCAGCCGGGAAGGCACGGAGGGCTGCCCTGCGATCCCATTGCCGAAGGAAGTGGGGACCGGTTACCTCCCGCACGGACCACAACCCCTCGGGGCTCCCCTGTCCCACCGCGTCCTTTCCCGTGGAGGCCGGGCTGGCCCCAGAGGCCTGCGCGGATGAGGAGCGGGCCTGAGGCTGGTGGGGGTTGTCCGCCCACGGAGAAAGGGCGGGGGAAGAGAGGGAGCATAGGAGAGGGTCAAAGCCCCAGTTCTGGCCAGAAAAAGCGCGGAAGCAGCCCTCAAAGAGAGCCCTCATGCCACTCCGTGGCCCGGTGAGGAGATGCCCGCGGGAGGATGGTTGTGCCACAGGGTACAGGAAGGACCCATGCGGGTTGGGGCAGGAGCCCGTCCGAGGGCAGCGTACCTTGGCTATGCCTGCGTCTGTATGGAGAGGACTTCATGTCCTTTGCCTATGAAGGGGAATCCCCTGTGCGTGGGGGAACTGAGGCTGTGGACCTGGATCCAGGGTCACCTCAGCTACAAGCAAGGGGCGAGGGACGGCGCCTGAAGGCGACCTGGCACGCCGGGGTTTGGGAAACGGGCAGAGGTAAGGCGCCTCTACCCCTTTTTAAGTCTAAAAATGGGGGAAAAGGGTGAAGAGGGCAAAGAGTGCTCAAATGACGGCGAGAACCTAGAAGTGGGATGGCTGGCCTGACCCGGACCTCTTCCACCTCCCGTGTGCCCCCAGTCCGTAGTCACTGCCCGTCTTATGGTCTCACTCGAGACACGGTCCTATAGCTTTCCCTTCCTTTGGGACTGACACGTCGGGGATGAAACCCCGTCAGCGGCGCCGCGCTGAATCTAGGCCGGGGCAGCCCCTCGGCCCACACAGAGATCACCGGGAGGGAAAGGAAGAGCTTACATTTCCACTTTCTCTTCTTGGGAAGACTGATTAGGGGGTTTATTTGTTTCGTTGTTGAATTTTACTGCTTGTTTGTTTTTTGGAGGGGGAGGGGGGTTATTTGTTTGTTTGGTTTGCTTCTCCCTAACCACCACGATACAGCAGAAACCTCCCGAAGAAGCCTTTTAAAGCCACGCTCGGAAACGACATGAGAAGCGCCCCCGTTCCCTGCTGTACTGTCGAGCGCCAGCACGAGGGAGTGTCTTAATTGCCGCTAATGACCCGCGGAGGGGATGCGAGGGGGTTATCTGCAGCCGGGCAGAAATCAATTAGGGGAGTGGCAATTAGGGGAGTGAGTGAGAGACAGGAGAGGCCGTTTCCGCGAAAAGTGATGGTTTCGGTGAAATTTTCCAGAAATTCTTTCTGTGGAAAACCGTCCCCGGGGAGAGTACATCGCACAGCCCGGCCCTCCGCTATTTCTGTTTCTGTCCCGGTTTCCGCGGAGCTCCCCGCACTGCTCAAGAGCTAACGCTTTGCGGGAGCGCATCGCCCGCATTCCGAAATTACGATTAAGATCACCGCTAAGCGGGACACGAGGGAAGGCGGCTTCCCGCGGGCATCGCGGGCTCCAGACCCGGCTGAGAATGAAGAAATTCGTGGGGCACGGCGGCCCCCGCTGCGGCGAGAGGGGGCTGCGCGCCGGAGCCGGGCAAGGTCTCCTTGAGCCCGGTAGGGTTTGTCCTGCCAGGCAGCCACCCCCCACGTTCCCGGGAGGCCCTTGCCC
>NW_008239553.1:5097910-5099226 GCF_000691975.1 Corvus brachyrhynchos
TGTCCATGCTTGCTGGCGTGAGGGGCTCCGGCACTTAGTGCTGCTGTCACCAAAGCCTTGTCCTTTGCTGGCCAGGAAAGTAGGGCTGAACTTGTCACTTGCTTGAAATGCCCTAAAAGGCGAGGAGCCTTCTGTGTCCTGGGAGGCTGCGTTGTAGTAGGAATCCATGGCAGCCGGATCACAATAAGAAACACAAGTATCAGCATTCATTCCTAAAATTAAAAGGCCCGAGTGTCCTTAATGCGCTTGGAGGGGCACCAGGAACCACTCTTTTTCTCTCCCTCTCGCATAGACACACACTCACAGCTGGGCCGGGGAGCTCTAAGAGGATTCAGATGTTCGTGAAAGCTGACCAGATCTCCAAACCCCCTTAAGTTCTCGCACAGTAAAAGTGGTCTTTTTCTTTCCCTCCCTCCCTACTCTCACATACGCTTGCCCTCCATGTCTCTCTCCAAACTACACTCTAAAGAGGCTCTTCTCTGCACTTTCCCCCCCACCACATAGGGAAAAAAAAAAGAGAGAGGGAGACCTCTCCCCCAATTAATATGTAGATGATGACAGTGGAGGGGAGGGGGCCCAGGAAGGGGTGTGTGTGAGTGTGTGTGTATGGGGGTGTGTGGAAGCAGAGGGAGGGTGGAGGTCATATCTTTTGTGTTTAAAAAAAAATAAAAAATAAGCCAAACCAGAAAAACAAACCAGCCCCGAAACTTTTATGATTAAAAACCAGAAAATCAAACAGATGACATAAACGCCACGAAGGGATGAGTGCGGGATCCGCGCCGGCGGAAGCGCCGGGGACGATTTAATGGTCGTGACACGCTCTGTTCACTGCGGCTCTCTCCTCTGCTCCCTGCCCCAGCTGTGGGGACCCTCGCCTCTGCGACCCTCTCCTCTCTATTAAAGGCAATACGGATTTTCCCCGCAGCTATCTGCCTTTAAGCCTCCCCCCTCCCGTTAACCCCTTCAGGGCCGACAGCTCTCCTAGCAATGCCGTAAAATCCCTACCGTGACACAGCGGTGTCGGAGTCGCCCCGCACAGAGCCGGGAGAGCTCTCCGTCGCATCTCGCCGCACGTTTATGATGGTTATTATTTATTTACCTCTAAAAACATGCTCTCTTCAGGTGTAAAACTACTGGATCCAAACGGGAGGGCAGCAGGGACGGATTTTAACAGAGTCACCAAACACACAGAATTGGACCAAGCTTCTGGGATTGCCAGAGGTGACTTGCAAAGGGACAGAGGCTAGCAGAAGCCCTTTATGGTTTGAGGGGTCAATTACAACCCAGAAAGAGCTTAAAAATAAATCAATAATCAC
>NW_008239553.1:5099243-5099845 GCF_000691975.1 Corvus brachyrhynchos
TCAACCTGATTCCCCTCCTCCCCCAGTTAACTCCTGTTACCCCTTACTTACTCTTACCCTGCCTTCCTCCCATCCCCACATCTGGTTTCTATTGCTCACTTACCTTGAAGTTTTCAGTAATAAAGATATTACGCAAACTAAATCCACAGTTCTTCGGAAGAAAAGAAAAGAAAAGAAAAAAGAAAAGAAAAGAAAAGAAAAGAAAAGAAAAGAAAAGAAAAGAAAAGAAAAGAAAAAAGAAAAGAAAAGGAGAAAAGAGAAAAATGTAACGAAATTAAAGAAAAAAAGAGTAACGGAAAGGGAAGGCAAGAAGAACCTTAACCCCTTCGGGAGCGCGGGCCGCAGCGGAGCCGGCTGCGGGAGGGGAGCGGGGCATCGGCGGCTGCTCTGGGCTCCCAGCGGGCTCCCCCCGGGGCCCGGACCATGTGTCCTCCCTTCTCGCGCGTAGCTTCCCCCACCCCGTGCAGAGCGGGGGGAACTGGTGGCTTTCATGTGTGTGTGTATATATCTGTGTGTGCGGGGGGGAGCGGGATGCGGCTCAAGAGGGAGCGGGACGGCAGAATGGGAATGCGACCCCCGAGACGACGGCTCCGGGGGGGGCC
>NW_008239553.1:5099866-5104052 GCF_000691975.1 Corvus brachyrhynchos
CCACCCTCCAGGCCTTTGCTCCACGAGCAAGACCGGCTCCGCCGTTTTCATTAGCTTGGATCTGACAAGAATAGGCGCCCACCCCCCAGATGCAGAAGGGATTTCTAGCGACATCGTCGTTAAAAACATCCAGAGACGGATTCATTTACGAGATTTTAAACCATTTTGCGAGTCTCCCTGAGAGCAGCGCTGGGCTCGCTGAGTTTTCTGGTCCAAGAAAGCTTTCAGCGGATTTGCCTTCCTTACTCTCTTTATTACCTCTACTTAGTTCTTTTCTTGTCCTTTCTTTCTCCCCTCCCAAACTCGCCCACCCCACCGCAGGCCCCTTTCTTTCCCTCGTCCACGACATAATAAAAACCAAACTAACTCAATGCGTGAAAGCCTTTCTAAAATCCGCTTCGAGGCGGCCAAGGGAGCCTGGGTACTGCCGGTACCGGCAGTCTGCGAGCGGCTCCGCCGAAGGGCAGGCAGCTGCCCTGGGCACCGGTAGCACTTCAGCTCCCGCATCCCCAGCTCCTCCGCAGCGGCCTCGCAGAGTCGCTCACGGTGGAGGGGCACTTTAAATACGTGTTTTCCAGTTCCTTTCCCTGCGATGTTTTTGAGGAACGAAAAAGAACCCTGAAAGAAATGATGTGAGGGCAGTCCTGGATGCTACACCGTTGTACTCGGCCTCGGGATTTCTCTTCAGCAAAGTTAAACAACAGCAAGAGCAAAAACGAAAGGGAGAGATTTGGGGATCGGGCAGGAGTTTTTATATATATATATATATATATATATGATTTTTAGAATAGGGAGTCTGCCCAGGGTCCCTTCGGTCAGAGCACTCGGCTAGCCCCTCCTTGCATTAAACTATAACGAAAAATCCATTAATTTCAAATCAGGGCTAATCCGCAGCCCTCGGAAAGGACAGCAATGAAACCCTCTCTCTAAGAGCCAATTTGCGTCCCTAGAAGCGGAAGGTTAATTCGGGAATCGTTACGGCGGGAAAGGATGCGCGCAAATACCTGGCGATCTAGCGGGCTTGGGGGGGGAATAACCGGGAAGTCACTTTTCTTGACTGCTTTCGTTTAGCTGGACTAGGTCTGGCATGCAGTTCCCTCAGCAAGTGTGGCGGGGGATTCCCCTCAGCCCCCGTGAGCCGGGAGCGGAGCTTTGCGAATGCAAAAGCAAACAGGGAGCCTGTAGAGTCCCTCCCGTTAAACGAGGCGATGGGGCTGCGTGTCCATCCGGCCGCGGAGCTCTGCCCGCCCGGTCTCCCCGCATTCCCGGCTGCGGGACCGAGAATCCGCAGAGCAAGGGCACAAAGGGACGCGCGCCATTTGAAACACGATCTCATCATTTTTTTCTCTGAGTGACCCCAAATCTGCTCTGTCCCTGCATCAAATGCATCCAAAAGGGAAGGACGAAAGAGCGGCCGAAAGGTCTGCGCTCCGTAGCAACCGGTTGCCAATTCCATGTGTACATGGGCTTTATACCGAGACCATTTTCAGGTACGGTCCCTGTTGGTTTTGGAAGGGGTCACTCCCGAGGGTCCCTTCTCCCCCAGAGCTGCGGGAGCCCTTGTGAGAGCCAACCGGTCCCGCCTTTATGGACGGCAGCTCACGCCGGCCGAGTAATAGATGGGGGAATCGTCAGGAGTTTGCAGTTCCGGGCGTTCCAGGTGTCGCCTGCCGGCGACACCCCAGGGAGAAGGGACAGCCCAGGGCAGCCCTGACTGGCTTTTTTCCGAGGAGCCGTTTCCTTTCCTCCGCGGCAAGGGCGGGCGTCACTCCCGGGTGAGGACCCGGAGCGAGGCGCAGGCGATGGCGGGCGTATCCCGCATTTCGATTTCTGGAAGAAAAATAAACCTTTATTCCTGTGTGATTTAAACACTCAGGCTTGTGTCAAGTCCAGGGAAAAGGCAGAGGTTTCCGCTGGTCCCTGCACACCGGCCGCGGCAGCGCAGGGCTGCGGGGAGCGGGCAGGAGGGACGGCTGCTGGAATGAGCCCGGGCTCTCGCAGGAGGCCGGGGGGAGGAGGCAAGAATGCTCTTCCCCACTTTCCCAGCCACCGCCGAGGGAAACCTGCGGTGTCCCCTCAAGCTTCCACCGTCCTCCTGGTATTCCCCATGGCTGCAGCCGGAGAGGCGACGGGATGGCTGAGGAGAGTCACGGCAGGACTCCGGGGTGCCGGATCCAGCACCCCAGGTTCTGCCCCCTCCCTCTGAGTCGTGGGAGAGTAAAAACCTCGGTTCAGGGAGCGGGGTCATTTCACCGGAGAGGGGGGATAAAGACAGGGGGGATCTTTCACACCGTTGCCTCCCGGCAATTTGGCAGAGCCCTGCTCTTGGAAACTGTTTCGAGTTTGTTTCCCCAACGGATTGGTTTGTGTGGTCACTTCAGAGCTGCGGGCTCCTTTTGTACTGGACCGAGATCTGAAGGCGACCTATTTATAACACCACTGCAAGGGGGGAGTGAGGGGAAAAAGTACTCGTGCTAATCTCCCCCAACAACTTTTTTTTTTTTCCAGCGGGACGAAGGTTGCATCTTTATTTCGGGAGTGTAGCTTGCTTAGTGACCGTCCCGCTGGTACCTGCCGCCTTGCGCTCTGGCTCCTGCCTCCTGCCGGGCACCGGCTGGGGCCTGAGCTGGGGGCGCGGGCGCTTTGCTGTCCTGCCTTTTGCGCCTTTCCTCGGGGGTAAACATCGAATGTTATCAAAACACCTTCCTCGTGTAACGAAAGCGCTTGCAGAGAACTGAAGCTGACCCGCTCCCCTCCTTTCCGGGGAAAAGGAAGGACCAGGCTCCGAGGCCAGGCTAGCCCCTGCGTCTCTGGGCTTGTGCGGGCAAAGCTTTTCCGTCCACTCCTCCGATCCTGCCCCGCTGCCTCTTACCGCCACCTCAGCAAGAGAGCTCCGCTTCCCGCATGTTCTCACTCCTCAACCCTGCTGCCTTTCGACCCTGGCCCTGCAGCCGCGCTGTCCGCGGCTCTCCTCGGCCCCACTCCGCAGCGCGGCCAGCCCTGGTGCCCCTGGGACGGAGTGCTCCATGAGGATCCACAGGTGCGCATGGCCACCTGTGCCTGTGTGTCTGTATGTTGTCACCAAAGCGGGCACCTGCTTGGCCGCTGGGACGCTGGGTGAGGGACCCGCCGGACCCAGGCCGCCTCCGCTGCCGGTCCGCGGACCGAGCGGCTCATGGTAGGGCCTCGGTGCCCGCTCGGGGAGGAGGGGAAGAGGCGGGGGTTCCCAGACCTCTCCGTGCGGGGCACAAGGAGAGGCGGCGGGAGGGGGTCAGACCCACCATGGCCTGCTCCGCTCGCACAGCCCCCGGGTCCCTAAGGTGCCTCAGGGGACTGCTCCGGGCCGCAAGGGCTTTCCAGACGAGAATTTTGTTCCCTTAGTTTTGGTTTTTTTTTAATTTTTAAATTTTGTTTTCTTTTCCAGGCAGTGTGGAGCTCGCGCCAAGCTGCGGGCAGCGAAGGGCGCTGATATACCCGGCCCTGCACGGAGACCCCGAGGCTGCCGCGGCTGGAGAAGGGCGGCTGGGCCCGCTCCCCGGCAGGCCGTGCCCTGCTCTGGCGCCCGGGTGCGCAGCGGAGCCCGGAGTCTCCGGAGCATCACAAACCCCTCGATCCCGTCCTTTCCTCAGTGTTCCCAGAAAAACATGGAAAATCACCTCTTTTGGCATCGCTCTCGCGGGGCCCCGGGTGACGCCAGCATGTGAGAACCAATGGGAAGACGGAGCAGGGGCGGCCCCCGCGCCCCCCGCACCCCGATCCGCACCCCATTCCGCCTCGCGTCCCGGCGGGCTTGGCGGAGCGCACCCAGCCGGCACCGTGCCCCGGTCCGGGCTGAGCCAGGCGGGGTGGACCACAAACAGGCTTAGACGGTAGAGCCCGGCTGAGTTAAAGCGGTGCTGCTCACTTCATCCCGCTACCAAGCACCCCGGACAGATCTGAGATGGGGGGGAGGGTGTCTATATTTAGTATGCCATCCCTGGTGGCTGTCTGTAAATTCCTTCACGCGGGGAAATATGCACTTGCTATTAATTTGCTCGATCCTTTCCTTTTGTGTGTGACCTTGCCAGCGCTGGCTCTGAACTCAGGGGCTGTTTTTCGCTGAAGTCAGTGGTTCGGGCGCAGTGAAGGCAGGGCGGCTCTGCCTTCAGGGAAGCCGGGGGTCCTGCGGGCGGTAATGCCGAGAAAG
>NW_008239553.1:5104479-5128270 GCF_000691975.1 Corvus brachyrhynchos
CCCCGGCCCGTCACGCCTGGTGCTGGGACCCGACCCTGCCGCCCAGGCCGCGGGCACAACGCTGCCCCAGCCCGGAGACCCACCTCCAGCATCCCTCGGCGAAGAGCAGCTGGTGCCTGCTGCCGAGGGAGGATGAAAAGCTCTCCCAGAGAAGCGTGGATACTTTTAATTGCTAATATGAAGCGCTCAGGGCAAGGCGACTCCAGGTCTGGGAGAGGGGCAGCAAACCCGCACCCGTTCCTGCATTCTGCAGTGCTCTTTCGAACGTTCGGGCTGCCGCGATGAGGCGGCCGGCTTAAACCCCTCCCCGGTCCTGCCTGGCCCTTGAATTTCGTTTGTTCCTCTCCTTGCCTTACTCTCCGATGGACATTTCCCGGGTTGTTTGTAACAAATACACCTTTCTCGTTGCAATCTCCAAGCAGTTCCCTTAAACCATCTCTAAACCAAAGAACAGATCTTCCCAAGTAAAGCAATTCGTGACCCACTGCTAGGAATTATAATCGTGACTTTTTTTTTTTTTCTGATAACAATCCCGTACCCATTACAGATATCACAGCAAAATGCGAGGCTCACAAACTAATTTTCCTTGTGATTTGCGCCAAAATCTGCTGACCCAGCACGGTTTAAATGCTCAGGGCGATGGATCAATGCGCCGCGGAGCCCCTGAGCTCCTGGCCCGGGAGAGGAGTGCCCGCGCTGGGCTCCCGCGCTTGCTCCACGGCCACGGCAGCGGCTTTCTCCCATCCCGCTGCTCGGAGCGCCTGTTTCCAAGGCACTGGCGCCGGAGGAAGCCCCCCTCTTATCAGCAGGTTCATTCGAGGAGGAATACAAGAAGAGGAACGTGTGCTTTTTGGGGAGCTTAGGCAAGCTCTGGAAAAGTCCCTTCCAGAACTGTCCGAAGAGGGAGAGGCGCGGGACAAAGGGGATTTGCAAATAGAGCGTTCGGCTCGTTCGCACGGTGTCTTGTAAAAAAAAGCTTTCGGCCCCGGCCGGGTCTCACAGCCGCAGCGGCGGGATCTCTGAGCAGATGTGATTCCTAGCAGGGGCTTCATGCTGCTGTTCCAGTCTCCTGGACCGTAGATATGACCCCTTCTTTGCTGTTACTCGTTTGCTTGTTTACTTTTTTAAACAGTCCTAAACCCTGCTATTCCTTTTTTTTTTTTTTTAAACTCGCAAAAAAATCCTATCAAGACTTATTGTGTCAAAGCCATGTCTAATTAAGGGGGAATCAGTTCACAGGGTTTGCAAATTCCCTCCACAGAATGGTCCAGGATTGGTCTTACAGAAAGCATCCAGTATATTTTGCAAGCAGTGGAGCAGGCTGAGGAGATGCCTGCATGTATATCCCATGAGGATGTCATGTTCTTACTGTGAAGCCTCACACTGAGGGAAGCACCCTCGATTTAAGGCAGAGAAAATGAGTCTCAAAAAAAGTGATTGCCCGAACTCCCACTAAGCCACAATATCTGCTGTCCACTGGAAGCTGGGAAAGAGCCCCGGAGTCCTGCGGGTCCCTGCCCCTTCCTCCAGTGAGCAGCTCAGCAGTACCAGCCACCCGCCCAAGTGAGCGGCTCAGCCAGCCTCCGAATTTCAGGCAAAAGTACCTTACCTACTGACAGACACGGGGACACAAGGGACTGGTATTTCTCTGGGTCCTGACCTTCTCCAGTTTTCCCCAGAGCCTGAGCAAGCTGCAGCATCTCGCACAGAAATCTGTACTGAGTTAGCAGCCTTGGTGAAGTGCACCCAAGTCTCCAAATTGCATGGTGACAACTTCACCCAGCCACAGCAACAGACCTCTGCCCAGCTGCCATCCTCAGCTTTTAGGGGTCATCCACTCACAAAAACTTCTCATCAGGACACACTGCTGCCAGGGTACAAGAGAAGGTCACTGAGAGAGTCCTAAAAAGGAGCAGTGTTTGAATGAAATCATTAGGAAATTTGCTATCAAAGCAGGAGCAATGACTCAGTCTGACTGGTCATTTTTGGTGGCTTAAAAATCAGAAGGACAAAAAGAGGGAGTAAACCCCACAGCAGCAACAATAACTGCAAAGAATCATAGAATGGTATGTGTTGGAAGAGGCCTTAAAGATCACCCAGTTCCAATCCCCCTGCCATGGGCAGGGACACCTTCCACTAGAGCAGGTTGCTCAAAGCCCTGTCCACCCTGGCCTGGAACATTTCCAGGGATGGGGCATAAACATCTTGTCTGGGCAACCTGTTCCAGTGCCTCACAATCCTCACAGTGAAGAATTTCTCCCTAATATCTAATCTAAACATACCCTCATTCCGTTTAAAGCCATTCCCCCTTGTCCTATCACTACAGGCTCTTGTAAAAAATCCCTCTCCCTCTTTCTTGTAGGTCCCCTTTAGGTACTGGAAGGCTGCTATAATGAAGCAAAGGCAGAGCCTCCAGAGCCATTGCAGTCAGTGATGGAGACAGCCCGCGGCCGTGCTGATGCTGGGATGGGGTGGGAGGACAGTCAGACAGACCTTCCCCAAGTTTAAAATGACAGTCCAGTCAGCTGAGCCCTGGGGCCACCTGTGTCCTCCCTGCTGCTCAGATTTATAGAGTGTAACATTTTAATAAAAAACACACACACCTCTCCACTTTGGTGCATTAAGA
Source organism: Corvus brachyrhynchos (assembly GCF_000691975.1). Classification (NCBI taxonomy): domain Eukaryota; kingdom Metazoa; phylum Chordata; class Aves; order Passeriformes; family Corvidae; genus Corvus; species Corvus brachyrhynchos. The sequence goes on from NW_008239553.1 coordinate 5,107,106, forward strand.
GATTTCTAGCAAAACACAGTAATGTTGCTATAAATTTCCCTCCCAGCACCCTCACAAGTAATAACTCAAGCCCCAGCATTTTGCATTTAATGTTTATTTTGATGGCTGCATTCCAGAAAGAAAAGGGAAAAAGAGGCAAAATCTACTCAACCACTCTCCCCATTGCTATTAGCCTGATGTTTTCAATAAAATTTAGTGCAAACTGGGAAACAAACACTTGGAAAAAGAAAGGAGGAAAGCAAGCACACTTGGGCAAAATTCTCCTAGACATCTGCCAAGGCCTGGGTTCAAACCCTGGCTTAAATTACAGATGCCCTGCCATGGGCTCTCATTATGTTCCCCTCCCTTGGCATGTTTGAACAGCGCCCCAGGGAGCCATACCTGTGTTAAGCAAGGTTCAGTGGTGGGATGCTCTGAGGGACTGAGACATATGGAGGCTTAAGGTTAAAATGGCCAAGCCTGGAAGTTAAAGGCTGAGGCTTCTTGGCCAAATAATGCAGGGCAGAATACTAGGAGTGCTGCCAGTCATGTTTGAAGTATGTGGCAGAGCTATTTAAAGCTTTCAGAGCACCTGCTTTTCTGTGAAGCCACCAGTCCTTCACGTGCACAAGCACTAAGCCCCCATTTGCCACTGAAAAAGGACAAAACCATGCAGACAGATGGTGATACACCCAGACAAGCCATGGGTGTTTGCTCGATGACTCCTGACTCCGCTGGGAGCAGCTTAAGCCCTCATGTGATGGTGAATATTTACCCAGATGCAGTTTAAACTTCTGATTGCTTACCCAGAAGTAGTAACCCTCATTCAGATATGATTAACAAAAATGTGCTGAGAGCAGCAGCACTACATAACCTGGTTGCTCCCTAAGGAGGGATGTGTCCCAGGCCTACAGGGAGACGTGTGTGGGAAGTATGCATGTGCTAATCATGGAGAACTGCACATCCAGAGCATGTGAAACACATCTTTGTGCATCAGACCAGGAAAAGCCAATGGGTTTAAGGAATTACCAGATTTAAATGTCGTAAAAGCTCTTGGATTGCCCATTCTCCAAGGCACACTTCACCTTGCATTCTCTGTCCAGTAAATCAGATACTTGCTGGTGTGGCTGTGTTCCTGCCTTCTGTGTGTATTAATCCAGTTGTGGCTAGGCCTGAATTTTTCAGATTTTCTTCTCTCCTCAGATCACTCTAGCCTCCAAGTAGATACAGAGACTGACCATATTGTGATGTTCCACTGAACCATCAGTGCCTGTACACACTCCCTTGGAACAAATTCCATTGGTTCATGAAGGAACCAGCTCAACCTGTTCTCCCTTTTCCACGGAGTATCTCTGATCTCTGAATACTTTTATATAGCATTCACTTCTCCCCACTTCTCAGTAGTGAAATCAGAAAGATTCTCTGCCCTGGGTCAAGGGCACCGAATCCACCAAACAGTTCTGCTATGGTGGGACAGGAGTGACTTCAACCCCTTTTTGTGATCAGGCCGACCTCACTCTTGAGTTCACATCCAACACTTGAGGTTTCTATGGACAAAATGACTCTCTGTTGTTTGGCTTATGATATTAGATTCACTGGGCAAGTGGTATATAATAAAATAGATATTATTGTCTTGACTTCCACATATGGAGGAATCTGTTATCTCACACTAATTCTTATATTTTGACATAAATGACCAGTTTGTAAGTGTTCACAATACCCAGATTCTCCTAAAAGGGACTCCATGCTGTCTGTGACTCTCTGAAATTTCCATGCCATCTGAGTGAAACTCTGCACTGAATCCTGTCATCAAAGGCAAAAAAACCACTCCAAATCATAGAGAGACAAAATATATTACTCCTGCCCACGACACCCCGCAGTGTGCCTCTGTTTTTTCTCAGAGGTATGAAACGAGCATCAAGACTTGGTCCTGAGCACACTGGTCAGAGTGAAGGTGTCACTGCCTGTAAAGGTCAATAAGGTTTTTGATCTCCATTTTTGAGCTAATGTGATTATTTCTATTTGAATTATTCCTAGTCACACACATCATGAGGCATGCACATGATTGCGAACTCATGTCGACTTTACTGGAAACAAAAGGCTCGTGGCAATGGTGAGCTGCCCACCACCAAGTACTCTGCTGACATGGGAATAGGAACAGCTCTCAGCTCCTTGCCAATGATTGTCAAAAACATATTTGCTGCCAGAACATGGCTAGAAAATGTCAGAATTTTCCTTACTTCAAGTTCTATTGGCTAAGTTGCTCTATTGGCTTCAGGGTGGTTTCAATGAGGATAACACTAGTTTTACACCTAGAAGCTGGTCCTTTGCTTTCTTTTCACTCTCCTTTTGAACAAAAATTTAATTAAGCAGCCTACAGCTTTGTAGGGCAAGATTTAAGTATGCTGGCAAAACAGTATTAATCAAACGTGCCTTTGCTATTACCTGGAGAACATCTGCTCAGGGAACAGTATTTGTGACTTTTTGACTCCTTTTAAGAAACACATCAGTCTGTGACCCCATGAGTCTGAAATATGAACCTGCTGTTTCTAGAGGGGTTAAGACCCATCTTTTTACCTCTCGTATTTTCCCATCTTCCTTCCCAGCAGAACTGTCTACAGCGGGCTTAATATACTGAATACCCAGGATGGATTTTTTACCTCACAGAAATAGGTATGGCTCTGGTGGCATCATGGTGATTCACATAAGGCATTTGACTCTTCAGTATTTGTCTCAATTAAAAAAAAAAAAGAAGTCTATTGATGTTTTAACAAAATAATGCAGTTCAGAAGGAGGGCAGCTTGGGTTTGGGTTGATTGTGTTTTAACAGTCAGAATCAGCAAAACTTCCGGCCAACCTGGACAAAAGGAGAGAGTCCAGCAGTGTGTCTATCTGATTTCTTTTTGTATACAACACACGGCACTGAAAAATATTGGAAGGGGTATAGTAGCTCCTCTTCAAGGCCTCAAGCAGCATGAAGAAAATATATTCACTAAAAACCTTAAATTGACCCACTCAGCTGATAGCCAGTTCCAAGAAACTCAGCATTTTTCTTTTTTTTTCCTAGGTTAATATTATTTTTATAAGGAGAATGGGAATAGCAGTTCACTCTGGATGACCGGCATGATTTACTTCAACTGCATCAGCACTCTCCCAGGTCATATTTGAGGCAGTTCTTCAGTGATATTTCCGGGAGGGCAATGGAGTTTTGTGATGCCATTTAAACAAAACAGAAAGCTGAAATATGATTTTTTTAGGTTCCTTGAGGGACAAGAATAGATTTGTTTTAAAAACCTTCAGTCACCTTAAATCCATAAATTTATTTTACCTTGGGACAAGCAGCAAGGATGAGATCACTGAACTGCACAGATGAATAGAGACCTCACAGATACCAAAGAAACATGAGTCTGGTTACTTCCATGGCTGAGGATGAAATGGAACTCCATCCATTGCCTCATGTCCAGTTCCTCCTCACCAGGGGCATGATTTCTGTGTTACCCTGAGTGCAAGCCTGGCAGGTAGAGTCAGTGCCCTGGCTTTGGCAACTACCCAGGAAAGCTGGTGCAAGAAGCAGTGGGGAAGATTTGGTGGTGTCCTCTTGGACGCTTGACCCTGACCTGTTTCGTACCCCCACATGACAAGTTGCCAAGCACTGTCTTGATTTGTTATCAGAAGCCAGATAGGGTTTGCCAAGCTGATCCTTCTGAACCACCCTCTGAAATCCCTAAATAACGATAGCAGGAAAAGGAAAATGGTGTGGTTATGACTGGGTCTGCAAGGTTATGTCCTTCTTTGAGTGGCAGGTATGGTCACGGGGAACTGAATTTACCTGGAGATCAAATTAATGCCCCAGAGGAAAAGCCCTCCAGTGAAGTTCACTGCAGTGATGTTGCTGTTCAGGTCTGCTGAGGATACCCCTGTTGCACAGTCTCCTTACAGAAGCAGAGGCCGATTCAAGGCCATTGTACTGATATTTCAATCTCCTGAGAGATTCCCCTGATAAGAATATGAAGGACTACATATATACAGCAGCGTGGACTCCCTACAGCTGTGGCTGCTCATGCTATTAAACTTGTAAAAAGATGTCTGATCTTGAAGAGTGCAAGAACATGCAACAGTTTGGAAAAGTGTTAAGAATATTCAATTCTTCAGCCCATCTTTACACAAAAAGTACACACACATATGTTCTACTAGCACAGGCAGGTGGACTTTAAACTTTGCTTTCTTTTCTGCTAAAAAGAGAAATATATATATATATATATATACATAGGAGCTGTCCAAGAAGCATATGACCAGGTCTGTGAGGGAAGTTGAATTTCGGGAACTATCTCCTTCTCTTTTCAAGCATTTGGGTGGATGCGTTTCCAAAGTGAAATCTCCCTAACCTCCTGAGACTGCATTATGATGGCTCATACGATCTAGATAGCAACTTGTCCTAATTTCTGTGTGCCTGGGCCCAATCTGGACTGTGCTAACGCCAATAAAATTTTTGCTGTTCAACTTCTTGGCAGCAGGATTAGGCTTTCTGTTTGTATTATTTCTTTATCTGTGATTTAGATTTTCTGCCAAGGGCTTTAACCATTGATGTCAATTGATGACAGGGAAAGCAAGAGGAGAGGGAGAGACAATATTTTTTTACTTGAAATACCGTACACTGAGCATTTAAGCATCTTACTAGGTGTGTACAAAACTTACAGTTCTTTATGCAAATTCCTACCTTCCCAGATGACAATAACTTGGCAAAGTTACTCTGTACTTCACCTTTGCATAATGGCTCTTAAAAATACTTGCACATCTTACACATTTAGAGTATTATGCAAATCATTTAAGACCCAAGAACAGGAATATGCCCCGAGTTGTTCTTCAAAAATTGGGTAAGAAAGAGTCTTAAAGTTAACTTCTTTCCTCTCTCTCTGTTTCTCTCTGTCTCTGTCTCTCTCCGCCTCATATGAGCCATAAACCAATATCCTCTATTCTCCAGAAGCAGCAGGAACAGTGGCTAGTAGCACAAACATGCAGATATTAAAATTTGAGCTTATTCAACCATAATTGACCAAAAAGAAAATGAAGTGAAAACAAAAGGCTTAGTTACACAGCTAAGAAAAAAATAATGTCTTTCCTGAACACATAAGGGTACATTTCTCTCTCTCTGATTAGAAATCCTCAGGAGATTTGGGTTTCAAGTGGGGTTAAAAGCTTTATGATTTGTTTAGCCAACACATGTAAACCCAAAGACTATTTTTGGCCAGGAGTGTATCCTTGGTGCAGGGAGCATTTGCAAACAGACAGGGACACTGTTCCCTCTGTGCTGCTGCCCAGCTGGTACGTGAACATCCTTTGTCTGCCATGCTGGGAGGCAGCTGCTGGAAAGGCAGCTTGGGAAGGGCAGTTGTGGGAGTGGAGTTTCTGTACCTCATGGGCAAAGACCAGGATGGCCAAGGGCTCTGGCAGGCACTGAGAGGACACTGTGTCCTGGCTGGGGGTGCTGAGTTACACCCTGCCCTGCACAGCAGAGAGAGGAAGACTGAGTGCCTGAGGTTTGCCTCTGGCTCCCAGTCCTTCCTCCCTCCTGAGCAGAAAGACCACATGGCCAGTTCTAGGCTGGAGCCTTCACACAGCCCAGCTCCTCAGAGCTTTGACAGACAGATGCTCTTATATAAAAAAAATCAAAGGACAAATGCAATTTTTCTCTAACAAACTAATAGACCTACAGGCACAGAAATTTCTTGTGGGTTTGGATCATAGCTGCAAAATGTTACTGTGAAAGTATCCTCGCTATGTCCCTTCTCCAGCATGGGTGGTTAGACAGAACTGCTCCCGAGTGCCCAGACTGGGCTCTCAGTTACACAGAGGTAAACCTAGGGCAAATCCACAAGACTTTGAGAACAAACAATGCTAAGTCTGGGACTGAAAGATGATTCAGGGATCTATAGACAGAGCAGTCTGATATTGGTCATGGATTAAAATGATTTTGGAAAACAGCAAGGACAAAAGTCTTTTGCCAATACACTGCTTCACAGGAATGGATCTCGTGAGAGGAGCTGCTTGTCCCTTTCAAACAGGAATACAGCCTGCTTGGTAAAGCCAACTTGCATTAAATCCATATACTCATATTTCTTTACGATGCCTGTCTTAATACTGCCAGATTAAAAACTTCTAGTATGTGGAATTAAGATGGAACTTTATAAACTGAGAGCAAATTTGTTCATGTATTTTAATGAAAATACCACCAGTGTGACACCGGTAGAAATGCATATTTCTGGGAGCAGAGCTTGTATGACACTTGGTAAGGCTGCTACTCAGATGTTGCACCCAATTCTGCTCTCCTCTGCTGGACAAGTGCTGGAGGAGGTTGAAAAAATTTTTGGCAAGGCAATCTAATAAGTTTCATAGAAGGAGGCTGTGTAGAGCATAATCCAGTCATTTTGTTGGAGACAAAATGTTGGGAGACCACTGAGTGTGTGCACTTGCAAACAGAGATATCCACATACACGGGGCTTTTCCATCCTGCAAGCAAAAATGCTTTTTATGATGCAGTGGCTGGATGCTGGAGTCAAGCAAGTTCATCCTTGGAGCAAAGTGTCCTTTCATTGTCTCCAAAGGCACCTCTGCCTATCCCAGGCTCTGTCCTGTAGCTTCCTGGCACTTGGGAATTTTAAGCTTGGGCAGCTTTCAGAAAGACATTCTTTAACCCCACTTTCAGGGAAAAACCTATTGCCTGTGTAATACAGCAAGCAAACAAGATGATCACAGCAATCGCCTCTGGTCTGGGAGCCTGGGAATAGAAGACTGGAGGTGCTTTGCTTTAGCAGTGGCATGTGGTGATACGAAAGCTCCTTGGTCATTTAAGAATTTTGGGGTCTTTATTTTATGGGCAGGGATAATGTCTAAATACACATTATTTTTTTAACACCACCACCCCCTCTTGTGCTTTGTAGAGTCCCAAGCTACAGTTGCAGAGCTGTGGTCAGGATAAAAGCCGACAGTCCAACCATAAATCAGCCAGAACCGAGTTCCTTAACCTTTCATATTAACCTCTTGCATTGACTTGAGTTAGGTGCTACGCTCTGCTGCTATAAATCATCCTGCAGTGAATTTATGAGCCTCAGCACAATAAAGGAGTTTTTCTTTGCTCCCCCCCCCACCCCCCACTTTTCTCTTAGTGCATTTTAGAAATTATGCAGGAAAGGCCTAATGACTGGGATCTGTGAATATTGCTAACTCTCCTTCCCCACCAAAGGGATCTGACAGGAAGGTGTGGGGGTTGGGAGCGGGGGCAGAGAAATTCTTAATTTCATGTATTGGTGACATGACGAGGAAAGCCTGTTCTAAAAAACCCAAGAAACTGTTAGCTGCCCCTTAGTGCATTTTAGAAATTATGCAGGAAAGGCCTAATGACTGGGATCTGTGAATATTGCTAACTCTCCTTCCCCACCAAAGGGATCTGACAGGAAGGTGTGGGGGTTGGGAGCGGGGGCAGAGAAATTCTTAATTTCATGTATTGGTGACATGACGAGGAAAGCCTGTTCTAAAAAACCCAAGAAACTGTTAGCTGCCCCTTGGAATAGGGAGAAAAAAACCTCCTAGTAATTAAACCCATTTGAGGGTTAAAATAACAATCCATGCAGTTGCAGTCATCACTCTGCTTCCCCCCCTCCTCAAATTATTCGGTGCATAAGGACGGTGGGATGCTTTGTCCCATGGATACAGAGCACTCTGCTCAGGTCACCCCTGCACGCTTTCCAGGGGCAGACACTCTCTGTGCTCCTGAAAGGCATGTGCAGAAGCCAGCCTGCGGCAGCACGAGGAGAACCCTTGGAACAGCGCTTTCCTCTCTGCATATCTCCAGCGAGGCCGTGGCACTGAAATGAGAGCCAGCAAGCCCCATGGCTGGTGGGAGTGCAGATGTGTCTTTCTGCTCCCAGGCACTTGGGGGGACACCCGGGGCTGGAACTGCTGAGGGTGGGCATGCAGGTGAGATGGCTTTGCAGTTCTTTGGTGCTGTTGGGAGGGGGGAGATATTTTTGCATAGACATCAAACACCATGGATGCCTTTTGGTGTGAGTGGGAGCCTGCCAAATCCTTCCCTCCTTCCTGCCATTACTCCGTAATGTTCCAGTTTGCTATCTGCTGCCCTCCATCCCAGAGCTGGCTGCATTTCTCTGTTATTCAGAGGTTTGGAAGAATTTTGAGATATTTGTACAGTGATAAAGTATGTGACTCACATCTGCATCCTGGCATCTTTCAGCCTGTCAATCTGCAGTATTTCCATGGTGCTGGTGACTGCAGCACCTGACCCAAGAGCCAAAAACAGTTTGGTGTCACTACCGCTGAGTTTGCTCCTGCCTCTAGATCTGACCCTGCAAAGCAATTAATGCTGATGAACTTCACATTGCGTGGATGACCAAGACCTGCTTGGCCTTGCAAATGCAGGCTCTCTGACCCCACAGCTAAAGGCAGGACATTGTGACCTTTGAAACTTTTGGGGGCTCCTGCACCCTGATATTTTGATGGCTGATGTGGCTGCTGCTGTCGTAAGCAGCAATACTGCTGGGGCTGGAGGGGCTGCAGGCACAGCCTCTCTGTTTCCAGAGCAGCACCTCTGGGCCCCACACCACGAGGTGGTGTGGATCAGAGGTACTTCAGTTAATTCAGACAGAGCTACCTTGGAGGCAAAGCATGAGCATCACCACGGCCTAACACCTTCCTGAATTATCCACTTTTCAGTGGAAAATCAGAAAATGAGTAAAAAATGAGCATTCTTCTGTCCTGATTGTGGCACACTCAATTTCAGTGTCTCTCTCAAAGATGAAATGGCCACTTCAAGTAAACATAACTGGAGCTCCAGAAAACCTTTTTTTTTCCTTTTTCTTTCCCCAGGGTAGGTGATTTTATTCCATTATCTGCATTTATAAATATAGCTGGTGCTCTCTAAAACCAGAGTGACTTTGCTGAGGTGCAGGGAGCCGTCTGGTCTCTCCAGTCTGGGTGATGATGGCAAGCAGTGGCTGCTCCCTGGAGCTGGGGCTGGATTGGGGGGTCAGTGTGGCACTCCCAGCAGAGAGGAGCAATCCTGAGCACTCCGTTTTCTCACTGGGAGAGCAGCACAGCTGTTCCACGGCTAACTGGGCAAGTGCAGCTGTGTTAGGCAGCCAAGCAAACATCCAGCAAGGGAAAAGTTAAAAAGAGCAGGTTTCTTGGTTATGTGCAAGGTGGGAGTGAGGACCTGCATATTTTTGTGCTGTTTTGGTTTGGTTTTTTTTTTATTTTCACATTGTGAGAAGAAAATGGGAGAGGGTTTAGCTGAACGTTTTTCTTGTGCGTTCTGTTTCTCCTTCCCTGGCCACTGCTCTTGTCTCTGTGTCTGTGTGTGAACATATTGCTTCTCTACTACCCCAGATTTCTCCAGAGCAACCCCAGTTGTGTGTGCCCCCTCATCTCTCCCTGGGACATGAAGCATGGTCAAGCTGTGCACGAGTCCCTCAACCCAATGGGTTCCTATGCCTGCGTGGGACTTTTCAGGCTGCGGAGGACCCTGTTGAAGGCAGCAGTGGGGGAGGGACTGCAGTTTGTGAGGGTGAGGAAATGCTCCCATTCCTCCATTATATGGTGGTCTCAGTTTATATTATCCTCCTCAGTGCTGAGAAACATCTTGCATTCCAAAAGCTGCAGTGCACACAGGGCAATCTTTGGTCCAGCCCTGGGCTCCTCTGTGCGGGCGCTGTCAGCTTTCCCGGCCACCCTTCTGAGCCCGACAGGGCTGAGCTGCCTCCCCAGCTCCTGCTCGGGTCCCCTCCGAGCCCGGCACGGGGGGCACCTCCTCTGCCCCTGCCCTGGGGATGCGGGAAATGGCACCAAAAATAAAGGGAAAACAACAAAAGCCGGACCCCACCAGTGGGATCATTTGAGGGGATATTTCTAGTTCCCCGTTTGTTTACCTTATAGAAAAGTTAATTGGCTCCTTTTGATCTTACACTGAAAACCACAAAGGAAATTTTGTTAGAGTAGGAGAAAACTGAAGCCTGTGAGTTCCTCCGATATTCATTAAAGCAATTCTGTTTGAGTCTTAATTTAAAGAAAACATTAAATCTTCCCCCCCTTGCTTATTATTAAGAGCCCACTACGTCCCTAGGCTAAAGCGCTCGCTCCACAAATAACCTTCCCGACAGCTGCCAACTTGGTGCAGTTTATAACCTGCCTTTGGAATATATATATATGTGCATGTACCTGGTAATACAGAAAGAGCTGTGTTTATAGTGGTATTGTCTTTAAAATTTCCAAACAGGCAAGTCAAGATTATTAGAAAGTTTAACGGGCTAAAGGAAAATCACTCTAAGTTTAGAGAATGATACTTTATTCTTTTAAAATATGAGTCTTCTTAGTGTACTGAAATTAAAACAATTTTTAGTTCCAAGTTTGAGGCAATTAAGCTGAAGATGTGATGAGAAAATATTTCTTTTTTGAGGTTGGTTTAATTAGTAGAGCTATATTAGGAAAGCAAGTAATGCAATCTATTTATGGACAGATGTATCTCTACATAATAATAGACAATAAAAATAAATTAAAGAGAATCACAAGGCAAAAATAGCTGATGTTTTTCTCAAGTCTCTTCTAGTAATTTCTTGAGGGCAGTAGGCAACACATCTCTGCTGCTTGCATTATTTTTTTTTCAAACAAAATTATTCCCTCATTCTTTTTATGAAATCTCTGTCTATTTCTATGAAGATAGTTGAGGAAAAAACAAGTCACCCAGCAGTCACCCTCCCACCCCTCACTTCATTTATAACTACTGTACAGCGGCAAAATGAATTTAGTGAAAATGTGTCTTGTGACAATTGATGACACAAAGCGAACAAACAAATAAGATCTCACCCCGTGCTCTGAGGAAGAAAAGCTCCATGTTTTAAGCAGATAAAAATCTAAAGGACAAACTCAGAGGAAACTTGTGTGCCAAACACACAAGCCCTGACAGTGAACCAGTACAGCTCGAAGGCAGGAAATAGCGGAGCGGGTTCCTGTAGGATTTTCTTCCTTTCTCTGTAAAACTGAACTGTACCCGCTGCCCATCCATCTATGCGCTACATACACGGGGACAGAGCAGTATGTATTTGCGGCTCCTTGTCTGGACCTGCTGCCCTACAAACACAAACCCTTCTGAGAGCAGAAATACGTTGAAGACAAAAAAGAAATTGCCACGTAGGGAAGCTACTGCTGTGTGATTATCAGAGAAGAATAAAGCAGGGAGTCATTCTGGAAAGGGAACGGACGCGCTGCGCATAATTACAACATCATGGTCAAGATATTTTATTTTCATTTTAAAAGGCTACGTAAGTATTAGCCAAAATGTGACAAGCAAGCACTACTTAAATATGTAACCTATTAAAGGGAGTTTTACAGCTTTCTTGTTATGTTTTTCAGTGGTAAATTTTAAATCAACAAATGGCACATATCAGGCATTCAAAAATAAATTGCAGTATTTGTCCCCCTTGTTTTAACACACATGTATAAGAAATATGATGCTGTCAAAATATAGTTTTAAATAATTAAAGGAATAAAAGTGGAACTAAGCTTGATTTTTTTTTTTTTTGGTAGCAGAAACAGACTTTAGAAAACATCCTGGAAGTTGTTACAATTCTTACAAAAATTCTTATGCTGTGTTTGGCATTTCTAGTTGCCTTTTCCAAACCATGAATAGTTCTCTTCTTTAGTCAATAGAAAGATGCTCACAAGTTATTATGTCAAGCAAAACAAAGGCAAGGTAATATTTTTGACTGGCAAAATGGGAAGGTATTTTTCAATATTTTTAGTGAAAAAATTAATAATAAGAGCACATAAATGCTGTCTAGTAAGAAACAAAGCCTACTTGAAAAACAGTTGGAGCTCTTCAGATTTATCCTCTCCAAAATATTGTTATAAACAGCAAAATTTTTCCCATTTTCACCAGCAGAGACAAGTTTGTAGAACTACTGAGAAATAACAATTTTTTTTATTTTTATTTTTTACATCAGAAGGAACAAGGAAAATAAAAATTTCTGCGTGTGGGTGACTAAAATAAGATAATCCTTAGAAGGGAGGGAGACAGGGAATGAGAGTGTTGAAAAGCACAATCAGGCAGCAAAATACAAGTGTTTCTCTTGCCAAATCCAGCTCAGCGTTAAAGCAAATAAGTTACTCAGCAAAGAAAGAAAATTTGGACCCTACCTTTGTCAGCTGAAAAGTAATGGAGAACGTCTTCCAATGACCTGCACTGCCTATACGGTACTCCTTACCTTAAAATCTATACATTTCTAACCAAAACAGCTTGGAGCAATTCACATAAAACAGACCCAAATGTTGCCCATTCCATGTAAAAGATCAGGTTTCTGTCTCAGCTCAGCCTGTGATATCAGACTTGGGCTTTTTTTTTTTTTTTAAATATGTATTCTTATGTTTCCAATCCTCTAACACACTTTTTTCATCTTAGTAAAGTTTGCTTTTTGGAAAGGGTGTGTGGGAAGGATTTTCAACTTGTCAGGACTCTCTCTTTTCAGTACAATTAAGCTTTCACTTGATCATTTTGCAGGCCGGAATGATTTGCTCTGGTCACCGGCTCCTTATTATTAATACTGTTTCAGATACATAAAGTTTACTGCAAGCTGTAAATATGTCAGGTTTTGCCATGGGGTTTACTAATAAAGAACTCTTAGAGGGGGATTATTGATGGGAAAGATAATCTTTTCAATAAGGGTTCCTGCTTTTTTTGTTTCCCTGGGTGAGCGCAGTGCAGGGGCACTCCCCGTGGGGGACTCCCCGATCTCTGTGCGCTTCCCTGCAGAGAGCACAAGGATACCAGGCAGGGCCCTCCTGCTCCTGCCTTCCTCCCAGCCAGACATCTTTCCGTGCGATTTTAAATGCCCTATTAATTTTTTAATTAATTAAGCACCTTTGGTGCCACGGTTTTTCAAATGGGTTTGTGACCATAAGGAATTGATGGATTGTCAAGTGACACTTCCAAGTTAATTCTGTAGGTGTCACCTTGGGTTAGCGTAGTGGTACTAAGCATAGTGAATACTTTTGTTTCTTTCAAATATGGCCACGCAGCTCAGCTAATTAGCTATTTTTTTAAACAAACAAACAAGAAAGAGGCATATATATATTTGAATTTCTCTTCTGCCTGCATTTCTCTTTCTTCTTTTGAAACATCCTTTTATTAAATATGTATATATTTGGTCAAGTCACAATAAGTGTCTGATCAAACATTCTTAATTCACTTTGGTATTTACTAAAATAACAATAAACAATTTTGGGCTCGTGTGGTGTTAATGTGGCTGTCATATGGCTGCCCAGAAAACTTCTATGCACATTTACTATTAATTAAATGCATCATTATGAATTTTGAAAAGAGAGAAGAGAAGAGAAGAGAAGAGAAGAGAAGAGAAGAGAAGAGAAGAGAAGAGAAGAGAAGAGAAGAGAAGAGAAGAGAAGAGAAGAGAAGAGAAGAGAAGACATAGAATGCTGTCTGGTCAGAAGCCTAGTTAGCTTACACAGTGTGGGGAAGGAGGGGAAATTAATGGTGAGATAAGGCTGTATTGCTTCAGCTGTCACTTGAAATCCAAAGCTTAAATTTTCCTGTCAGCTATATAAAATCCACCCAGCACAACTATCTCTAGATTCTGCAAGTCTGTTTGGAGAATTTCTTTATACTCACATAAGATAATGTCAGAGGCTACAAGATGAGGGCAGGACTGGTTTTACTTGACACCCTTCCTCTGGTTCTGTGCAGTTGATTTGTTGAGACGTGGGGGAATTTTAAAGCTCACAGGGAAGGTGGAAACTAATTGTCTTTTCCCAAGAATGTGGAACAGATTAGAAAATAGGCTGCATTAGCGTAGGAAGGACTCCAGGGCCCTAGATGTGCGTTTTTAGGGCCCTATGCCTGTTGAGCAGGACGGGCTGGGGAGGCAGTGGGAGCCCTTGTTCTCTGCCAGTGGGACAGGAGGAGATGTGAGGGGATGGGGTGATGCAGGGGACCCTGGTGCACCTGCACCTGGTGCTTGGGGGGTTTTAGCTGCAGGTGAGTGGCTATTCATGACCCCCAGGCATCCCCAGCAGAGCAGAGGCAGCTGAGCTGCCGGTGCTGCAGGAGGAGTGGGGTCAGCTGCAGAAGCAGGAGATGCGATGGAGCTCACTGAGTGGGATGAACTGGCAGGGGCAGGCATGCAGTGGGGACGGCATGGCTGAACTTGCCATGATGGAGAGGAGAGTGGGGGGATTGAGCTCAGCAGCCAGAAAACCCCAAACCTCAGCTGTCATCAGGATAAAATAATGAATGTCTGAAAACCAGGCTCGGTAAAGCAAGCATGTTCAGGAAAGCCTGTAACCTCATGCTTGCTTTTAAGCCCCACTGGTATCAAATCAGTGCTGTCCTGAGGAATGGTAGATTTAAGCATGTACTTAAGAGTTTCCTGGATTCGTGGCTCAGGGTGGAGGTGGCTGGTCAGAGCAGCTGCAAGCTGCGGGCATGGATTTTCTTCCCATGGCTGTGGCTGCAGAGGAGCAGAGCTGAGCCTGCTCAGAGTCAGCTCCGAGTTTTGATATATAATTGCAAGCAATTCTCATCTAGGCTCAGGAAAGCTGAACAGGGGCCTTGTTTACTTTACCCTTCTTATTTTTTCCCCTGAAGGCAAGCAGCCAGGGTTAGGTTTCAGCCTGGTGGTTGCTTGGGCCAATGACGTAAAGGAACAAGGTCTTGTTTTCGCTGTGATGGTCTCTGGGTACTACAGCCTGACTAGTAATGTTAATGAAGTCCCTTAACATAAACACTGCTTTTCTAACACACTCCCTGGGGACATGGAAAAATCCCTCGGCTTCAGCTCAGGAAAATGCTGGGGCAAACAGAGACACATAGTGGGTATAACGCACTGGAGAAAAAAGACCTGACTATTTACAACAGGTATAGGCAGTTGTTTAAACATGATCCTTGCCTTGCCTTGTGCCATCCATGCAGGCAGCAGTGAATTAAACTGATTCAACATTTTGGCTTCTTTGCCTTGCCCTCTTAGTCCTAAAGGTGTTGCCAGTTGCTTTGGTGCTCTCCTGGCTCAGTGATCTCGTAGAGGTGTCAGGTCAGACGTGCCTTACACAGTAAGGGCATCCTGCTCTTCTAACAAACAGGAATTGTTTCACAGAGATTGTCTGCCATTGTCTCAGGCAAAATGGCATGTGCTGTTTTCAGTGGAGAGAACCTGGAAAAATGGTAAATCATAGAGAAAAGGGTCTTATGTAAGAACTTTTTAATAGGGCTTTATTTATTTTTCTTTGTTAACAACAGTATGAAACATTTTAGAAGTGCAAAACTAATGCAGTTTAACAAAAAAAACCACAAGGTAAAAATGAAAGTGAGAGAAAAAAATTAAACAATTTCCAATTGTTTTGAGTCATAGGAAGCATTTGGAGCTGGAACAAAACAAAGACAGGCATTTTTTCCTTTGTTCTGTGAAAGCTTAAAATTTTAGCTTGATGCCAAGCCATCAATTCAAACCTAACCCAAATTTCAGCTTGGCATCTGAATTTAAAAAGACCTGAACCCCTCACTAGTGCAGTGTTAGTACTGAGCTAAAAGGTCTGCCCTGACTTACTCAGACCTAGAATTCACCCCCCTAAATAAAATTCTTCCTGCAGTTTTACTGTGTGAAACTTATTCCTCATTCTAGTGAATAATCACTCTCCTAATGTCAGGTATGGACATCTGTCAGAGCTTCCCACTTTGACCTCTTCATCTGCACACTGACCACAGTGGGGCAAGACTGAATGTCCTTGTTCCACATATGGAAATGGGGTGTGGGGGTGTAACTACAGTGTCCTGACATGATGGAAGGCACTAATACTTCCCAACAGAGAAGACAAAGTTTTAAATGTGAAAGTCACATTATTTTCCTGGTCTGGTACAAATCCATATGGCCTTCTTGGAGGCTTGGGAGAAGTAGCTAGGCTAGAGTCTCCAGGGTAAGGTGAGCATCTTTTAGTACCTTGCTGACTGCTGTAGTCTGTCCGGCAAAATTAGGAGCAGTCCAGGTTAAAATAAGGTTTGTTCTTTGGGGATGAGGAGCAGAATAAAAAATGGTGGTGACCAGTATGAGCCCTCAGGTCTGAGAATGGTGCAGTCCTTGCTTAGCAGTACCCCCCTCTCCATCTCACCTACCCATAACAGTACTCACTGCTGAGCTGGGATCCTGAGGACAGATGGGTGAGACCAGCTTCCCCAGCACTCCATCCTGAGCAGCACGCCCCATGGGGACAGGAAGCGTGCAGGAGGCTCCCAAGCTTTTGACCCTTCAGGTGAGGTGATTCTCTGCTGCTGAAAGGAAGGGATGTAAAGTAATATCTGAGCATATAAGAGGAGGGTGAAGCCTTGAATATGAAAGGACAGATCAGCAGAGGCTAAATTTGTCTGTCCAGCCGATACTGTGACCTATAGAGGCTGCGGGTTGTGCTCTGTAAGTTTATGTGTTGCTTCCAACCTGAATAAATTGCCTCTTCAGAGGACATCTCCAGTGCAGCAGGGCTCTGTTTGTCATGACTGATGCATTCCACTCCTCCAGGGACGAAGTGGGGAAATTCATCTTTTGGCCAGAATCCACATGAAATTGGTGTATTTTCTGCTTCCCTTGAGAAGGCCCTTGAAGCTGATAGCCACCACCCAAACAGGCCATGAAATTCTCGAGCTTGCTGCAGCACATCGGCCTTTCCCCTCTGAGCTAGTGATCAGAGGGAGCCTGCTGTGCATCCTCACGTGCACGGCAGCCTGCTGGGGCAGAGCTGGCAGGCAGGGGCTGGGGTGGAAGCCACCCCAAAATGGGCCACTCTGAGCTGCACTCAGCCCTGTCTGAGAGGAGCAGCGCTGCCTTGCCGAAACAGGGGCTGCCTCTTCCCTGTGCAGAGCACCTGCTCTCCACACTGTGCTCCCCAGGGAAAATTGAAGACTATCATTGGCAGAGTGCCTCTTCTGCAGTAGCATCGGATCAATTCAAGGTAGCTAAGCATGTGAAATCCACTTAATAAACTTATTCGGAAAAGTTCTTATTAGACTTTATTTTGATTTTTGGTTTTTTTAAAATTTCAAAATAAATATTTTGAAAAGAACATGATCAAGTACCTAAAGTAGCCAGCTGAAATTCAATCCCAAAGCTAAGGGAAAAATAACCAGTGTTAGGGTCTTGCTTTAACTTGTGATGTTCCAAGACTCACAAATATTTTAGGTGGTTCCTCTCATACATTAAGGGGACACCAAGGAAATACATTATCATGATCATCAATAATGATCCTTTTGTGACTGAGACATTAGACTCTGGAGGCTTTGGAGCCTGAGATAATTTCTTTATCTAAAGATCTGAAGAATATATATAACATATAATTTAGCACACCTCCTGAAGTAGCTCTCATTTCTGGATCCAGAACAAGAGGGTGACAGGACTTCAGGCTGCTCTGAGATGGCAACTCTTACATTCCTATGAAAACATTAAAATATAAAATTGCGACATATTTTAGTGAAAATACCCATGTTTTCTTGCAACAGACAAACCAAATAAACACATTCAGACCAACTTGAGCTTTTTGCTTGCAGTACCTTTCGCAATATAATTAATAATTACCTATTCTTGAAACAATAAAATCAGGCAGATAATTGTTGAAGGAAGATAATGGACAAGGATGCTGTGTATTACTGCAAAGCTCAATGAATCAACAATCAATCACCTTCTGTTCAAATCCCCTCCACTGAAGCAGGAATTGAAGGCATCATGGGAAGCAGATGCAGTGAGGCAGGGCCACCTCTTCTCCATGGCTGTCAGCAGAGAGGGCTGAGATGTGCTGCCAGGCTTCAGAGGCCATGTCAGCATCTTCCAAGTGTTGTGCAGACCCAGGGCAGTGCTGTCACCGGCAGAAATGATGGCTCTAAGCTCTCTGTGCTCAGCATGGGGCACGAGAGCACAGGCACTGGGATGGCAACCCAGGAAGAGCCTGGGACTGAGGGGGTGGGAAGAGCAGTCAGCAGACCATCCCTAGAAGGGATATGTTGGATGGAAAGCAAAGATAATAAATGCAATAAAGAAGGTGAATGGGAGCAGGAAGGAAGGCTGGGTGATGAAATATGGAGCAGAAAGCGGAAAAGTTTAATTGCAATTCAGGTACAGTTTGATTTCTGTGCCTTTTGTCCTTATGAATATTTCTTAATAAATTCAGGGGACATTAATTATCCTTCTTGCACCACTCCAAAGATCTGATCTTGAATTTCTCCTGCAATGAAAGCTGACACTCAGTGCCTCCCAGAGGCAATGATAAATATCAGAGTGAAGTGGGGTGCCTGCCTTTGGCTTTTCCCAGGGTCCTGAGCTGCTTCTACTTGTTTGCCTGTTTTATTTGACTGTAGAAATCCTTGTGCTAGATCTGATGAACTAGCTGAATGAGCAAACTGGGTGGTGGCTGTTGCCTACTGCTTCTTAAGAAACTGGGAAAATATAATTTATGGACAATTTTTGGGCTAATTTTCTAAAGAGATTTCTTTTTTCTCCAGACCTCAGGCATCTGGAATTTGGCCTGTCTTGAGGCATGCTGTTCTGTATTGTTAATTACCTTAGTGCCATCTGGATATTCTTAATATGAACATTAAATCTCCACTTTAGAAGCGAGTAGATAAAACCAGGCATTGGAATGGGTGGGAAGGATCCCACCAATGTGTCCACCAAATCATACTTATCTGCAGAGAAGACCTAAGAGGAAAATGGGAGCCATAATAATTTTTAAAAAGAGTTGATTAATATAGCTACAGAATACTTGAAGTTCAAGCCTTGTACTGTTCCAAATGGATGGCATTGCTTAATGTTGGCATTTCATAAATTCCCTCCCTTTGAGCCGGAGAGGCCGCATCGTTGCTTGGTGGTGGGAGGACACAGATGTATTTTTACAGCCTTGATTGACTAAAGAAAGCTACAGAGTCAGATTGTGGCACAAGGGATCACAAGCCAAACACATTGGAACATTTTGTTCTCCAAACACTGCGTCGATTTCCATGGTCATGTTTTCTGCCCTGTGGTGGTGCCTGTGACACACTTCTGCACATGGACAGAAGCCAGCACTTGAAAATGAGCGACTTTGACTACTCCTCTCCACTCTAACCATGGACATGCCTGATCTTGGTTCAGTTGTGGGTTCTGTACCCGCAGCACTGCCAGCTGTCATCAGCCCGGCTCTGCAGCTCCTGGGCTCCTGGAGCTACTTCCCTGCATGCACCTAGGACATGAACAGATGTGCTACTCTACCCAGGTGTGCAGTGTGTGCACCAAGATGGGTACTGAGGGGTAGCAGTGGGCAGCAGAGCACAAGCCAGTTAAGGATCAGTAATGTAGTCCTGAAACCGCCCAATATGGAAGCTCTTTGCAGTCACTTGGGATGACCTATCCCTCTGTATGTCTTTAGGGAAGATGCTAGGGGAAAAGGTAGAAATTGATGGTATTTGAGACATTAATGAATTTTTTCCACACTTTTGGGCCTTACTCCCACGCTAATGTCTCTGCAGACCTTAGCCCAACATCTTTGAGCAGATCTTCTATCATCTGCTGGATTTTCAGCTGTTTGAGCTTCCTTAAGATGTGGGTGATTGTTTTTCAGATAAGACACATAATGTAGGATGGGTATACTATTACTGTGTTATTTTACCTCTGATCATTTCATTTAAAACCTTATACAACTTCATCACAAACTTTTAGGTCATGGGTTAAAGCAGGAGAAAAATATGCCCTGGCTTGTGGAAGATAACTTGTTTACAAGGGTAAGGGGAAAGGCAGGTGCACCATGGGGAGGCAGCAGCCAGATAAAGGGGAACATCTGGAAGTGCTGCAATGCTGGCTTGTAGACTTTGTACAGAAATAACTTCGTTGGCTTTGTAAGAGCTTTTACACCTTTAGAGGCGCTTTGTTTCCATTTTGCTTTCAGAAGAAAAATTATTGCTCTCTGTCTGGAGGTGGGGGCAGTAACATCCTTTCCAATCCCAATCACCTTCACTGATCAGCTTCTGCCCCAGATGGTGAAAGGTTTTGCACATTTTGATTTGCACGTGTGTTTTCCTGGGGGTTGAGATGAAACTGAAATACTGGCACTGGTCTCATGCTGTCTTTTGGCCAATTTCGTGTGACACTGGCCACACCGTTTAAGATATCCAAATGTAGATGAACGGGACAGTTTTGCAATCCACCTTTAAGATGAGTTGTGACCCTTGAGATGGCAGGGGAAAGGCATAGTAGGAAGGAAAGAGGTGGAAGACAAGACAGGTACTAGGATATCATTTCTACATTGTCTGCTGTGGAATACAGACTCCAGTATTGATCAAAACTGACCACTTCATTCTTTCATACTTTTTTTTTGCTTTATAATTTAGAACCTCACAAGCCCTTCAACCTCATCTTTTAAAATCTTGGATGTTGATGAATCACTTTCCTCTTTATTTTTGGGCCATGACATAAACTATCTCTTTCATTGTAGGCAATTGACTATGAAAGAAGAACTGTTACAAGACAGACAGCTGTGGGCTGTGTTTCAGGCAGTCCTCAAGATACTTTGAGCTTAATAATATACTTTAACACACTGTAGCATGAACTGTGAATTGACATGTTTGTTCTGCCACTTAACCAGAAGCTTCCCCCAAAATGTGTTCAGCCCCTCCTAAACCAAAGGTTTAGAAAACAAGATGATGGTCAGTGGTCCTATGTTCAGCAGAAATAAACACAGGGTATTATTTTCTCTTCTTACAAGATGCCTCTCTCCTCCTTTTTGCTCTCCACTAATCTCCATATACAGAATCTAAAAGTGACAATGTTTTCTCCCAAATGTCTTAGAGAGACACACAATCTCTGGGTGACTGATCTTCTCCCCCTTCTATGAAGGGCCCTGGACCCTCTGAAAACCAGAGAAATGCCTATGAATAATAGCAGTTCATACCAAAGGGAAGAGTTTAATGACAGTGCTCACTTTGCATCTAAGTAGTTTTTGCATTTTGTCTTTTTATTCCAGTGAATTTGGGGTTTCATAAAGATGTTTCACAGGCAGATTCCTTCCCACTAACCCATCCCTTACAGCTAGTGTGATATTCCCTTCCCTTCCCTTCCCTTCCCTTCCCTTCCCTTCCCTTCCCTTCCCTTCCCTTCCCTTCCCTTC
>NW_008239553.1:5128751-5144579 GCF_000691975.1 Corvus brachyrhynchos
CCCTTTCCCCTTCTCTCATCTTCCCTTCCCTTCCCTTCCCTTCCCTTCCCTTCCCTTCCCTTCCCTTCCCTTCCCTTCCCTTTCCTCCTTCTTCCTTCTGCATCCACAGGAAGAGCAGGCCTACAGCCTCACAGTCAGCCCCACCAGTCCCTCCTCTTCCATCTCCTGCTTTCCTGGGGCAGAACCTTTGTTCTCTCTCTGCAGTGGAGAAGAGGGGTAGAAAAGACCTTACGGCATAGTTTAGCTATGCTGAATTTTTCTGTTAACTAATACAACATGTTCAAAGCTTTGACTTTGTATAAGCAGATTCATCCAGAGGAAAAGCACTGTTAGGAAAAAACAATTGTCAAAGATAAAGGAGTCACTTGAAAGTGATCTAGCCAGGCTGTGCTGTGGCTGTCTCCAAGCAAAGGAGTCTTTTCGGGTCTGGAGAAAGTTAGCAAAGTGTAGCACTGCGCTGTGGGAGATGGATGCAGAACCACATATGTTGATATCTGCTTTTGACAGTGTTGACCTGAATGGCAAAATTCACATGTGGATAAGAATCATCACTAAGATACTGTGCTTTAAGAGATCCCAGTTTGATTTAAGAGTGCCTCTGATGAAACCACTCACATTTAAACTTTAGCTGCAAACCCAGAAGCTCTGTTAAATTTATCTGGGCTTCTGTGTTAGTGACCATCTGCAATTCTGGCAAAAGTTCATCCAAAGGCTCCCAGAGGTTCATCAGCCTTTTTGTTGAAGATGTCTGAGTGAAACCTGGAGAACTGGAAAAATTTCCACCACTTAATCTTTGAATGTTGTGGTTCAGCCAAATCCCTTCACCAGGAGAAATGGTGAAGTCTGAAAAGTTGCAAGCTTGGTTACATGCACAGTAGAGATGCCATCTCTGCCCCAGGGAGCTTATGGTCTAGGCTGACATTGGATGCCCCTCAGCTGTCTGCATTTCAGAGTACTTACTCATGGATAAATATGAATGACAACATTAATTTACCACCCAGGGGTTGGGAAGACAGATCTGATAGTGCTTGTGGGGGGTGGCCCTCTGTATTACAGAAAGCGTAATGTCAAAGAAGGGAAACAAGCTAATCACATCAACACCTACCACAGAGTATCTATTTACTGTAATTTTAGAGATGTGGGGGGTCACTAGGGACCATTAGTACTAGTGGGACTATGATGTAGTATTGATCAGCCTGTCAAATTTTGGTAGTGGCTGTAGAAAGGCTAATAGAATTTAATAGCTGCAAAAGAAGAAAGCATAGAGGGAATTTTGTGCATCCCCATGTAGAGGGGACAAATGCTCTAAGAGATTTTTGTGGGGACGTTACATTGTCAGGCCCCATAAATGACAGCTGCCCCAAAAATGAGCAGCAGGACCAACATGTTTTGTTGGGGTCAGCTCTCGTGCAAGACCCAGTTCTTCTGCTGCATAAAGTGGAGGCACTTGCTCAAGTGGGAGCATCAGAAGAAGAATCAGAAGTGAGGAGGAGGATGCAGAGGAACTTGCATTCGCCCTGTAGTGTGAGATGAACTGGAGGTGCTGATTTAAGGGATACCCCAGCACTTAGCATTTAGCTGAATGTGGCAATCGTGACTTCATCTTTTAGGCCAGGTTACAGGCAAATTTCACAAAGTTCCGTAAAAATCAATGGAAATAAATATGCCTAAGTATAGTACTAATTTCATGAGCCATATAGAGTCAGTAAGCACATGGAGGAAGGTAGTTAGCAGATCTAAACCACTCAAATTTTCAAAAGAGCATTTACAAAGGTGGACTAATGAAAATAAACTCTCCTGGGGCAATAGGGAAGCTCCTCTCTTAGAATAATGCCAAGTTGAAAGGAGCAGGGAAATAGAATAGGCTGAAATAGTCATCTTTCACAATAGAGGGAGGTTACCCACAGTGTCCTTTGAGAACCCTTCTGGGATCACCGTTTAGGGTATTCAGAAATGATGATCCACAAAAAGGCATAAACAGTGAGCTGATAAAATACAGATGATACAGTACTGATCTGGGTAGTCAAACATAAAACGAAATGGAAAAAGTTGCAACGTGACTACAAAAGATTAGTTATAGAATAGGAAACTAAATGTTGCAAAAGTAACATATATGGAAAAAGCCAGTCCTGACCACACAGACCCAGTAGCAAGCTTTAACTGGCTTAACATCAGACAGCCAGATGTGAGAGCTACCTGAAAACAACAGTGGCAGTCAGGAAAAAGGAGCAACTACTGCATGGATCGCCCCACAGGGGATGCATCCATCTTCCTGCTTCAGGGAACAGGTAGACAGCTTGGCTGGAGAGAGGGGATGGAGTGGCAAGAGATGTTGTGCAAAACAGAAAAATGTTCTTTTTCAGAGGGCAACAATCTAACTGATGGGATTTTGGTCCCCAACTACTATGGGATCTGACCCAGCTGAGCACACGCTGCAGGGCTGTAGAAATACTTACTGCTGACCACCTATCTCCCATTATGGAGTGGGCATTACGAACCTTGTCTTAAAGCAGGAGAAAATAAAGTGATTTGACTGAGATCTTAGAGGGGATGCAGTGGAGCGGGAGCGCTGCAGTCCATGTCTCCCAGTTTTGGGCCCAGAGCACTGGATTTCATTATGTCCATTGCTCTTCCTTCCTCTTCATGTATGGAGACTGTGGTAATTGCTTGGCAGGAGAACTAACTCAGCTGCAAGATACTGACTGGGAAGGCACCTTGGTAGCATTAGTGGTTTCCAGTCCTGCAAACAGCTGTGTAGTTCTGGGGGATCTAGAGCTGCAGATGTGTTTTCTGCTCTGTGTGCACAAGTCCTTTGAGCTCTTCTCTGGCTCTGTGGCTCCAGACATGAGAGACGGGAGATTAGCACTCAATATATATAAATAAGCCCCATTGATAGCCATTGCAGTAACATGTGCTTTCAGAAGGTTGGAAGAGTAATTTCTAAGACTTTCCTTCTCCTGAGTTAGAGTCCTATGAACATCTAGTGCTAGGAATGTGTGGGAGAGTTGTGCACAGGGTGGACTCTGGGCTTAGGCAAAGCTGGCAGCTGCCTGCAACACGTTTTGTCTGACACATCCTTTGCCTGTGCAAAAAGACAGGTTTGGAGAGCCAAAAATACTGTTGCTTTCACTTGTGAAAGGAGCTGCACTCTGTATTTATGACAGGAATGGTGTTGATCCCAGCACCAGTCGTTTGTGCCTAACCCCTCGCTTCTTCCCTTCCCAGTCCCTTTGCACTCCAAAGAATATCCACCTCAGCTCCACTCTTCACCAGCAGAAAAGCCAGGTTAACTTCAGCCCAGATCCATGGGGTAGGAACAAACATTTTGGTCTATATTGCCATGAAGCCTTGAGCTCCTGTGTTACAGCTGGGAGGACCAGCATGGCAAACTGAATGAGCTGCAGCACTGTGGAGCTCAGTGTGGGTTACCCACTGACACCCATCCTCCTTCCCATGCTCCCTTCTCATCCCAGATGAACCCTAGAAAGGTATTTGAGCCATGTAGTTCAACTCCACACTGGAGAGCTATGCATCAGCTGTATTTTCAGTAGCAGTGTGGCCTAAATGAGTAACAGGGAAGCAATACCTGGTCCTAATGGAGGGATGACTGTAGGAACTGTATGGACAGGAGCTCACGAGCCACCCTGCAATGGCAGTACCCTCTCTGTACTGAGACCCTGCCTAGCTAAGGCATGGCTCACGTAACCACAGGTCAGATCAACAAAAGTTCTCAGCATCCAAAACCTCCCAGTTACATTATCAGCTTTGTAAAAATGTGTGCATTGTAGTGGAATGCTGTGAACTATCTGAGGTGTCTGCAAATCAGGCCACTTCTTGAAGGTCCTTGAAGGAGCAATCACACCTCTGGACAGCTGCGCAATTGCTGTAATTTTCTGAAAAATTGAGCCTACTGTGTCTAACTTCCCCACTTGAAGCAAAGCAGAGCAGAGGCACACCTCTCCCAAAACTTGTCTAGGCAACAGGAGACAGGCATTTTTCTCATGATGTCATTGTCCTGGAAACTTTTGAAAGCACATTGCAAAGGAGGAAGCCTTGTGGGTCTGAGCTCCCCATGAGCCTCTCCAAATGGGCCAAGCTTTGATGAAACCAGCTCATTATCAAAAGCGGGGAAAAACATGTTGGACGTTGTTTACCACTGAGATCACCCTGGTGGTTCTTCCAGCTGCCTGAGGATATTGGTGAAGACAGAAGAAGGGAGAGATGGAAAGAGAGAAGATGACTGTTTTTAAGTTTCCATCCTCAAGGTGACATATTCTCTTTCAACTTGTTTGTTCTGAAAAACCTCTTGAAAACACATCTACCCAAGGCCTCTGCATCTCAGGTTCTGGGTGAGGTCCATAGTCTGAAGTTGTTTCTGGTGAACTTTGTTTACGTCTGTTTAATGACTTTTCTTTCCCTGTTCATCTTGGCATTGGAGTGGATAACTCCGACTATAAGAAAATGTATATAATGATTCCCATACAGTTAGGGGCAATGCCAAGTTTCAGCTTTCTTGACATTGCGGTTCAGGCCCATGAGTTTAAGCTCTGTACTGTTAGAAATTGCCACATTCTTATGTTGAAACTCTGGAGGATTTCACAATATATGAAGGTCATCACAACCAGGAATGAAAGATTTTTCCCTGTTGTATACACTAGAAATTATGAGAAATGCTGTGAAAATCCTGCCAGAGGTCTCCTGTCATCCTGTTAAAATCTTTTGTTTTCTCTGAGTTGGTTAGAGAACAAGAGCACGATGAGGCTTTTTCCTATTCGTTTGTCAATGGTTATCCGAACCACAAGGTGACTCAGAAAGGGCCAGGCCACGGTCCTGTACTCTAAGCAAGTCTACTGACACCAGTGGATTTACTGACCACATTCTATGTCTGAAATCATCATCTATCTCCAAACCTTCTTTAGGATGGGAGCTTCCATACTGACCTGTACTCCACCGAAGTCCAAGCTTTTTTCAACAGGAACCTGAGGGGGGAACATTTGAAGGAGAATCAGAGAATGGAAAATCTGATGAGGGCTCAAAATGTGATCCTTGACAAATTATGGAAAAAGCAAAAGGTTACTTTGGGAGTGGTCATAGAAGAACCTATCCAATAGAGAGGCATGGAAAGCCAAGTGTTGATTTGACTTTTAATTCTAGCTTCTCTTCTCCGGTCATCATCAAAGCCAGACAAACTTGGTTTTAACTTCTCCTTGAAATGCTGAAAAGGGTTGATCACCAAGCTTTCAGTTCCCAGAATATGTCCCCACTACTTTAGCAGGAGACCAAGCAACAAGACTCAGGAATGAAATTTCAAAATTTCTGGAGATACGGAAGAGTGACTGCACTTGCTTGCACTAAGGAAGGATCTCGCCCAGGTGACTAAATGGCTGACAAGCCCAACATCAATTGACATCTGACCAGCTGGACTGCTGAAATGGCTAAGCTATTACCCTTTTGCTGAGCTCATGTTGCTTTGGATGTTCATTTTACACATGCTGTATGACTTGAGAAAATCAATGAAGAACATTTCGTTTAAAAATAGGCCAAGAAATGTTGCAATCATAGAATTGTGGAGTATCTCAAGCAAGAATATCTCAGTCAAGAACATCTCAAGGGACACTTAAGGATCATCAAGTCCATCTCTGCTCTTTTCAGGACTACCAAACACTAAACCATATAACTAAGATCATAGTCCAGATGCTTCTTGGACTCTGACAGGCAAAGGCTTAGCTATATATCTATTTTTTTGATGGATGTGCTCCTTACACTCATTTATTCAACAATAATGCCCCACAAAACAACTTTTCTTCTGGGATCTAAGCAGTACATCCACTTTCTACTGGGGGCTGGCTAGGGATTCTACAGTCTTTTTCACTCTCTCTGTATCATTATTTTTAACTTCTAGATTTTGGGACCCTTGAGCTACTTCCCTTTAGAACTGTAAGTACTTTATTTTACTTCAGTTTACATTAGGATAATCAGTAGTGCAGCAAGATTTGGAGTTCTTTTGTGCTCAGCTCTGTATAGACACAGGAAGAAGTAATGGTCTAAGTCGGCAACATTCAGAAAAACTATGGGATTTGTGCTGCTTAGGAAACACAATTAATAGGAAGAGAGAAGGTTTTTCAACGTGCTGATCCATTAAAGGACAAAATAATACAAAAAGAGATATGGAAAAAAGCCCCAAGAGTGACATCTTGCACCAAAAAAAAAGCTGTGTTAATTATTTTACTTTGGTTTCTTAAGGCAAAAATGTCGAATAGAAAATCTTTGTAGCTTCTCTGCTCTGCAGTAACTACAAGTGTGTTTGTTTACAGGGCAGAATAAGGCTTTATAAACAATATGCTCTTTACATGCATGAATACAATCCAAAAGGGATTTTTCTTTAATTTTCCCATTTTCTTTTTTTTCCCTTTTCCTTTTTCTTTCCTCTCACCCCCCTTCTCCCCTCCCTCCATCCTCCCACCCCTGCATTTTTACAAAAGCAGTTAACTTAATTTCAGGAGCTTGTGTGGTTTTCATTAGGATTGCAGTCTTTTGAAATGTCATGAGAACACCCAACAGGAACTGAAATTGATATAAAGGGGGTTGACTCAGATCACCCTCCGCACCCCGCTATCTTGCTTCAGCTTGATTGCTTTTGGGTTGGAAAGTGAAGGATTGACAATTTCTGGGGAAGAACAGAAGAAAGGAGAGAAAGGAAGGAGAATGAAAGGGAGATGTAAACCAATTTTCTTCAGTCTTATTCTCTTTCTGACCCTGCATGATTAGTACTTAATGCTGTGAAGAGTGTATCACCACTTTGCTGATCTTTGAGGAAGAATATACTGGATGAGGATGCTCCAGGTAATAGGGAGCATTAGCAGGAACAGAAATGTAGTTATGTGTCTTAGGGCATGCAACAAGGACATAATCTGACAGTATGAATCTTGCCAGAATGAGACCTCCCTGCACAAAGTATTTTCTTAAGTTATCTAGGCTATTTTGTACTTGTTTCCCCAGTTTGACTGGGAATTAGACACGCAGAGTGCCAGGTATGACTGGTCTGGTGAGGGTGTTTATGTGAGCATATACCTGTACACACACATCCTCTTCAAATGTCTGAGCTGCCACAGAGCTGTTTCTTTTGGAAAATAAGGGGCTTGTCCTTGGATATGCCATTTTTCCTGCTTTCCCCGGTCACCCAAAGGCAGGCACATTCCCACTCTGGGCCCATTCTTCCAGCCCTCTTCATCAAGGCTTGAGACTGTTGGTTATGATGACAGTCTGTGTGACTGGGCCCAAGTTTTCCCACATGGGACCGAGGAAGCTCGGACTTCAAATGGGTGGGTGTGCTGGGGATGAGCTAAAGATAACAGGGTTGGTTTGTTTGGTTCTATTCCCGAACCTGAGGGTCACTAGCATTTTATCACATCATTCTTATGAATGATGTCTGTGTAACCAGACCAGGAATGTGTGTTTGTGCATGGAAAGGCAGAAGCTGGATCTGCACAAATGAATGCTGAACACGGAAGGACCATCGCCACGATGGCCTGGAGCAATGCTGCAGAGACACTGCTCTGCTTCTCTGTCCTGGCCTCATGCTGTATTGCACATGTGTGCCCACTGCCAGGGTCTGAGGCAGGTTGGGGGGCTCTGTGCCATGCTTCATTGCACATGAAAGCCACAGCCTTGGATGTTTCTTCTCTGAACTGGCTGAATTTCAGACAGAAATTTTGCACCCTTAATAAAACTTGCTTTACTGAACACTGGGTCTGGCCTCAGAAAGATACTCGAGCAGCCTGTTTTTGAGTTACAGGGTTACAGATCCAGGCATTTCCACTGTGGAAAAAGTCATTTGAGATGGCATGTTGTTCCTTCCAAAGTGTGTTAGTCATGGGGAGCAGGCAGCATGTTACCAGAGATCCTGGGCCCATTAAGGCAGAGAAAGAACAAAGTAGTCCTTCTCTGCAGAACATACAAAGAAACATTTACTCCACATTTGCCTCTAATGCTGCAAAAGCGCTAAAAAAGAGAGGTGAAAAGAGGACATAAAATACTGGGAACAGACCAAATAGGAAGACAAGAGAGGGGAAATGTGATTTCTAAATCCAGCCTGCATCTTCTGTCCAAAAATTTTAGTCTTACGGATTCTCTGACAGGGCATTCTCTTCCTGGTTGTTCATGGTCCCTCAGCAAATCAGGGCTCTAAATAACAACTCAGATGGCCTTTCCAACTATAGATTATTGTAAATTTAACTCAACCTGTGATGAGTTGTCACATACCTTTTCTCTGCCGTCCCGTAGACTTTGTAAATGGACCCATGTTTTGTAAATCCTCAGGTTGAGTGACAAGAAGCATTTCAGGAAAGAAGATTTAGCAGTCTGATACAGAGGGCAAGAAACAGTTAGCTGCAGAAGAGTGTTTTTTAGTAAAGACTGGAAAAACCGACAATAAGATGCTTTGATACAGAGACCTATACCCTGCAGTGTGGTTGTAGGGGTCTGTGTGGGAGAGATGCAGGAGAGAGGCTCTGTAAAGCCAGGTGACACTGGGGCCCTGCAGCTCACCAGCAGGTGAGAATGGATTGATTACAGAGCTAAGAAGGCTGATAGCTGGTATGACACTTAGAGCTTAAACAGCACATCACATGGCATTTATCATTCATTTGTCCTTATTCATTCCTGCAAACCACAGCAGGGATAATAACCTCTGCACCAGCTGGAGGCATCTCCAGGCCACCTCAAAGGGGACCCTGGTCAGCGCCGTGACACCAGCCGGGTTCATGCCTGTGAGGCCAGGAGCAATCCCATTCAGCCAACAGCTGTGGCCTGGGGAGTTTGGGATGCATCAGTGGTTTTGATTATGTTTGAACTTCCTCTCCTACAATTGACAATTGTCATAGTCTGGAAATGTTTCTTCCTAGCAGTGTACTAGGCAAAAAAGATAAATAAACTATTTTTTTGGTTTGTTTTAGTTGCTGCTGGCATCTTAGGGGTCCCAAAGCAGGGAGCACAGAACACAATAGAGGAAAGAACAGACCAGCTTTCAGGGATCAGATGACCTTTCAGACCTCTTGAGCCTTCACAAAAACCTTGCCAGTTACAAACCAGCTGTGGAATCAGGAACTCCTCATGACGTCACTGCCGAAAAGTCCTAATTAGATAATTTCCCAAACCACGCAGGTCTCAAGTGCCTCAGCTTCACCTTTAGCCCTGACCAAATCTCCCAATTTAGTGGTTAAAGGTTCAGTTCTGTGTCAGGTCAAAGGCATTCTTGAGAAGCCACCTATTGTTCCAAAATGGATTTTGCCATCTGATAGCATTTCAAGATATCACCTTCCCTGGGTGCTTCCAGTGCCTCAGCATTCAGCCCAGCTGCTTTAAGGAGAGCAGCAGCAGTAGTGAACTGTCTTTCACCTTAACCATCCAAGGAACCTTCATCTCCTAAGCAGCCATGAATACAATCCAGCTCCCCAAAAGGCATTTGGAAAGGCTACAATATATTTATACATATACACCATGGCAAGGAAGCTGATAATAGCAAATAATAAAAGTAAGCCAGTCTCCTGGCACAAAGTCCAGTGCTGTGCTTTAGGAACAGCACCTGTTGAACTATTAGCTTTGGGGTGCACTTAACACATCTCTAGAAGCAGAGTGAACCTGTCACATGCCCCTGAAATGGATGGGAAATGCAGTTTGGAAAACGCCACTTGAGACATGTGAGTTTATGGCGCAAAAGAAAGGAGGATGCCAATATTACTGAAATAACAAGGAATGTGCTTCTTGTCAAACAAACATGGAACAGCAAAAGAAAAAGGATTTTCCCATCCTTCCAGTCTATTTTTTAATGTTTCGCTTTTAATCACCCTTTTGGTTAAGTCTAGCCTTACCGATTTAATTTTAATTCACTACTTCACTCTAATTTAACATTAATTCAGTGAAATATTGGGGTTTACCTCCCCTGCAAAAGAAAGGAGAATAAGGCCCCTGTTTTTAATCCATGGCCTTGGTTACAGTAGTGGTGTGAGATGTGTAGTGCTTGCTTGCTGTTATGCTAAATTCATTTAAATTCACCCCCAGAAAGCCACAAGACAGAGGAAAGGTAAAACCACTGTGATCACAAAGAGAGCCCTGGGCCTTCATGGGGCACGGGAGTACAAAGGGAGACATGTGATGGCACCATCACGGTGCTTATCTGGGGATTTTCCTCTCAGCAAAAAGCAGAAGGGCCTGCCAGGTCTCTGTGCTTCAGGTTAAATGTTTTTCATTTGTTTATTCTTGTCTGCATTCCACTCATTTTTCTGTATGCCCTAAAATATCATTTGAGGTTTATTACAGCTACTCTAAGAAAGGTCACGTGGCAGGTTTGGCATGACGTCTGATTTTTCCTGTTCCCCCAAATTACAGCATTTTGTGGTTGACCTGTCTCCTATGAACCTTTGCTTTTTGTTGCCTTGCTGAGTTCCTGGGGATAAGCAATTCACTTTATTTTAATATGACACTCATTCCCCCTGTCCACAAATGGATAAGGGGAGCAAGGAAATATTATGTTGCTCTAAAATAATATCTCGCTGCTTAATGATTTTTCTCTGGATGCTAATTATTTAAAATCAGAGTCAGCATGCATGTTTTACCAGATTTTTAAATTTTAGCTATGGAATCAGAATTTTTGCTTTTAAAGCAAAGCTTCTACAGGGGTCCCCGGATTACACAGGCAAATCCCCTAATTTTAAAGAGCATAAAATGAAAGTCTCAAAACCACTGGGTGGAGAGACACCTGAATTTGTCCCCCATGGCATAATACTTCACAACAGCCTTGCTCTGCCATCTGGGGCCTCTGCTGCAGAGGAGGAAATTCCCAGACTGGGTTCACTGGTTTGACACTGGATCCCCAGACTCACCTCAGCAAGGGTAAACCTGAGTTTTGCTATCTAGGGGTGACGGGCTGGGTGTCCCCCACCACAGGAAAGGAAAGGGAGCACTGTGGAGAGCCTGCAATGGTGATTTCCACAGGTTCCTGGGAAGAAGCAGCCACTCATGTAAGCTGGCCTTCACCCAGCATCTGCACTAGCCTGACCAGCTGCGAAAGGCAGCTTCCCCCTTTGCCTGGACTTACAGGGCAGCCCTTATCCAGTGGTTCAATTTATAACTCAAAAAACTCTTAAAACAGAGATTCCTTTTTACAAAAACAGGTAGTGGAGATGACCGAATACCATCTGAATACTAAATGAGTTAGCTGGTGAAAAGGACCAAAGAGGAAGTATGAGCCACAGCTGTGCAGAACAGTGCACTCTGCAAGATGAGTGCAACACTGCTGCTGCTGCATCGTCTGTGGGGTGTCTGCGTATTCAAAGGCAGAGGAGGCTGTTCTGGAGCTCTTCCCCAGGAGCCCTCTAGGCAAGCAATTTTCATGAAAATTTGAATAAGCACGTGGATTTTTGAAGCACTTAGAAAAACTTTCTGTCCAACAGCAAATCTTGATCTTTAATTACAGTGGTGCTATTCCCCCATTATAGCTAGCGGGGTGTGCGTGGGAGGAAAACTCTTCAATTGCCTCTGTCTACCTGAAACTTAAAATAGAGAAATACAGAAATAAATGGTCAGAGACATAACTACACTGAAACGCAAAAAACCATGTTTGTATGTATGTGTCTATATATACACACATGTAGACGCATTCTGATTTGCATTACTATCACTTTTCTTTTTTCTCCCAAGAAGACAGCCTTCTCTTCCAGGCTCCAACTGTAAATTTCCTAAGGCATTGACTTAATCTTCCCTCGATCTGTCCTCATTGCTGGGATCACTGGGATGGAGGCCTGGAAGCAAAGCATCCAAAACCTCACAGCCAAAGCAAAACAATGTCTCCTTTCCCCAGCCTCCTAATAAGTTCAAGAAGTTATGTGAAACCAAACAAAGTGGCGACCTGGTCACATAGCTGAGCACTCCAACCCCCATGCTGTGCCATGCCGTGGCATGCTGTGCCTCCCTGCCACGGCTGGCATGCCCTTGGCAACCTGTGGGACATGATGGCACTTGGAATGCACGTGAAACCCATGCTCCGGTGGGTGCACCTGGTGTGAGAGACCCCAGGGACATCAGTCCCTGCCTCGTCCTCACTCAGTGCTGCTCCTGGGGTCCAGGCTGGCAGCAGCATCCCGGCCCACCTGCACGACGGCACTCATGGTGTGTGGAGGAGCAGTGGCACAGCCTGTGTGCCCTGCACTGCTGGGCCACCGAAGTCTCCAGAAGTGAAGGAACACATCTTTGAGGAAGTCAGATACTCTCCGGTGACATAACAAGCTTTCCAGAACAATTCTTTGCTTTATCTTACCATAAAGTTTACTGATTTACAGAGTTCTGGCATTATTTAGTCAGAAGGACTCAAATTGGTTGCTTGCACAGGGCAAACCAGAAGAGCAGTATTACTGCGGTGGATGGTTTTTGGGACATGCAGGAGTATTCTTACAACTGTGTGAGTCATAACAACACATGTAAGAGTTACTTCAGCTGATGTTCCCATCAATACTACAGGCCTTGGTTTGCTTTGTGTGTGGTTTGGGGAAGAACTTCTATCTGTGTGAAGAAAATCCTTTCAAGCAAGACTTTGTGTGTGTGGTGCTTCCAGACCCTGAAGATCACAAATCTCACATGAGGAATTTATTGCGCTTTGTTGTGTCACCCACGTGAGTGGCACACCCAAGGAGACAGAGCTCACTAGGTCATCACCTCAAAGCTGAACAACTCTTCAGTTACAAACACAGCTCCCAAGGCATGTTGGCGCCTCAAGGACGTGGCACTGCTAACAGAAGTGGGAACTTTGCTCTGCTTAGCAGGATTATGTTTGAAAAGTCTTTTTCCTTCTTTTTTCTTTAACATTCACTTGGAAGAACCCCACCTTTCTTAAGATGCTAAACCAATATTGCTGATGTCCAAGGCTTTGCTCTGGCTGCTCTGACCTGCTGATAATTCAAAGCTTCAGTTTTAGCACAGTGCAGATGCTCCTGAGACAAACCAAGGAAGGGCCATGCCAAGTGACTGAAGAGCAGATGCTGAGGTGTGGTGTGGGTCCTGAGACAGCCCCCAGCAATCTGGGCTGCCCTGGGAATGACAGGGTTCAGTGTCTGCATGGAAACCAAGAGCATCTCCAAAATTTCCTCCTATTTTGGAGTGCTGTAAAGAAGTGTGTCCTAATACAGCTGACAGCTGGCCCACATTATGACAAGGAGTTTGCTGGGTGGCCAGGCTGCTGGTCCTGCCATGCCATGGCTCTGTGAGTGACATCAGCCCCTTGCCCTCCTCTGGGGTGTCTGTATTGGCAGAACCTGTGGGGCTGACAATGGCGCTGGCACTGTCAACACATGGGACTCACACCCTTGCCCTGACCTCCCCAAGCATCCCTGTGCTCAGCCACACAAGACCCTCACACTGGGGTGCTCTTCTGCCTGCCTGAGAGGAGCAAACACTGACTTGTGAGGCTGAGTTCATGTTAAAAATAGTCATTGTGCCTGAAGGAATGAATCCTACACTGTTTTTTCACTTTCCTGCTGTGCTGCTATTTTTTTCATCTTGTCCTTAATTAAGTGACTCCCTGCCTCAGCATGGGCAGCCCTTTACTCCCCAGTTTCCAGCTACGTGGTGTGCTTTATAGTTTTTCCCAACTACTGCATGAGGACTTCCAGATGAATTCTTGGCGTGAATGCTGCCTTCAATAGAGCCTGAGAGATTAATTAATCTTTCCAGTAACCTCAGTAGGTGGTTTAGTAGTGGTCAACACTGCTGCTCCTGTTGTGCAGAGGACAGGATCAAGTAGCTGGGGGTCTGAGAAGCTTGCCCAAAACTGTAGTAGAAGTCTCAAAGCTCTGTTACCAGGCCTGAGGTCTCACTTTCTCACTTGGTCTCAAAGATATGGTTTTCTGTGACCTGGTTTTCCTTCAGAATCTCTCCTGTAGTGTGTCCAGACTGGCATGAGGGGTGTCTGAAATGGGGAGGGATATTTTCCTAGGGGTCTTTGTACTCAGGCTTTATTTCTTCTTGACTTGCCTATCGCACAGCCTCAGTCCGCCTTGCTGGGGACAATAATGTTTTTGTTATTCATTACAGAACTTAAATGAACTGAAAAAAACCCCAAAAATTCAGACTCTTCCTTAAGAAGCTTTTAATTTAATAGGTGAAATGTCAGGGAAAATCAATGTGAGTCTGTTTCCTCTCTGCTTCATTATGCACTCCATTAAACAGCTTTTATGTTCTGTTTATAGGTTGGTTGTGTGTTTTGTCTTTTTTTTTTGTTTAATTTATTTTAATTTTTTTTAAAAGAAACCTTTTTACATTTATGATGTAAAGCAAGCTCGGCTGAGAACCAGCACTACCAGAAATACGTTTGGCTGGAGCAAGGAATCTCTGAGACCACAAACATCAAGATGTCCCTAGCAAGAGGCTCTGTGGTGGGACACCATGGAGGGGAGGTGGGTGGGGAAATCAAACACGTTCCAGACAATTTGCTGATTGCAAATCTTCAGAGGTATAAAATGTCCCTAAATTGTTATGTCCCCTCTTGTGGTGTTAAGAGGGGTCTGATTGCCCAACCTGGAAAGAGAAAACCACAAGCGACTTGTTAATGTTTCTGTCTCACCCCTATGGTGAGGAGCGAGAGAACGCCTTTTCCAGTTCGTAAACACTGCCTGGCTGACTGGAGGGATGTTCTCGCCCGGATGTGGCAAATTTTATAGCTGTGTGAATAAGAAACAGAGCACGCAAAGGAAAGTATTACAGTTTAAGGGGTGATAAAACTTAATGCCACCCTGCTCCATTCCTCTCCTGCCCCATGTTTTATCAAAATGTCCACTGAGAACCTTTGTATTGGATGAGGCTTAGGAGGCAAAGAGGACAGCAAAACAAAATCTGGAGACCAGTAGAGATGTCATCCAGGATAATGTATTTATTTTCTTTGAGTAATGGAAGATAATAGTTCATGACTAGATCATGAGGTTGAGAGTGAAGTCTTTCGTTCTTTTTTCCTTTGATTTACCACAGGATTGCTCAGCAAAGTTATTTTGTTGCTGGATGTCTCAGTTTTTCCAAGTGTACTGTGGGGACAAATCTTGTCCTGCTTGGGCTAAGGCTATGAAGGTTAATTTACCATTATTTGTAAAGTGTTTTTTGTCACCAAGGGCCAAAGCATCCGTGGGGGAAATGGATACTGATAATGATGCTGTAGTTGCACTGCTAAGACACCTCCCACACTGCAAGGCCAGCCTCTGCATTTTCACTGCTCTTCCCTTCACTTGAACACATTGCCAAAGTATCTTAAAATAGTGGTAAAGCCTCCAAAGCCTTCTAGCATAGGAAGACAAGCAAAGGGAAAACAATTTTTAGGCAGCTCTAGCTGGGGAAAGTGGACTGTCACCACTCCTCAGTAAACAGATTTCTGAGCAGAAGAGAACACAGAAGAAATTACTGAGCATCAGCAATTCTTGCATGAAAGTGCTTCATTTGGATAAGCTGCTAACCAGCAGGAGCAAAGGTCTCCACTCAGGATTTACAGGGAAACTCTCCTGTCAAAGTACAGAGGACTTCCATGAATCAGGTTGCTCTTCCAACTGCAGTTGACAGCAGGAAGGTGTTAGTGGTCAGGGAGCGTGTGACAGGGAGTGAAAACTAAGGAATCTGTTGCTGGAGTAACCAAACAGAGGCAAGCTAGTGAGAGAGAGAAGGGCAAAAAAAAGATGATTGATGTGATCGTGACAATGGTGACTTTATGAGGAAAGTTTCAATAGCAACGAGTAGGATCATTAAGGTGTCACATGCCTTAAGGAATGAGTCAACAAAATACCAGGAAAAGATTCAGAA
>NW_008239553.1:5145211-5152360 GCF_000691975.1 Corvus brachyrhynchos
AAGGGAAGGGAAGGGAAGGGAAGGGAAGGGAAGGGAAGGGAAGGGAAGGGAAGGGAAGGTCGCTGCTAAAGTAAAGATGGTGAGGAAGACTGCACTGCTGTGCCAGTTGCTGCCACATCACGCCACCAGGATGGTTTGTGCTGTGACAAGTAGCGGTACTGGGGAATGCATTGTCTATGGCCTTCCCCCCAAAAATGCATGCTTGATGATAGCTCTCTGCTGCTGGAGGGTAGAAATGTTTGAGACTAACTTGAAAATTGCGTCTAAAGCCATCATAGCTCAGGCAGCTCCACCTAGGTATCTATCTAAGAGATTTCCAGACATGGACAAGAAGGCAATCTCTTATTTCTTGTGAGCATGTACAGACTGAAAAGAAAAAACAAATAATGGGAGAACAGAATTAAAAAATTTCAAGTCCAGAAGTAGAGATACATAAAACAAGTCCCTTTTGCATGGCTGAAATGCATCAAATGGTGGGGTTTTTTGAATATTTGTCAGTTTTACTGAATTGGTAACTAATACAGAAAATCTAGGGAAAAAAACAAACCAAAAAAAAGATGTTGTTTGAGAAAGATCTCATTTTGTCACCTGAAGATAGAGAGGTCTTGGGAAGTTGCACGTGGCCTCCTCGCCACTAGCAAGTAGTGAGGAGAGCAAGAGCCATGGTTTTGAAATTGTCATCAATCAAACAACTACGCGGTTTTTTTAAGGATTGAAGTTTGGATCATCAGGAAGCACTGAGTATCTTTCTGAAAGACAGAAAGTTAGAAAAAGTATAAACTCCCACATATTAGACTTCATTGTATAAGGTATGTAGCAGTGGGGATTTACACAGATTTTATTGGGATGGCCACCAAAATATTGACATATGTCTGATCAGTGCGGTTTATCTGTTTGGCATTAATCACATTTTTATTTTTGATTTTTTATTAGGGAAAACATTTGGACACATTGATGAATGGAAAACACATGAGAAACTGCTCGGGATTAATTAAGCAAATTCAAAGAAATAGGTCATTCTCTGACTCCTATCTCCTGGCCCACACCCAGAGAAGTTTGTCTCCACCAAAGAAAGGATTGATTTAATTGGTGATCACATAATATACTTATTAGGAACTCATGTCCTTGGTTGGTTAAATAACTGGATGCAAATTAATGCTCTTCCTCAAGAACGCTTACAAAAAAACTATTTAGTTCACTTTTTGTTCCATTTGAAAAGAAAAAGACTAGAAAAGGAATATTTTTTACTTTGTTGCAAATTGTAACTAGAACTTCAATTAAAATCAGAATATAATAGTTTAATTTCAGAATTAGTTTATTTGACTCTAAGTTTTTAAAATGAAAAGATTTTGAAAATGAATAAAAAAACCCAAACTATGGATTTTTGCTTTAAGGCATCCTGTTGTCCTTACTGGTGCTTCCTATCCCTTACAATTGAGCAGGGAGGTTAAAAGTAGCTACACTTTGTGATGTAAAAAGCAAGAAAAAAATGCCCCACCCCAAAATCCTTGAAGGGCAATCTTGCTCCATAGATTAAGGGAGAAAAGCTCATTTTCCATAAGGTCTATTGATTTTCCATAGTTTTTTTCCATTTTAAAATAGGCTTAGTCCATACGTCCTTGTTTCTGTGTTTTCTTAAATACCTTCTAACAGTCCCAGGCTGTAACACCTTCTCCTGGGTGTTAGCCCAGGCAATGTCACAAAACTGTCCCTCACTGTTGGGTGCTCCCGAGGGCATTGCTCTGTGCTGGTGGAGTGCAGAAACCATCCTTCCTACTGGATAAGGTCCAAAAACCCAAAAGCCTGGTTATATGATCTGTCAGGCACGGTACAGTCCAAATCTAAATAACTCCTCTAATGCCTGAAACGGCTTTGCTCATACACCCAAGAAATACGGAAACACAGGAAATGATGTTAATTGAATTTTCCCTCCTTCTTTCGTCCACAAACCCCACTGCATTTTAAAAATTCCTTTTTAAAAATAACTATCAGAGCTGGAAATTAAGTTCACATGAAGTGAGTTAAAGATGCGAGTAAAGTTCTGATTAAATTTACTCGGAAAAAAAAGAAAGTACCACTGAAGGTGGGAGGCCAGACTTGTGTAAGGCAGCATGGGCTGAGCAGCCAGTGGGTGTCCAGCATTGGGGCAGCTGAGCATCACCCACAGCTCTCCCTGAGTAGTGAGTTCTTATTTCCACCTGCAGTATGTGAGCCCAAACTGAGGTTCGGGTTTCTGTGGGAAGCGGGTTTCCCCCTGCCACAGGCTGTGTGCTTTCGCTGGCGTGAGAAGCGGCTTCCTGCCTTTTGATAACCAACGAGCTAAGGCAAAATTTCTGCCTAGTATGCATTTCCCAGAGCTTTGCTGCCATGATTGAAGCAATATTCTTTCCACTGCTTCTCCTGACAGACTTTCCAGTGCTTGATACATCTGACTGTTGAAATGTTGCCTTCAGCATCCTCTAATTACAGTTTGAAATTAAACGTTTTTTTCCACCCTGGCTTCTACTGGTCTGCTGCTGGGATGATGTTTTCTGGAGTAAATAGCAAATGAGTTTCAGAAGGGCAATGACTAGATCGAGAAGGGTGGAAGACCAGCTTTTGCCCTAAACAGACACATTACTGTTTAGGATTTTTCAGTGTTTCCTTTGAAATGCAAACTGTGTCTCTGCAACAAAATCTCATGGGCATTGTACTCTTCTGGGTTATGAACAATTATGAGGGTGGCAGCTCAGTGTCTACACTTGTCTTGGACCTCAACCATATATTTCTGACACCCCTGAAGTGCTCAAGTTTTCTGGTTGCCCTTTTCTTCCTTCTGTACATACACTGCCCAGACTGAGTCCTGGTTTCTACACAGAGCGCAGTCTCAGCTTCCTGAAATCAGTTAATCCACTCTCCTCCTGGTGTTTGAGAAGGGGCCCAAGACCAGTCAATAAGTGTGTCTTAAAGACTGAAGATAAGCACCCATGTGTGGGATGTATGTCCTGTAATGGGGCCGCACAACTGTAGTCTCCAATTTCACTAGGGCAACTGGTACGTGCAGTTTTGCACAGGGGTACCTGGAGGCACAATACCTGCCATGGAGAATCTCACTCAGCTGAGAACTAGGCAGGAATCAAAAACTTTAAACTGAGAGCATTTCTTGAAACCAAAATGTTTCAGAGCTTAAAAAATGTGCTTTGCTATTGCACAGCCAAATGGAAAGCAGGCTACATAAATACTTTCTCCCAAAACCCTTGTCCACCTCTTCCCTTTTGTTCTCTCTCTCAGAAACACAGAAAAACAACCAAACGTTTTCAGTAAGCCTGGTGGCAAAGTGCTCACATATTGTGGATTTAAATACTTGCTTAATCATGGGGTTGCAGCTCAATCTCTCACTTTTCCAATGAGTATTTCTTTGACATCTAACAGCTTTGCCAGGCTGGCAGCAGGGGCAGTAGCCACATGCCCCACATGTATGGAAAGGGGCCCCGTCCCTCTCTGTCCAAAGGAGGCCAAAGAGGGTCTGAAGATTTGCCATGGTTGGGGCTATCTGCCTGTTTTCCCTTGAACTTCTTCCTGCCTCTTCCCAGCTGTCACCAGGTATGACACTCCACATGTGAGAAGTGTTCTTTGTAAATCAGCCACTTCTGATGGAAAACTATTTTGCACCCCAAATTATGAGTCAACTCTCCTGGAGTCATGCACGATACCACATCACCCACCCTGGTGTCGACTTCTCATTCTCTCTGCAACCAGAAAAAAAGATTTTATTTAAGTAACAATCTGAATGGCTTAGAAAAAGAACAAAAATCTAATTTTAAAGAGATTATGGTGAACCTCTTTTAAATTGTGTTCAATAAGAAGAGGACTTAGAACAGGGCCTATAATGGCTCTGAGTGACTGTGCTGGGGAAACAGGTAATTTCCTGATGGTTAACAGCTAATTTTTCTAACAATTGAAATGCAGGTATCATGCATATAGGTTTCTAATGGACGCTCATGAAATGGTAAGAGGATTGATGAATGCCAGGTGGCCACACTTCACTTTCCTATTGTCGAAAACTCCATTTAACTCAGCAGGCAGCAGGATTTCTGACCACCTGAATCTGTATGGAAGTGTATGGGCAGTTTGTAGCCATATACAGTTTATACCTCCTCTCCTGAGAAATAAAAGCCATTGATAAATGGCATCACTGCAGCAGCTCCATTAGAAAGAGCACCATCAAAACTACCCAGTCCTGGAACTCAATCACCTAAGCATCCTGGAGTCACCAGAGGTACCACTATCAGTTAACTCTGTAATTGCTGGCTCACTGCATTGCTTTGATCCTGGAAGCAACAAACCAGGAATGCTAACTCCATGGGATCACCAGTGCTTCAAGGGGTAGCCTGCAAAACTCACCACTGTAGGACCAGTAAGGGAAAT
The DNA here is from genome assembly GCF_000691975.1 of Corvus brachyrhynchos. Lineage (NCBI taxonomy): Eukaryota > Metazoa > Chordata > Aves > Passeriformes > Corvidae > Corvus > Corvus brachyrhynchos. The sequence continues at coordinate 5,149,619 of NW_008239553.1, forward strand.
AAATACATTAGTATGGCTTTTTATCAAGCTCTCTTGACATTCTGTATGCTGTTGACAGTCCTGTTTTTCAGGAGAAATGTTGTTTATGAGTTCTCTGATACAATATAGTTTACTATTATTAGTATTATTTGTAATGAGATTAAATTGTGGGGTTTTTCCTGACAAAATATGGTTGTTCTTTCTAAAGGGAGACCTTTATTTCCTATGACTTTGAAAAGTCTTATTTGCATAAGTTAATGCTTTATATCAGAATTCTGTCTGCAGAAAAAAAAGGTTGGTAGACTCCATATAGTGTTTTTGTTCAAAATATGGACTAGAGACCGATTTTGAGGCTTTTGCTTACTTTCCCTGGCAGTAATGCCTATCTCAAAAAGGACTTTGATTCTGAAATTCAGAGTTCATTCAGGACTGCAGAGGTTTGGTCATTCAGATTTACAGATTAACAGTTTGCAACACACTTTCCACTTTTACTGGCCATCTCTCTCGCATTCAAATTTCACTTGCTTAGAGGTAGTCTGGCTTCACATACTGGAACTGAAACTAGGAAACTTCTCTTGAAAAGCCTGTAGAATGTGTCCTTCTCCTGGTGCCACATCATAGAGGTTGCTCCCCTTTGCTATTTGGATCCATATGAGTTTCCAGAAGCTTATAGATATACAATGAAATCCTCCTGAGATTTCTGCAGAGTAGAAAAACTGATGCCAGAGCCAAAATGACTTTGGACTACACATCTGAAGAGAAATTAATTTCTGGTGAAAATTATCTGTACAAAACAGCTGATAGGTACAAGGTACTGTGCAATTTTATTATATGGTACTACGTAATAAATTCTATGGGGGCTCATGCTGGGATTTAAATCTACAGTGGTGAAGAGCTGGGCTTCCCAGAGACTGTGAAGCTGTGTTGCCTTAAGACTCTGGAGAGCGACAGGCATTTTAGATCTCTTCCCAATGAGTTTAAAGAAAAAGAACTGGGCAAAAGGCAAGATTCTCTTTTTAAATAAGTGAAAAGACAAACATCTAGGGAGGCTGTAGGAAGATGAGGAGAGGCAGGAAAAATGGAAAAGAGAGAGAAGATCAGTGAGAGTCAGGGCAGATGTGGGAACGGAAGACAGATTCTGCTGCCCATGAACAGTAAGGCAGCAATCATCACAGAGCCCATGCTGACTAAGATTTGCTCCTCTGCCTCTCCTGCATCCCTCCAGTGGAATTAATTCCTCATATTACGTAGCTGCCTCTTGGTCCTTCCTGCTCTTTTTGGTATTGTACAGATCACAGTCTAGTGGTTAACACTTAAGATTGGGAGCTGGGCTTCTTGGACTCTGCAGCTTTGTGACTGATATATTGTGCAGCTGTGGGCAAGTTACTTCATCTTTCTGCACCTTGGGTCCATCGTCTTCAGAGGGTAACAGTACCAACTGCTCTGTTGGAGAGATTATGGGGCTTAACTAAAGCATCTTTGAAAAGCTATGTCTGACATCTTGGATGAAGAGCAAATTGGTATTAATGTATATTGCTCCTCATGATGCAATGCAGTTATTAAGAAAAGATGTTTGCAGGCTCTCAGAAGTGTTGTGGAAATCCTAAGGAAAATTATCTAAAGAAGGGTCACTCATAGGCGTACCAAAGGCTGAGTTAAGCTTTTTTTGAGTTTGACAGGTCTTATGAAGGAAAGAACATGTGGGCAGAGGATTCCAAACAAGCCAGGGCATTTCCTATCTTACCTTCCTGAGAAAGGGAGCGCAACCAAAGCTTACACTCATGGCCAGAGGGTTTCTCACCCTTCCCTAATACAAGTCAATCATTGAGCACACAAAAGAAGCAGTTTTTGTGCCTTTATGCAGGAAAATACTAATTCAATCCAAGAAGAGCTGTCAAGACCTTCACTTGCTTGAGCTAAGGATACATATTCTAGTCCTCATATGCCACCAGTGCTGGAAGTCTCTGTTTCTCACAGCTGGAAGTCGGGGTTCAGGGAAATAAATTTTGACTTTGAGAGACTCTAATAACAAAATTTTCTCCATATGCAAGTGATGAAATGAGCCAAATACAGCTGCCTCCCACCAGCACTGGAATAACAGCCTCAGCTTCTCTAAACTGTCAGCAATGAAATTACATTTGCTTTGAGCAACACCTTGGAGAATGGAGTGAAATGATTTTTTAAGGAAATAAACCCTATTTTGCAATATATATTTATTGTACACACTACCTTCCACCAAGTGCTATGGAATAATAGTATTGGAGAGCTTTGCATTCTTACAGTGTCCTCTGTGTGCCTTGGTGAGCTTACCTCCACAGTCCCAGCTTACAGCCCCCACTGCTGCCCTCACTTTGCCAAGGGCAGATCACACTCGCAGACTGGCCAGAGGTTTCCTCCCCCTTCCCTAGTGCAAGACATTCCATGAGCACACACAAGCTGTACAGAGCATGCATGATGACTGCTGATATAGCAATCAAAGGCTAGGAAGGAAACATTTTCACCCCTCTTGATGGGATGTGCCCAAACCTGCAGTCTCTGAGCATGCCTACACCGTGGGATGGCTGCCTCCATGGGTAGCAATTGCAAGTCTGGGCACACTTGTATCACTCTTCTTTTTCCCACCAAGCCTTAGCAGGAGGGAGATGATCATGCAGAGAACACATGTGGATGCTGATTTCTGTTGCATGACCTACACCTTCCTCAGCACCTCATTACAGGGGTATGAAAACAGGCTGGTAAATGGCCACATTTACATTAGTGTTG
>NW_008239553.1:5152769-5180674 GCF_000691975.1 Corvus brachyrhynchos
TTTCCCTTTGTTCCATGCATAAACACAGTGATCTTTGCTGTTCTGTGAACTTTCAAAACTCCTGTACTGTGTGATGGGTTCACTAAACCCGACAGGGCTCAGAAACGATTATTTTTCTTTAACAGGAGACTTCAGGGTCATATGTCTGTGTGCACATCTGCACAGATAGGAGATTCTGGATTATCACAGAGGGCACAGAGCATCCTCTGGGCATATGATGCTGCTTATGTGCTCTGCAAAAGTTAGCAAGATAAATGTGGTTTCAAAGTAGTCAAAAGAGCAAAGAGGACACATAGACAGATCTTAGTAGGGAAATGATTTAAGGTTCTAGGACAGTAAGCAAGCTTGGATGAGGAATATGTGCTTTTCAGAGCAGAGGTAGCTGCCCCATCCACCTAGGAGGATGGCTCAACGGGAATGTAAAGTAGTACATCTCATTACTAGTAGGCTGTTTCTGGCACCACAGGTGTATTTTGTGAGCTTTGGAAGGAATGTCAGGTACCCAGATACCCCTTTGGATGTATTTCCTGTAAGTGGGGGCCCTTACTCCATGATATGTTGGCTTGAGAAATATATTAATTCCTGATTTTGTACAAGGTGTTTCAGACAAAGAAACATAAAATAGAATTCTCTCTTGAAAATGGTATCTGCTCTGGTGTGTTCAAATAAACCCAGGTCTGTGTTACACCTTGGCATCAAGAAAGCTCTCAAATATCCTTCCCTGTGAACAGAAAAGCATGACCTGGTTGAAGACAGCACAAAACTGGTTAAAAATCCCCAAAGACGATTAGCCACCAACATGATGCAGTTGCATACTGAAAGAACCTCCCACCAACCTGATTTTGCAATGTGGCAAAATGAATATTTTATGCAAGGTAATTACCCTGCTGTACTCTGACTTTGTGGCCAGGGTACCAGGCAAGTCTTTATAAGGCTTATAGGCATTATTCTGGGCCATCCTAAATGCTGGACTGTATTAATGTAGCTGTAAAATTAGTCTCCTGAGTACTCTCGAATTGGGGTTCTTCTATACATCTCAAGCAGTTTGCTTACACAGACATGGATGAGCTGCAAGCAGATGGGCTGCTTGGATATGACTTTTACTTTACACCCAAATGGAAGACTCTCTTGTATTAGGTATTGCACTTCAGGAAAGATGTAGTGATGACAGCCCAGAATAATAAGGGTTGGAAAACACCGGGAAAGAGCAAAGGAATTCCATGTATGTTCGGAAAAGAGAATAGTGGGGGAAATATAAAAGTCCCCTGGTATGTAAAGCTGCTTCTGGAATGAACAGTGATCTTTCATGCTCCCTGTTACACTGGGCAGAGGTAGAAAGAATGTGTTCAGTTTGAAGTGAATAGGCCATTTGAAATTGAATGAAGTTATTCTAAGCACTTTCAGTTCAGCACTGGGAGAGGCTGGGGATACTGGGGATCCTCTTCCTGAAGTGCTGGAAGAAAAAGTTAGACGTCAGTTGGTCAAGAATAAATTGGTTTAATCCTAGTTTAGATATGAGGGCTGGGCTAGATGAATTCCTTACTTTCAGCCCTGCATTTCCATGTTTTGCTGGACCTGTTAGTCTAAGAATCTGGAAAGCCCCAGAGGCTGGGTTGGCAGAAGAAGAAAGCCCTTCTGAGCTATATAGACTGCACTGATTAATTTCTTGTCACTACAGTGTATTTTGTCTCCTCTCTCTGTCCATTTTCCAATATTCTTTTCTAAATGGCATGGCAAGCAGTCAGTGTGGGTCTTTTTCTCAGGGCAGGACTCTCGGAAAAACTTTAAAAGTCAGCCTGATGTATCAGCCCCTATTGAATATGTGCAAATGCCCACATAATGCATCACATATAGCTGCAAAACTGCTTATTAGTAAGTTTGACTAACATTTTTAGTTATATGGCCTTTCACTTATTTATAACTTTGACGGCTTCAACTGTTTGGTCTTAAATTTTAGGTACAGGGTGTTTGCCTCAAACTGAATTATTTATGGAAATTTCAGCCAAAATGACATAGTGTTTCTGAGAAGAAGCCTGGAAAAATACATTGTTTGCCTTGTTGCTTTTTCCTTTTTTTTTTACAACCTTTTATTTGGAAAGCCCTAGAACCCCTGTGCTTTGGAAGTGCAATCGGACACTTGGCAGAAGAGGTGGCTTTTGTGTTGGGGATGGGCTTTGTCTGTCCCTGTGAAAAACTACTCACATTTGGCCAAGTTATAATACTTAGAAAAACCAAGTGGAGAGGAGCTGTTACTTCTGCCAGCTTAACTCCTGGCACAGCAGCATGCACTAGAAAGTTGCCATCTTGATGGCAAACCCTGTAGACATCCATGGTATGGCTACTTTCACATGCCTATGCTGTCCCCTAGCTTACTTTAAGACATAGGAAATACAGCATCCCAGTCGTAAGGGAACATTACCAAGGTTTTCTATTTGATCACTCAAAAGTCAGGAAATACTTGGATTAGGTCTTCATGTGCACTGGTAATCCCACCCTTTTGAGCAGATCATGTGTTAGTTACATTCTTGAAGCCTCTTTCCCACAGGTCTCCTGCCATGATCCAGCAAAGACAGGAGGCTACCAGCCCCTGGACTCCTGCAGGCGACAGCAACTGAGAGACGGCTGAAGCAGGATGAGCAAAGGGAGGGCCGGTGCTGTACCGGAGGGAGTTGTGAGAGCAGAGGGTCCGGCCTCGCAGAGGCTTGGCCATGTTGCCTACACTGAATGTTCACTGAGGGTTCCTAGATGTAGGACCTCATTTATATATCTCATATAGCCTGACATCCTGGGGTCTCAGCTGGACTGAGGTTGGCAGGAGCTCTGCTATGAACATATGCAGTGCTGGTTAATGATAAGCAAGAGGAAAAATCAAGACCTAGGCATCTCAATGACAGGATTTAAAATTAATGCTTACCACGGATCTTGTAGACACACTGTTGACCATATGGCTATGTCTATACTGTCAAAGGCCCTGAGGCTGCCTTCAAGACTAGATTCAATTTTGTAAGTTTGCAAGTGTGGCCAGGGGGTCAGGCAGTGCACATGCTGAAGCCAGATGTAGCCTGACGGACCATGCAGGCACTGTTTGAAAGAGTTGTGGGGCCTCAGAGGACACCACGGCTTTAGCTGCTTAGTAAACTGCACCCATGATTGTATAGACAGGGTTTATGCTTTCAGTTCAACATTTGGAGAATGAAGAAAATACCAACTTGCCTCCTGGGGCTGTAGCAAAAATAGATGAATTAATCTTTATGAGACACTTTGATACTATTGTCATGAGTGCTATAGAAAAGCCCATGAGAAAACAAAATGATGCTGTTTTCAGAGGAGGATTTGAATAGTGAGCAGTCAGTAAGGCTTGAGGTCACAAGCTGAACAATGAAGAAAAAACAAAATCTTGAATAGCTGTTCCTGTAATGAACAGTATCCCTCCTGAGCACAGAGTGAGGCAGCCACCCCATGGAAAAAAGCCTTGTCCTCATGCCACAGAAGGCTGTGTCATGAGTAAAGCAAACACATGAGGGAGCCCTCCTAAAGGTGCACAGGTAACTGAACTGGTCTACGGAGCTTCCACCTCCATGGTTTTTCAACCTTGATTTCACAGGTTTTCGCCCGTAAGCAGCTCCCCCCAGACATGTGCATGTATACATTCCTCACGCATCAAAGGTCAACGGCAATGTGGTTACTAGGCAAATTTTCCCCATTAAAACGTTACCAAAGGCAGATGTTTAGGGGCCTACAGGATTTACAGATTTGCTCTCCAAAGAGCATATTAGGGAAGATGACTGCTCTCCTGTTGGGTTGTAGGCTGTGTTTTTGAAAGCCTCAGTGCCCACCCCAGATTAAAGCAGCATGTTGCTGGAATACTGGGCCTCCAATGAAGATGCCTTTCAACAACGCAAAACCACTAATGAGAAAACATAGACAGAAGGAGAGCCAGCCCCTGATGGCAGTGTTTCTCAGCTTTGAGTAGCTTCCAGGGCCATCGATGGCACTGGCCTGATGGAGGAGTGGGTCAGAGGAAAATGAAGTCTTTTCTCTCAGTGGCTCTGACATTTGTCTGCAGTTGGGACACAAAAGGAAAGAAGGAAAGAGGGCAAGTAAGAGAGAGAAAGAGAGGGAGAGATCCCTGTTGGCCACATACCATACATGCAGATACGTATTGCAGTTTTCCAGGCTAGGGAGACCTCCCCTTCCAAGTGTTCCAGTAATTAACCTCACTTTCTTGGCTGGTGTTAATTTGTTCCAAGTATTTGGGCTTTAGATCTAACCATGGGAATCTCATTCCCTGCAGAAGCCTTGCCAACTATTACTAGACATTTTACCACACACATGCAGGCCAAAAAAAGCAAGGCTAATTACACTGCTTTTTTGCAAGTGAAGTGTATTTGTTATAAGTTCAACGTCTCCTAATAAAGAGAGGAGCAGGAGAAAGCAAGGCAACGTCTTTTAATGCCTGCCAATGGGAGGAGGAGGCAGGGAGGAACAGGGATCTGCCTTTTGGTGTGCGGTACCTGCAACGAAAATCCCCAGTGAGGATTTAGGAGCCAAGGTGTGACGATCCACAACGTGAAACCAGAGAGGAACAGGGCTACCAGGATTTTCAGCTGTAAATAACCTAGTTCAATTATTTTATACCAATGGGAGTTCTCTAAGTAAAAATTTAAATAGGGGAATTATTCAAACCAGATGTTGATTTCCCAATACTTTCTTGTTTCTCCCCCTTTTGTGCTGTATGTGCTACCTGTTAAGGATAGAGTGTGTATGGCAGGAAAAACGTGTGTTTGAGAGTGTGTGTAGGGGCTCTCTGACAGCATGACAAGCAACAAAGTCATACATGACAACACCTACAGCAGAAGAAATAGGTTATGAAAAACCCTATGAATTTTCAAGTCCAAGTGCCTGCAGTTTTTTGACCCATTCCCCACTGAAGGGATTTAAAAAGTGCCAGCACGGTAAGAAGGGCTGGAGGGACAGTTATAGTGCCAGTGTTGACATTTGGGATCTCTTATCAGGTTAAGTCCTTAATTTCACTGAGAGATTTTCTTTTCTGCTTGTTATTAATTTTCTAGCTTTTGAAATTAACAATAAAATGTAATAATACCTAGTACTAACATAAACCCTTTTATCCCTAGACCTCAAAGCAGTTCATAATGGTGAGTCAGCACTATTATCCACACTTTAAGCCCATCTACAAATAAGTTTCTTCAGGGTCTATCTCTAAATCTGACTTTGTAATCCTTTGCTTAGTGCATTTGAATTTATTTATTTTTTAAGTGGGTAAATGTAAGTTGCTCAGACAAGCTTCTCTGTAACTTCTCTGGGACTGAGGTCGTTGAGTCTCAAACAAAACCAGACATCTTTAGTGTTTGGGAAGGCTAAAAAGCAGTTAGGAAGTAGCAGGAAGCATTCACCTACAACAAACCCAAGCTTTCTGACTTGTTCAGTGAAGTGGATGAAATGCTTGCTTCAAGGAATAGTTCAGGATTTTGGAATTTGGTTCTGCTCCAAATCTGATCAACCCTCCCCAGGTTAAGATCTCTACGACACAAAATTCTACAGAAAAATATATTTGAGATCTGTTGAAATACTTCTGATTGATTTTGGATTTCTAATTTTTTAACTGTTTTCTTGTTTCTTAAATACAGCTTGAATTAGAAAAAAAGTATTAGCAAAACTTTGTATCAAAAAAGAAAGGGTGATTTCTCTGTTCCAGAATATTAAAATATCTTGTGTTTTTTACTGGCATTGTTGGAATTCCTTCCCTTCCCTCAGGTTTCTTCTTCACATAACAACAGCAGTATCTGTTTTATCTTGATGGAAGGGCATATTCTCATAGAGTGCAATTCCATCAGCTTTCTCTGACCAGCGTCAGTTGCCAACTTTACTCCTCTGTGATTTATATTAGAAGAAAGGCTGAGGTTACTCCCCTATAATCCTCATTCTCTTCACATTGAATTGTTCCCCAGAAGAAGGTCAGACACAAGACTGCTGTAAATTAGCACAGCTCCATTGAAAATAGTGTCACACCAGCTGAGGGTTTGGCTCAAAAGCTGCAGTTAGAGGAGTGTATTTTTGCCTCCATAAAGGCTGAGACTGGCCCAGCCAATCTGATGAAGCAAGCCTTAAGAGAGGGGTCAGAATCAGTTGTTTTTCTTCTTGGTAATCTTTTAAAATCACCATGTTCTGATCTTCACAGCTCTTTTGGAGCCCATGGTCAATCGAGGATGAGCCAATGGTGGTGGAGGTGTTGGGCAAGTGGTCACACCATCCTGCCTGTAGGGCCTGGCACATGTGCCAGGTCTCGAACAAGATTGCCCACACATGATCAGCTCCATCTCAGCTCCCACACAGCCTTGTGTGCCCTGACAACCCTCTGTGCTCTCAAGGAGGAGACACCTGGGAGCCCACATGGAATAGCCTCTGCCTTCTCTCTGTGCTCTCCTGCTTATTGGTAGCAAATGGTGTGTTTAAGCCCTGAAGTCCATTGGTAAGTGTCTACTGCTTCCACATATCTGACTGTGTCCTCACCCACATGTGTTTTGCCTGCGGAGTTTCCAGGCTTTCAGCTGACACTTGGCCACACAAATTTAGTGTTGTCACACTGGAAGGGGAAAAAGAGGATTTTCTGAAAGGATAGGAGGAAAGTGGCAAACCTCTTGGATCACATACATTGCCTGGAGAATTTCTTCAACAGTACATTCACAGCATACTGTTCCCCAGTTCTTCCTCTTTGCCTCTTCCCTCCATTCCAAAATTTTCATACCTTCAGATAACTGTTTATCTGCATGAATTTTAACAAAGAGGCGGAAATGTTAAATATTTTTCCCCAGGTCACAAGCCGGCTGTGAATGTCAGGCCAAAAAAGTCCTCTCCTGAAGCAGGGGCTGGACAAACTTCCTGGAATGCATTCACATTAGATAATATATTTTGAGTAATTCTGCTATCTCTGAAAATATCCAGCCTCTTTTGCACCTTGTCATATATGGAGAGTGAACAGGGGCACACGTTGATGGCAGAGATGCCCCTTTTTGTACAAAGCATTGCATGGGAGCATCCCCCATGAAGCATGTGTCTCCAAACACCAAAGTCTGGGAAAACCCTAGAGCCTGGTGGGATGCTCGGGTGAGCAGCTGCTCACTGCTCTGGTGTCCCACCTTGGCAAAAGAAGGCCAGAAGATTATACTGGGGAGAAACAGAAATCCTGTGCACACACAGCAGAGAAATGGTTATAATGAGACAGCCCTGGGATGACTGCACAAGTTTTTGGCTTCCCTCAGGGCCATCAAATGGTGAGTGCAATGCTCTGGAGTCTTGTACGGCTGAGCTGAGATGAGAGGAATTTTTCAACACCCAAAGCTGGATCAAACCCTTCTTCCTGCCTCTAGTTCATAAAGCTTTTTAACTTTTGAAGGGGAGAAAAAGTGATCCCAGATGTACAGCCCTAATTACATACTTAGATGAAATTGGATTAAGGTGGCTGCTGCCTGTCCTTTTCCTCTGAAGATGTCTGGGACTGGTGAGGGACTCTGGGTTGCTGATGTTGGGGCACAGACAAGGGGGACAAGGGGGATCTGATCCAGCACTGCACTCAATGAAAACTCCACCAAATGATCTCCTCTGACTCAGGACACGGCTTCTAAACATGAGGGACATTACCTTGACCACAGAGTAAATTTTCAGTATTTTTCTAAAGTTTGCCCTTCTCCCCATGAAGCTACATGTGGGTATGGAGGGAGGATCTGCAAGAATTGTCCTAAAAAAAAGAAAAGGAGAAGTAACAGTAATCAGGGCACAGTATGCACCAGTACTTTTAATGTGTTTAACATATGTCTAGTTATTTTCATTTCCACTGAATCAGACCAACGTTAGATATCTCTGTTGTGCCTGCCTTGCACCCATGTGCAAGACATTCCAGTCAGCATACGTGGAAGGCACGGGAACTGTCTTTCCTTGCTGTAAGCTGAATGGCAAGTCACTGTTGAGCTGCTCAGTGGAAGCCCATGGCTCCCTGGGGGACTGTGAGGTTGCCAACAGCAGGACGACGTCAAGCCAGCCACGTGGATCTGATATGGGTCTGACGAACAGGCAATATTGGGGTCTCCCTGCCCACTCACAGCCGGACGGTATTAGCAGGGCACAAATCAGTCTGCTCTATGCTCCCTGTCTGAGCAGGATTTTCTCAAAATGAATATTAATGGTGCTTTCATATTTCAGATAAACCCCTTGAGTCTCATAATGTTGTTTGAATCCAAATGAGGCTGATGGCTGCGGCACAGTGCCCTACCACAAAAACCAACTCTTGCAAATCTGACCCAGCGTACAGAGGTTTAAAGCTAAACCAGTGAAGAGGCTTGAATGATCCTGTGGTCAATACCAGACCAGTGTGTTGATGGGCCCCCTATGGAAATGTGGCCTGAGGTCCACAGCTTCAGGTAAGTGACCTCAAGGTCAGTTGTCAGTTGTCAGCTCCTTGAATATAGAAATAACTTCTCCTCTCACCTCCTAGTTACTTGTTTGAATATATATTTATATATTCTATACCAAAGAAAGGTGAGACTTTAGCTCAGAGAAGCTGTTGGTAGAATTGGATGTGTTGTGATCACTTCTTAATATTGCTTCAGTGTCTGGTTTTACGCCGTTTTAAGCACACAACTGTAAAAAATGCTTCACTGGAGAAGATTGTTAAAGCAGAGATAAAGACAGAGGGGTGAATAGCTTTATTGAAACACAATCTAAAGTTCACAGAATTAGGGTTTGAAGTGGGTTTTTTTGAGTGGGTGGAGATCTAGTTTTGCAACCTGCACAAGGTCATGGAACCTGTAATGTGGAAACAGCTCCAAGTGAGATAAACTCAAGTCTTTGAAGGTTGCAGTGCTGTCAAACTTATCCCTGTGGCAGCTGTGACTTCAAATAACCTTTTGTGGCAGGAACAATAATTCCCTTCTGGACAAGTATTCTGTTGTATTGAAACTATTTGGCTAGCATAATAGGGGACAAAAGATAGTCCTGAGAGCCTGAAGACACATAGCTGGTGGCAATAGAATAGTGATAGAAATTCAAGAGGTTCTGAGTTTCCAAAATTAAACAAACTAGCGCTGGAAGGGACCTTAGGAAATCACTTAGGACAGTGTTTCTTAGCTCAGGATCAAGTGAACCACTGCTGATCTGAAAGGCATTACAAGGCATTTCACAAAACCGTTGGGGGAAATAAACCTTCCTTCTTCCTGATGTTCTCTGGCATCTGAGAAAGCAAGCAAATGCAATGGGCAGTATAACAAATCACTAAGCAAACTCTTAAAGGTCAGTCTAATTTGTATTTGGTTGGAAATGGAAACCACTGTGGCTCATGAACTTTTTTCTGGAAGTTTCATTGAGCTAAAAGCCACCAATCTAGCCCAGTCTCTTGCCAGGCTTTAACACCAGCCCACCCAGTCATTTCCTTTTGACCTTCCCAAGTAACTGTTGTAGCTCCCCTCTGTAAACCCTCTCTGGATTCAGCTGCCTGTGAACCAAGGAGCAGAGCCCTGCTCTGATATGACACAGAATCAAAACCTTGATTCAGGCTGCTGAGGAAGAGCTGTGAGAAAGTCTGTAGAGAGACGGGAAAAGTAAAATTACTGACAGACAAGGTCCCACTGTTGAGATGGGTTCATATGTAGCTCAAGGATTCAATAGGGAAAGCACTGCCATGAAACATTGAAAACCATAAAGCACAAAAACACAAACCCCAAACCAACAAACCAGCAAAGAATACTAAACCCTGTGGAGGCTTGTGAGGAATTGCAGTGTCCCTGTGTGGGGAAGTCAGTGTTGTTGCTGCCAGTGAAGCCAGGGGAAGGTGACAATGGAGCATTGAGAGGAGTTAGTTCCCAAGAACTTCAGAGGCCAACCCAGCTGCTCCTGACTGGCACCTGCCTGATCAGACAGGACTGAAGCTGCCCTATCATGGTGATGGGCACACTGATGCTTACCCTAATGGATTATCAAACCCCAGATATCTATTTTGTGAGCCAATGAATGATTGTGTCACACTCTTAAGATGTGCATATTCTGCTGTGCCCAGAAAGTTGACCTCAAGGAAGGGCCGTCATGAGGTGTCTATATGATAGTGGGAGAAGAGAAAGTGACAGGTCTGATGGGCAGAGCTCCCAGTGGGCATCAAAGTTCAGCATCAGCCCCAGCATCCAGAGAGTGAGCTTTGGGAAGTGGGAAGTGTGGTGCCAGCTCTCTGCTCTCCATATGGCTCCCAGCCTCCGTGAGCTGAGCACAGGATAACTGTGAACACCCAGTGGATTTGTCAGAACTTCCCCACCTCAGAGGGGTGCATTGTGAAAATTAATCAGTTTGTGTTTGACTTTTTGACTTGGCACTCCCTCAATAACTTCTTCACACACAAACCCACAATAAGCTAATTAGGCCTGTTTCTTTGACAGGCTGTTAAAGAAGAAAGAGAAGAAGGATGTGTCTAAACTTCTTGAAAGACAATATTGGATATATATGCCAACAAAAGGCATCAGTAGCTCTTTAAATTCCTTCATTCTGAAGCTGTGATGAACAGAAATAGCAAATGAATGGCTTCCAGAACTGATGGGATATAGTCCTTGTTGCTGTTTGGCTTGTGTTTCTCTTTAAGGGATAAGGAGAGCTAGAAGAGGAGGGAGAGCTATGAAAGAATTAGTTTCAAAGAAAGGAAGTATGTTAAACATATTTTGAAATAGCTTATTCAATTTGAAAAATACGGTAATACAGGCTATGCTCACAGCTCCGTTTATGTATATAAATATACATACATGTATATTGTGCAGAACACAAAATATTTCCATCTGGAGCACTGAGTATTGTCTTGCACAAAAGGCTTCTACTCGAGTCATTAATAGTATATTTTATTAAAGGAAAATTGGCTTCAAAAGTGGTTGGGAATTGTGGGAATAAAATTGGGATGAAAGTAATTATCCCCCTACCCTGTCTCTTCCCTTGTGTTCATTTTTCTGTTCCAGACGCAGACGACAACAGCAGCTCCTCTGTCTTCTGTTCCTTCCATGTTTGATCTTCTGCCTGCGCTTTCTTCTGCTGGGTCCTGGAGCCCGTAGGAATGAGGGTATTGTGTCCATATTGCATGTGATGACATGTGTTTGAACCAGCACCAGGGCAGCCTGGCAGGAAGAGCTTGAAATCCAGCAGGACTGAAGAGCAGGCCAGGTCCCTGCTGAGGAACAGCTCAGCTACTTCTTTAAAACCCTTTGGGGATAAAAGATGAAGGAAGAAAAACTTGAACCTGCTGTGGCACCTGCTTTTTTCTTCTTCCTAGAGGCTTAAGGAGGTCAGGGGCAAAACAGAGTTGAGCAGGTCAGCCTGGTCAGGGCCCTCAGCACACTAGTAAAAGCTAGGCTACAGAGGCATTTCCTGATATGGGGAAGCAACCTGGGAATTGCCACATCAAGATGGATGTGCTGGGTACAAAAGAATGGTGGATCACCCCAAATGTCTTTGCAAAGAAATGGGAAAAAATAGATGGGAATGAGGGTCCTCCTGGGCAAGGCCTTTTTTGTTGAGCTTTTGTAGTTCATCTTGGTCACTCTGGCTCAGGAGATGGCTGGTGCAAAGGGACTGAAAAGACATTTCCTTTAGAATTCAGGAAGAAAGTGAGTGCAGTTCTTGGGTGGTAGAATGCCTCTGTGGTTGAATAATTAACTTGGAAAAGCTACAGAATGTTTTAACACAGAGTAGCTAGCCCCCTTTTGCTTTTAATCAATACAATGACTTATGGATTTAAGTATCTTTCCAAAATGTCTACCCCATGGATTACTGGTCCCTGCTGAGAGGGCTGGTCATGAATTCTTGATGATGGTGGCTTTCATTTTACCCAGAAAAACATTGTGTGTCATAATTGAGGCAATAATTAATGCTCACTGGCAATGCTGGATACTGGTTTATACAAAAAAACTGTAAAGCAATGGAGCATAGTGTCATGTGGAAAAGACTATTTGGCTCAGGAAAAAGCTGACAGAAGAAAAAGGGAGAGACAGAAAAAGGAAGAGTTCAACAGAGACCATGACTCTTACACAAGGCTTAAACTGAGAAGGAAGTGGGAAAACTTACTTTTCCTCTTGTTAAAATAATCCAGTCAGTTAGTATTAGGTCAGGACAAAAGGTCAGGGATCTTCCCATTGTTAAACATTGCAATTGGAGCACAGAATCATAGCTGGGGGGAATATACAACAAGTATTCCAAGAAAAAAACAATCCACTCACAAAATTAAGTAACAAACAAACAAACAGAGTGAGTGCTAGTATAAGTGTCAGTATGTATGCCACTCTCTGCACTAAGGGTTATTTTTATTCACAACACTGAAGTGCTCAAAAGATCATAACTGAGATCAAGATCCAATTTCTCCTGCTGCTGTACAGAGGCACAGTCAGAAGTATCCTTTGCTTGAAACAACTGCTCCAGCCACTGTGTGTGAAGAAACCCTCAATTTTCTCCCTTTTATAGGTGGATAAAATGAGGCAGAAAGGCACCATAGCCCTTATGAAGAAATCAATAAACATTTAGGGATCAAATACCTTGATACCTCATGGATCTGTCCTTGTGTGGTTGGCCTAGGTTTAAATAGGAAGCCTATGGCAAAGCTGAGAATTGAATCCAGACCCCCAGGATACTCAGCCAGAGCCTTTTCTAAAACCCAGATTTGTATGTATATGCATAAGCCACTGTAAACTGTAAATGAACTCTCATTGTGTCAATTAATTTCTGCTTAATTAAATCTTCCCCAAACACATGCGAGATGTTAGCTCCTTTCCTGTAAAGCAGACAGATAGCTATATGCACAGAGGGATGGGCTGGTGATTGACTTCAGCAGCATAATCACTTGTAGGAACCCAGTTGCTTAGAATATTTCTCTGCCTGTTTTTAAGCATTCTTACCCCCCTGAACAACACTGTTTTAGCTTCAAACCTTGGAAAAAATTACCAAGAGTCAGACAACAACTAGAAAATACAGTGGTGTGAATTAGGTGATAGACTACTATGTAAGATTGCCACAGGGTGAAAAATTTAGAGGTTTTGGGCTTCTCTTTGTAGTACATAGATAAGAGTAAAAAATATCAAAATGGAGGATTGTTGTTGTTCTCTAAACCTTCTTCTTCTTCTACTACTCCATATTCTGCAGTAAAAGTAGTTTGGATTGATTGGATAGAAAATTCCGCAGTTCCTAGTCGCGCTACTGAGTAATTGGTAGGAAAGTGAAAATAATGTACGTTTTTAGTAACTATTGGTTAAAATATCTTTAAAAGGCTGTGTAAATCTTGATAATTAGCTCTCACTCCTACTTTTCTGTCTTCTATGCTGTACCTGGGTCACGCTAGTGGCTCTGTTCCTCTGATAAGACTTAATAAACAACTATCTGGAAGCATTGAAACTAAAGGAAAAGTCTCGGTTTATCTTTGAAACTCCTTGCAAGGACTTTCAAATTCCCTCCCAACAGGAGTGACTTGATTTACGGCACGGTAAAGTGTCAATCACTGATCTAAAATACAGCAGCCCAGTTCACAAGGGCACTCTGTGCAGCTAGAAATATGTCCTCTTTTGACTCTCTATGCATGGGACTGCTTGATAATCCAATGCAGCCTGGGTAGTTATATGAGATCCGGACTGTTGAGCAATATGAGCTGTTTCTCTACAACATAAAGTAGAAGCTGATAAAATGTGGCAGGCAGTCACTTGCATCCGTGTGCCACTTGCAGCCAACTGGTGCCTTGTCTGCAAAGGAATTTTGCAACTGTCACCACATCTGGCAGAATCAGCTGGTTGCTCCATGGCCAGACCTATCAGCCAAACAGGACATTGGGAATTCAGACAGGGTCTGGAATACCCCATGGTTGTAATCCTACTCCAGACCATCCCTTGAACTGGGAAACCATTCCAGGTGTTTAGTCCAGGATTTCCTTGTTGTGAAAGTGAATGAGGGTTTGTTTTACAGGGTGTTGGGAGAGACTAACAACTTGAATTTGCTGTCTAGCCTCCCCCTGATGCCCTATTCCTTTAGATGAATGAAGTTTCTCCCTGAATGAAACTTGGATACCACCTGTTACAAATGATGAGAGTTATGGAGATGCAGGTTGGGTTAAAGATCTACTTAAATTATTTATGGATTAGAACCAATTAAAAAATGGATTACAACTGTAGTCTCTGCTCTGAACATTTACACTTTAGGATTAAGCTGAAGACCTAAATCTCAGATTTTATGAACTGAATCAAATTCCTCTATCCACTCTCATCTGAACTCATGAAGAGAGAGCAAATCAGCCCACAGGAAAGATGAAGCCCTATGCCATAACGTCAAGACTGCTCCTGGTACCTGAAGAAGAAAGTCCATGCTCACTTTGGGAACCGCTCACTTAGCAGCAGGGAAGGGCTGTTTTCACTGTGATTTACACTCAACAAACATATCTGAAGTTAACACCATCAGAAAAGGACTTGAATCATGAGCAAAAACACATCAGCATCTCATGATCTATGCAGCTTTGCACACAAACTTTGCTACAGGAAAAAAAAGAATAAAGCCTGCATGTCTCTGTACTCAGCTTGTGTGTGGTTATACAGTAAAAAGAACACAAAAACATCCAGAGCAGAATTCTCCTAACAAAAGTGTATGAATGGATCTCATGCTGGGACATACAGTTAGAGTATTTGTAGGTGCCAAACTGGTATTGTTTACAAATGTGAAGGTCAGGTTCCTTCACAAGTGCCGGTAACCATGCTCATCAGCTGGTGAAGGCAAAGCTACAGGTTGTCCATTTGAGGTTTTCCCTTGTGTTAATCACTAAAGAAAGGAAAAAAATTTCAAACATCACATACACTTCATAGTGGATTAAAATAGATGTTAGAAACTAATACCTTCATCAACAAATAACTATAAATGCTAGAAATTGAGAGAAGCTTTTCCAAAATCTCCATCTGGCTGATTTTGTCCTCTCTTCCTTTCTGACCTTTCCCATACTATGTTCAATGAACCTTCCCATTTCTTGGTTTGGAAACATCTTCCCACAAGTGTTGCTTTTTTTTAAACTCCAAAATAAAAATGAAGCACTCACTAAAACTTCAGCGTAACTCCTCTTCTCAAGTGATTTCAAAGAAAATATTCTGCGCAGATCTCCTTAAATGAACTGTCAACAAAGTATGCTCTGGGCAGCCAGAATTCAGAAAAGTCACCCAGTGTGCTGACTGGGGATTAGAAAAACAAACCAGGGAGCTGCTCCCCCAAAAGAAGAGGAGACGAACCTTGTCCCACTGGAGCAACTCGGAACAGTGAAGGTCTCCCCTCATGCCTGGCTGAGGAATCCAACCCCTCACCTCGCTAACTTCGCCCTTGGAAAGGTTATCTTGCAATCAGAAATGTTGCATTGCGTGACTTGGATCCATTGTTTATAGAATCGTCTAACCGACTTCATATGTATCTGGTCCAGGGAAACTGATGTTATTAAAACACAACACTGAGACATTGAGCTCTGATAGGAGTTCAACATGAACAAATAAAGCAAGAGTTTTCCCCAAAGTAAAGCAAAGCAAGGATCCCGGCCTTCGTGTGAACTGCAGGGATGAAAGGAGGATGTGATACCATCATCTGAACATTGACCTTTTCACTGTTGTTTCTTTTTCCAGCTCTGAGCCCCAGTCCTGGGTCTCTTCCACTCTCTTTTATCCCCTCAATCCAACTCCTAGCAAACCCCTGGAGCAGGTAAGCTATGAGCTGAGAAGGTTTTTCTCATGTTTTGACTCTTTATTGCTTTTGCAGCCTGGTCAGAGCAGTGTCTGGATTTTTAGTTCTGACCTTTAACCCTCAATTATCAACTCTGCTTGCAGAAAGTTCTACAGCTATGGATGAAATGGGCATATGGACTGAAAGGTAAGAACACAGACTGCTTGGCTGTATTTGTGGAACGACGATATCTCAGCAGGAGTATCTGACTATGTTTTTTTCCATACACTTTGCTCAATATTAATATCAGGATTTCTAGATCTCTGGTATGCCTGATCACTGATTACAGTCCTGTCATTGGTTACAGAGGCCCATAATACTGGGCATAGCAAATGCCAGAGAAAACTCACTGTAAATCCTTAAAATGTTGCATGCTCTTATTCTAGAGAAATACTGCCCCTGGAGCTGTACTAGAAAGTGAAGAAAGTTTGATATTCCACAGAGATGTGCCCAGCTGATGAGTGAGAACTTTTTGATGACTGAAGAACTTGGTTTGGTAAGATTAATTAACTCACATATATCTAGGAGCTTTCATCCAGAGATCACAGATCTCTTAAAAACAGGGGGCAAGGGAAATGTTTTGGCTATTTCAGACATCAGTGGAAAGAAGCCAGCTTTGGGATGTAATATTTTTTCTAACAATGCACAATGGGATAAATAGCCTATGCTTTGCCTGCACTGCAGAAGACATTTCACAGATAATACCCTTGTTCTGATGAAAAGAAAGCCCACATTATCTGTAGCAAGCACAGGTTTTGCCTCCAAGTCAATATATTGTCACTAGATTGTAGAGGAGGTTAGCAAGAAACTGAGGCCACCAGAGGGAATGACAGCACTGTTTTCTTTGTGGCAGTTGAACGCTGGTGCTCAGGACTGCTCTCTATCCCCATACCACTCTAAGCCAAACCAAGCATAAACTCAGACTGAAGATAAAATGGAAACTTTCCGTGTTAGTGTCCCCTGGGCTGAAGAATGAAGGGAAGAAGAGCCATCCTTCTGTA
This sequence comes from Corvus brachyrhynchos, assembly GCF_000691975.1. NCBI lineage: Eukaryota > Metazoa > Chordata > Aves > Passeriformes > Corvidae > Corvus > Corvus brachyrhynchos. The sequence continues at coordinate 5,169,530 of NW_008239553.1, forward strand.
TTGTCAAGTCCATACTACAATACAGGTGAGGTACGGGACATGGGGAGAGCAAGGATAACCCCCACTGTTAAGTGTATTTTGTGCCCAAGAGAGAAGCACACTAGGATAGGTGAAAACACTTAATTTTCTCTTAGAAACAGAAGCTACTCTGAAAGCTCAGCTTGCTTCTGTGCTCAAAACCAGATGGATTGTAACGGTAATAAAAGAATTAAATCTTTATCATCTGGCAGCAAAGCCAAGAGGAGAAGAAAAACCGAGCTCAAAGGGTTTGAAAAGGACTCCACATTCCCCATAGAGGAAACAGATGTAAATCTGGCAAGCGGTCATTTGGAGATCCAAGATCTGTGGGTTGAAATGAGGTCTGAGTTATTCAGCCTAGTTTATTGCCAAGCTCAATGGCAATTGTCATTTTAGTGCACAAAAGACTGCAGTCCTGGAATGTCTGGAGGTCTTTCTGCACCACCAAGGGTTATCAGAGCTCACAGAGTGACTACTTTGCAAACTTGCTTGTACTGTGTTATTACAACTTTTTAAAGTTTCATATTGCTGCCTGACACACCTGTGAAACACAGAGGTCAAGATTTGATATCGGTGAAGCTGCAAATGCTTTGGTCCTATCTCCACATTACTGAGGAAGTTCCACAATCCTATTGAGAGACAAAAAGAAAATCCCATGATTTCAGTAAATGAAAAGGTAAGATGGAAATGTGTAGGATGTGGAAAACCACTGTCAAATCAGTATTTTTTTTTAAACTCACTGCATCTAGTCTACAACACCTTTATTAACCAAACCTTCTTTGCTTCTTAAAACATACTGTAATAATTACTTGTGCTCACAGGAACATATATCTCGGTCTCTAGCTTTCCCTGTACTATTTTGCCTCAGTGTTGTTGTGTCTTTTTATTACACCAATAATGTAGTCAGGAGGATAATTCTTGCCTCCCCTGCAGGAGAGAATTAGGAATTCCAAATGATGCTGATTTAGCTGGCCAGGTTAGCGGGGTTGAGATAGATTTCTTCATGTGCTTACAAAATGTCAGTTCTTCACCATGCCATTAATATTTATAAACATTACTGTAGGTTTCCTTGTTCTTGCATTGTGTTTATACATTGACAGGACGCTGGGCTGGCAGAGTTTTAGGCTGGCCATGCCTGGCTACTCTGTTATTTTCTTGTAAGTGCTTGGAAATTGCTGCATGAGAGCTGCTGGTTATCCAATACTGCAAGATTTCTTAATAGACTCCTAGATTCTGTGGGGCTGTGGCAATCTAGAGACTGAAAACAGTTAATCCAGCTCCCATTCACTGCCTGCCCCCGACTGAGAACTACCCCAGGAAGAGTGTGTGTATACACACAGTACACACACAGAGCCCAGTACCCGTGCCATATTCCAATCATGAACACCCTGCCTGTACAAAAAAACTCAGGAGAAACAAAGGCATCACTTAAGTCCTATTTCAACCCTGTGAACAAAACAATGGGCTGGCTTCTACTGCTTCAAGGTAGTATCACGCTTCTTTCCTCGACCTGTGATTCTGCCACTGGTCCTCGTGTACGTGTGCAGGAAATCAAAGGGAAACTGATGGAGAGCTCACAGCAAAGGCTAAAGCATTGCTGAAGGTAAAATGATACAAGGCCCTCCAGTCTGGTAATAGCTTTGGCTTCACAGGCTGGTGAAACAATGGTTCTGCAGATGCTCTTGAGAAGCCAGTCCCAGGAATGATCCAGAGAAAAGGATTGCTTCTGCCAAGGTTTCCTGGGCCTCTGGGGAGGGATGTCTGGGCACCAGCCACGGACAGGCTTTGCCCTTCTGTCCTGAGGTGAGAAAGCTCTCTGATATCTCTGCATGCCTACAGTCCACAGGAAAACCAAACAGAGATTTGGTCAATCAAAATGTTTACCTTGGATTTTCACTTTGGTTTTGTGTCAATGAACTGTGGGAGAACCCCTACCTTTTCCTGCTGGGGATGCCAAAAGAGGATAGGATTACCATTGTTTCTCCTCAGAGTTCTGGTCTTCAGACCAGAAGAGGCTTTGAAATTAGCCCTTTCCTGGAACTGAAATTTTTCTGACAAAAACGGAGCTTTCTAAGGGGTGTATAAGTGTGTACGAGTTTCTTCAGAAAATGCCCCCTGAGCTCTTCTTCAGGAAGGCAGCTGTTAGATAAAGAAGGCTGAGGAAGGTACAGAAAGAAAAGCTGGTGCTGCCCTTCCTTTGGCTCGTGGGGCAAAGCAGTCCTCTCATGGCACCAACTCCTGCGTCTTGCCTGCTGAGTGGCAGTGGACACTCAGCAGCAGACAGAAGTCTGCTGCCATCAGCATCTCCACTGACTCAAAGTATTATATACCCTCCTCAGGCTATTCCATCTGGGCAAAACAGTGGGTGGTGGAGCAAAACCAACAGTTGCAATGTTTAAGTTGTATAACAGACTTTTTCAGTGTAAACCAGGACTCTCCTCCTCACTTCCCCTTATCCTGCACATCTCTTCAAAATTGCTTTTGTCAGTCAAACATTGTTTTTTTTAATATTCATGCTTTTCCCCTCCTTGACCTGGTTATCTTGGCACTCCAGGCTCAATTGCTAGCCAAGGTAACTAAGTTTAATCCATGGATCAATACACCATTCCCATGTGTCAAGCTTCAGAGAAAAAAAAGAGGCATAAGAGAAAAGTATTGAATATGCATTTTTAAATATGTATGTTTGAAAATTCTATTTCATTAAACAAAATGATCTCTGAGGAAGAGTGGATGAGACGAGGGGCAATTTTTTTCCTAACAGGTGAAGATGTTACCAAAGTATTTTTGTACATGCTATTATAGAGACATGGTGATTGGAATTCTCCATGAGGAAAGCCCCAGGAAGGTGTTGGCACACTGTTGGCCCAGCAGATAATTTTCCATTAGTACTGCTGTCCATCCCATCAGCCATGGAACTTCACCTGACTTACATTTGAGAAGCTGAGGCTATAGAGGAGGCCGTATGCTAAAAATGAGCAGTCATAATGCAACATCGTTGCATGATGGTGCCATTTAGCAGGCAAAACTAATCACCAAACTACCTGGTGTGGTTCCGGCGGTGGTGCTGAGGCATCATGTTGTAAATACATATCATGATACAAGCTGTAGTGCTGCTATTTTGCTCTACTGAGAGCAGACAAATGAAAGGAGGTTGAGATGAATAACACACCTTGGACTAGCATCAGTCAGTCCTGAGCAGCTGGCATGTCCCCAGCCTGCACCTTCTGTTTAGTTAAGTCACTAGGGAAACCAAGGCAGGAGGTCACTCACTCCAGTGGAGAAGTGCAGAGGACACCAGCATTTAAGGCTTCCATATTTTGGAAAAGATTTTTTTCTGTAAACCAGATCAATATGCTGGATAAAGCACATGTTTCTACTTAGGTCAGGAGTGAGTCAATCCAATCCATGTTTGAGGAAAGGCAAAGACCAGGCTAGAGAGAAACTCGGGGGAGAACAAGATAGTAAGTGAGCTTGACTGAGCTTCTTCACGATTGGTTTCACTCATTCAAAGGGCAGTCATGGGTGACCTACCTTGTGCAAGGTGTGGGGCGCATCAGCCTGTGGGCTGTCTCACAGACACTCCTGTTGAAAGGGCCTCAGGTTACACCTGGCAGGATAAACCATCCATCAGAATCCTTTGCATATCCTGCAAGTAAATGCTTCCCAACCTTCTATGACTCCAAAACCTCTTGAGGCTTCAGGCAGCCAGAGCTTCTTCTAACAGCATCTACTGCTTGTCTGACTGCGGCTGAGAAAGTAGAAGCTGTTCTTACTATGCACCCTTCAGTTCAGTTAAATAACAAACAAGCTAATGCATAAAAAAGACAACTTCTGGCAAAGTGAGGGTTTAATTTGTTGGTTATAAACTTGGATACAAAGTTACAAAAAGAAACCCCAAAAAACCCAAGTGAAAGCAATGAAATGCTGACTAGTAACCTGCCTCCTCCTCATCCATTTTTCTAGCTCTCAAGCCAAGGCATGCCAGCTGTAGAGGAACAGGAATCATTTGGAAAACACTTACTTATTACCTTCCTGTATCTGACCTCCTTGAAGCTTTATTTATTGATGCAAGCTAGAAGACCGTGTTAATAATCCATCCTATCTTTCAGTGATGACTTTTAAAGCTAATTTTGGGGGAACTGTTAACCTTGTCAACACGTCACCTATCCCTACTGCAGGAAAACCTTGCTCTGGGCAGACCTCCTCAGGGCTACCTCCTCTCTTGCCCTTCAGCCAAGATGAAACTCTCTGATTTCTCAGTTCCTGTCTGTCTCCAAATGCTCTTCTGAATTCTTCTGTCCAACAGGAGCATAAATACCAAAATGAGCAGGATTGTGGGGATAATTTTGAGACAGATGTTGGGATTAAAGCTTTCCAGAAGTGAGGGTAGCAAAGCATAGCCACAAACTGCTTGAGGAAAATGCAGAACTTCTCCTACTGCAACTTCTATGGAAACAGTTGGACAACTGTTTGTCAGGAATGACACAAATAGCCTGGCTTCCCCTGGCGTAGGAAGCTGGACAGGATAATGCTTCAAAGCCTCCTCCAGGCTGCTTTTTTCATGGCTTACACTTCTGGGCAGTCTCTTTTTTTTCTCTTCCAGTCTTATGTGATGGCAGTGAATCCAGGAGTGTTTGCCTTAATACTGACAGAATGCATGTGAAAAAAATCCTAGTGTTTATCTGGTAGGAGTACCTTACAGCATTTTCCTGACTGGTGCAATGCCACTAAACCAGATAGTGTAAGATGCAGCCTTTATGTGTCTACCTCATCACATACGCAATCTCCAGGTCACCATATGATGATCTTCATAGGGACCCACATATGGCACAATAATTATGTGAATGACCTCCAGCAGTTGGTCTCCAGCATGTTTTTCAAAGTCACCACCATCCACACCTTTTCCTGAGTTTCAGGGCTAAACCCATCACACAAACATGGCCTTCGCACTTGGCACCACCAAAGGACTCTAGCTAAGGAGACTGAATGTTGATCCAAAGCAATCTGTTGTAATTTGAACACCACGATCAATAATTGAAGCAAATACACATTTACCACATAGCCCAATATAGCTTTCCTGCCTTCTTATTAATTCATCTGCAAAAGGGCAAATAAAACAGTCCCCAAATCCAAACCTTAAGTAGTTTGTAAGAATTTCCCTGGGTGTCAAGGCATGGACAATGAAAAGAGTCCAGCTTGGTTTGAAAACTACAAGTTTTTCACATGCGCTTTTATATGTGAACATATGTCTAGGAATGCATATAAAATAAAGTGCTGGGAGGAGGTATATATGTGTGTAAATAAAAGAAATAGAAAGGGAAGAGGGAGACAGACAGTGTGTTTCATGTGCATGCATTTGAACATATGTGCATTCACGCATATTCACTCCAGAAAGAGCAAGTTAAGAAGAAAATATAAAGGCCAGATTTATAAAGAAAAAAAAATCACGCTTTTGGGGAAATGAACATGTTTATATCAGTGAAACATTAAATACCATATAGTCAGGCAGTCTGTCAAGAAGGAAGTGGTTATCATGCAAATGGTTTAGAAAAGAAATCCAACAGAAAAGTGATGTGTAAATGGAAAATAAATAAATTTAACATAAGGCAGTCCTACTTCCAGACTTGTGTTAATAAAGCTGCTATTAGGTGGAGACATTGTGGTGATGCCTGAGTTGAGTTGTTTGGGTTTTTTTTCATTTCTTGCAAGACCTTAATCAGTGTTACTTGAAATGATTATGTGGGTTTTAAATAGCAAGAAGCAGTAAATTTTAATGGCATGTCTGAATGCTGTTCCATTTAATTTCTATATGGAGCAATATTAAACCTCTAATAAACAACCTGTGTCTTAAATGGTCTCCCTCTCTCCCTTTGACACAGACACACACACACGCACCATTTGATGTCTTTGATGTTTTTGCCATGGACTGGGGAGAGATGGCAGAAGGAAGAACAAGGATGGGGTATGGATCAGATGAGGACCGCATTCTACAAGGAAGACTTTTCCCCTTACCTGTCCTCTTTTTCCCCTTCTATTCTATAGGAAAATATAGGTTAGGGAATAGTGAATGAAAATAACACCTCCATCATGGGCCAGCACCCTTACCTGTCCTCTTCTTCCCCTTCTATTCTATAGGAAAATATAGTTTAGGGAATAGTGAATGAAAATAACACCTCCATCACGGGCCAGCACAAATCTCATTTTATGCTAAACCCTGCTTTTTAGCAACTAAAAGCCAAGGTAAGTGGTGCTTGAGTTATTGTCAACCTGGGATGCAAGATCCAGGCAGCACATTCTGGGACACAAATAAATGAAGGCTTTCACTTCAGACAGATATGCAAGCTGAGAGTTTTCCATTCCTTCACATCCAGGCATTGCTAGATGACTTTAATAAATGGCACAGAGACAATGTGCACAAAGGTACAAAAGGTGTGATCATGATACAGTCCCCATGACATCATTCATGCCTCTGCCCCACATCCCACCTCTGACTAACTTCTCAAGGATAGTCCTCCCTCAAAGCCCCTTCCTTGTGATATTTTCTTATTCAAATGCTGGCAACTCACCTTGCTCCCTGTGTGGCACAACCAGCCCCTGGATGAGAAGGGACTGATCTGTCCTGGCATGGGCTGTAGAAGGAGCAGTGCACCAGTGCCTACCCCAACCCCAAGCATTCCTCCTCCTGCTTCACTTCTCTCCTTGTTTTGGCCTCCACCACCCCAGTCAGTCCCCTCTCCAGTGCTTTCTGATTGGAAGCTTCTTGGAGTGGAGAGCAGGGCAGTTTAGCTCTGCACTAGGCACTGTGCCATGCAATGTGCTGTTTTGCAGCCCTGCAAATGATTTTTCTTTATGAACAGTGGCAGACTGTCCACAAAAGATCCGGATGTGGATTAAAATCTTCTTCTTTAAACATACCAAAAAGAACTTGCAGATAGACTTTGAAATCAATTGTAATATTGATTTGTCATAATCAATCAACCCAATCTGGAAAATCACAGGAAGCAAGAGGGAAAAAGGAATTGCAAGAGAAATTTGGAGGATAGAAGCACGGATGCTGCCTGCTTGTCTCAAGTGGGTGGCTATTTGAAAGCCAAAGACTGTGAGTGGGAAATCCTAGATAAACACAAGGGTGTATTTGTACCTTCCTCCAAGCTGGCTGACACAGGTGCTCACCAGACATGGGTTACCTGGGTGGGCTGATCATGGGGCCACACTGCCACAGGGGAGGCCGACCACTGCAGGGAGCATCGCATGCTGGCTGCAAGGTGGGTATTTGAAATGTGCTGCCAGTCCATTGGGTACAAACTGCAAGAGCTCATTTGAACCTTGATAGCTCACCTGGGGAAATAATACATCTTTTTATTTTTTTTTCCCTAACAGTGATACTATTCCCCCACACCCTCAGCCTGATTCCTCACCTGGGCCTTCCACATCTGCAAGGCTTTTGTTATTAATGCCATAAATCATGGTTAGTAATAAACAGCAGAGGAGCTCTGATAAGTGGGAGGCCAATTTCCCCACCAAGGTGGAAGCCCCAAAGTTTTGGTTCCTTCTCTTGCCCTAGTGGTAGTTGCCTCCAGCTCCAGCTGCATGGGGGCTTTGTGTGTGTGGCATCATCCCCCAGCTCCTGTGCATCCCAGCCAGGCCTGACTGTCACTCGGGAATGAAGCTGTCACTGCAGGAAAAGCCTTTGACTGTTCTTGTTGGCACCCTGGGGGTGCTCCATGCTTACCAGCCTCCCGTCACACTATGGAGGGACGGGCCTTTTCTGAGCTCTGCGTGTGTTCAGCACAGAGAAAAATGTTTCCACTTACTTTTCCCCCTCCTCTCTTTGGAATATGAGGCACACACTTGTCATGCTTAAAGGAGTGGATTTATGGTTGACTCTGTCTCTTATCTCCCCACAGAGCTCACTGAAGCTGCTCTCCAGATGGGACAGTATTACAAGCTTCATCATATAAAGCCCAGTTCAGCCTACAGCCCAGATGTTCTTTGTTCCCAGAAATATTCCTTCCCAACAGTAAGTAAAAGGGAACTGGTGCTGGTATGCAGTCCCTGCTCCTTCTGTTTGCATCGCTTGTTTATGAGTTACACCCCCAGTTCCAGTTACCTCCCCAAAAGCCACAGATCAAACCTGATGTTGGGACTCTGGGACCTGGGCAATGAGGGGAGATGGTGGAAAGGATCCAGCAAGTCCCTCATGGACTCAACTACCATTGCAGACTACTCCTAATGCGAAGGGCGCATTTCTCTTTCAAGCACAGATATGGGTTTCTTTTTTCAGGCCAAACTGAAGGTGCAAAACAAAGCTCCCTTCGCCCAGGTTTCAGAGGGGAAGATGTAGGGTCTTGCTAATGGGAGATTCTGGTTAAGAACACCACAGCTCTCAAACAAGTCCACCAATGGCAGCAGTGTAAAAGCAATCCTTCTGGCAGAGCATGCATTTGCCACAGCATTTCCAGGACACGCTCTGCAAAAAGCTGGGGGAACTGATAAAAAAATCAGAAAATCAGTGCCCTCTCTGAATGAATCCTGCTGCTCATGAAAGCTGGTTTTCCCACTGCTAACCTTCTGGTGGGACCCAGGGAGCTTGCTGCAGCAGATGTGGAATGATGATCTTGCTGCCTGGGTCAGTAGGGATGCTCTTGGGAGCTTGCAGGATGGTCTGGCTTGGCTGCCAGCAGCATCCCTGCTCAGGCACAGCCCCACAGCTGCCCCTGCATAGCTGCACAGCAATGGGGCCAGGCTGCCTCGAGCCCTGCCCAGTGCTGGTGACCATGGAGAGCTGGCCTTGCCTTGTCACGCTGCGTCCAAAATGGGCAGGAACGTCCTGAGGCAGCGGATCATCCCCCTGATAAAGACTTCATATTTATGCAGCTTTCCCTGTGCCCTGAACTTTGCTTGTGTCTCTGGCAAAAGGGCAGTTACCTCAGGTCAGAGCACTGCCTCGAGCCAGCGCAGGGAATCGGCTTTCAATTTCAGCAGCGACTTTCCTTCCCTTTTTTCTCTTATCCCTCCAGCCATCACAGAATAATTCCCATCCCTATTAGCTTACCCCCCTCCCCCTTCCTTTCCCTTCCCCTTTGAAATCCTCCCGCCTGTCCCCGGGACGGGGCAGGGGGAGGCAGGAGGCGGCGGGAGAATTCCTCCAGATATTACACAAAAGCCTCATGTATCCCCAGTGTCAACCCCAGAGGGCGGCTGAGTAATTTAATTAAGGCAAAGGAGCTTTTGTTTTACTTGCTTTCTTTTTTGATTTTCTCAAGTTTAAGACAAGAAAGAAAAGAAAGAGGGAGAGAAATGTTAGCCCTCAGAGGAGGTGCAGTGATTCAAGCTTTCCTGTCTCTGCTCAGTCTCTCATTGAGGAAAGACCATAGGCCTGTCACCCAGAGTCCGTGGGGCTCCCCAGCCTTGGATGGATCCCCTCCTGTGGCAGTGATTTAAGGGACGGGCATATTCCAAGAATTAGTGTGTATTCTTCTGCAAACACATTCATGCCATTCCCTCCATCTACCCCACACCGCTCTTTGTCCTCCTTGGTATCCATTCCTTTGTGCCTGTGTCTCATCCTCTCCCACTGCCCCTTCCCACCTCTTCCTTCTCCTGTTCACACTGCCTGTCCCCTCTCTCTGTCCTTTCCTGCTCTCTCTTTTCCTGTGCTCTCAGCATACCCACTCCCTCCCCTTTCTCCCCTCAGCCTTCTTCTCCCCACTGTTCTTGATGAGGGGGCTAAATTTTTCCCCACAATTAGTAGCATCTTTATTCCTCTGCCTGATATTTATTAATTGCAGATTTATCACGTCTGATGAAGGATGTCCATGGCAGGGTAGACTCAAATATGGGAGAAAGCAGTGGCTGATTTCAAGCATCATGATGGGCAAAGCATCAGTCCATCTCTGTGTTTGTTGCTGCAGATCTCTTCTCTTTGTTTCTTGTCTGAGGAAAAAGAAATGGCAGCACCAAAGGGCTGAAAGCTGTGCCAGATTCGTCCTCTCATCATTTTGCAGCACAAGGACATGGGGACATTGTATCAGCCCTGTGCAAGGGTGGAGTCAGCTGGCAAGCCCTTCTCTGTGCCCTGGAGCCACTTCTAGTGCTGGGCCCAAGTCCAGCTTTGGCCCAAGTCCACAGGACTTGGTGCCTCGAGGGTGGGTAGGGAGGCTCCCAGGGGAATGAAGCCCCGAGGAAACCAAAATTACCCCTGGTGTCAATTATTAAACCTGTGAGCCAAAGCCTGGCCCTGTGCCCCATCAGGAAACCTTCCTGCAGCCGAAATGTTTGTCCTGGTTCTCTCATTGACATCTCCTGAGGGAATGCTGAAGCCCTCACAGGACATAGTGCTGCTGGGAGAGAAGGGCTGTCCTCTCTGGGGCCAGGACAGCCACAGAGTCTTCCACGAGAATGTCTTTTCTAACATGGAATCCTGTTCAGGTTAAGAGCTGAACAGGCCTGTTCATTCATGGGATCCCCCTTTGCAGCCCCCTAGGCCTAATGCTCTTACGCATATTCCTTGACCCAGGGACTGGGATCAGACCCAAGGAATGGTTTTTGGGGACACATCCTGTGCCACCAGACCAGTGGCAGCCTCCTTGCTGTTGCCCCGTCATCACATGTGGAGGGCATGTTTTCCCCCAGTGAGGTGGCAAATAAGTTTTCAGCACTATCCCCATGTGAGCAGAGGTTGCTTGCTCACCCTCAGAGCCACGGCAGTTCCTTCTGTGGGAGTGACAGCAAAGCCCTCGGGCTGGGTTTGGCTGGCCAGACATCAGTCTCCTCTGTTCCTGCAGCTCAGCAGCTCTCCTGACTCCTCACTGACTCCTTGCCTCCATGCCTCTGCTGCCAGGCTATGGCTACCAGGCTGCTTCCAGTCCAGCCCACCCCTGCTCGGAACCCCAAGTCCCGCTTTCCCTCTTCTGCCATCCCAACATGCACAGCTAAACCTTCACCATCCTCAGAGCCTGGGGTTGGGGGTGGTGTTTATTTGTCTTTTGGTTCATAATCTCTCTGAACTGTTCACCCTCCTGCCTCCCCTAACCCCAGCCCCTTCCCGAGGAGCTGCGCGCGCACCCCGGGGGCTGCTGCAGGCCCCCGCCCGCAGAGGTTAACACAACACGGCGGGGCGGGGCG
>NW_008239553.1:5181025-5189757 GCF_000691975.1 Corvus brachyrhynchos
GAGGTTAACACAACACGGCGGGGCTGCTCTAAATCCCCCTCGTGTAGCAGCTCCCCCCACCCAGGCGTCTCTTATGGGCTCCACGAGCCCCGTGTCTGCAGCAGCCTCACCTTATTGAAGGGGACACATAGACCAATTAGTTGTTATACAATAGCTCTGGATAGCTGGGCAATGGGACCAAGGGCATTTGCTCAAATTAATAGAGTCTGGAATTGATTTAACTCCAAGCAAAAAAAAAAAAGCTAATTCAACCTTTAGTATCTCCCTGGTATCTCCTCAGACAAAACAGGACAGGTTTTTCTAGTACCCATATTGAATGAAGATGTATACATCCATACACACTGGTAAAAGCCCTTGGTCCTAAACAGAAAACTTTGACTTTGAGCTGACAAAATTTACATATTTTCCCTTTTGCTTAGCCCATCTGTACAAGGAAAGACTGACACTTTCAGAAAAAAAGTGTGCTCAGCATAGGAGGCCCTTTTCCCTGAATAAGGAGTTTATTCATGTAATAGAAGGTCCAGGAGGGAGGGGTGACACAGAACTTCACTGCTTAGAAAGCATGTAAGCTTCCATCTTGTAAGTGCATCTGCAGACACTGAAATGTGCAGCCCAAAAAGATGGGGCGGAGGGTCACATGCCCTAGGAAGGACAGAGCCAGAACAGTCTCAGCTGCAGAGGAGGAGAGAGCTACCTGCCTATAAAGTGAGTGAAGGGCTGTGGGGACACACCTGTTGGGCCCAGGGCACACCAGCCCAGCCTCCTCTGTTTCGGAAAAGCCCCCACACAGCTCCAGGTGACATCAGCTCTCTGGAACCATCTGCCTCCCCCCAAATATGTGCTGCGGGCATTGTGCTCCTTTAGTCTGTTAATGACCTCTTCATATGGGTCTTGACACACTTAGAAAATACAGACGAGGAAGAAATTGAATTTTCTCCATTTAGTGGTTAACTTCTTATAAAAGGAACCAAGGCTGGAAGATGGCAGAGACACGTTTCCTACAGTACATGGTGTTCATATAAAATGTGTTCTTGGCTTTTTTCACACACTGTTTTTATCCTGCCTGTGAATCAGGAGGCAGAGAAACGGCACATAAAACTGTCCACACGAGCTGGCAGTAGTGGAGGCCCTGCATCCTGCTAGCTTGGCTCTCATGGCTACCAGGCTGTGCATCTGTAACCCTTGCTGTTCACTGCCTCTGCGCTACCCTCAGCCTTATAGAGAGGCTAGAGCTGAGATCCAGGAACCTCCATAGTGCCACCAATCTTCTGTATGAGAAAACAAACCACTTCTGTATTGAGTAGGAATAGGATGAGGATTCATACTTTAATCAACAGCTGGTCACAAATACTCGAACTGGTTTGGAAGTGATTTTGTAAATTAAAACACTGATGTCATGTTGTATTGCTTGCTTGCTAGAAAAGTTCAGATTAGGATGAGATGCACAAAGAAATGCGCGAGTCTCCAGCACTTCACAGATTTTAACAGCATACATGAAACACTGAAAAATTAGTAGCAGCATTTTTTGGCCAGTGATTACCCTATTGCGACAAAAGAAAGCTCTCCAGCCAGGAAACAGCATCTCTGCCCCCAGCCTTGATCTGTCTTGCAGTGCAGAGAATGATAGTGCACATTAACATTCCTACAGATAGAAGAGTATTCCTCATAGTTGGAGAGCTAGCCTGCTGAGCCACTCTTACTGTATCAGTCAGTGACCATGACATCATCCAAGAAGGGGCAAAATGCTAATTATCACAATTTTGGATATTACAAATATTTAAAGAGCTTTTGGTGGGAAGCGTGAGAAGATCTGGAAGCTATTGACAGATTCCATTGTTACAGAAGGCTTTAGACTGACAGCATTAAAACACAAGAGCTTTTTAAAAAAGGAAAATAAACCAAACTACGAATTATATTGTTCAAGTATGTGACCCAAGTAAGAGAATGATGGGAGGGAGGTTTGTCTTGAGGGAGCCGTGATTGCCTTAGACAAGCCTGTCTGGAGAAGTAGCTCATTAGGAGAGTAAAAATAACCCACTTTCTGCTGCTTGCTCCTTTTACTGGTACCTCTCTTGTCCCAAACCCTCTTTGCCTATTTAAAGGGGTGAAGTAACATTGGGCTTTTGCTGCCTCTGAGCCCCAGTCAAGCCCCAGAAAGGAGCAGCAGGATCTCATGTGGCCCCTTTTCATCTTGGCAGCTTGTTACTTCTGACACAATGCAGAAGAGAAAGCGCATCCTCTTTCTGTGTTCTCTCTATCCTGGCACTGCAGCCAGTAGGCATATGCCCAAAAGCATGCATTCATGCTTTTCTCTCTGTGAAGAAAAGAAGCCATAGGAAATACACCAAGCCAAATTATTTCACTGTTTGATATGCTGCCTCCATTAAAATACTTCCATGATCTGCTCCTCCAGTGCTGGAGTTAGCTATTTATCTCTGACCGTTTCCATTAACCACGAGAGTATGTCTGGTGGGCTGTGGGGCAGATGAGGGGCCAGGAGAGGAGCAGCTCTACTTGTTGGAAAGTGGGATGGAAATACTTGGCTCCCCAGTCTTACCACTGCTGGTGCCTCGGCTACACCACAGCCCTCAGAGAGGGCTGGAGGATTAGGAGGCTGGGGAGAAGGGTTTGGGAAGAGTGCTGTCTGTGGGAAAGCAGTCAAAGCTGGCAGTTGAAGTTAGCACATGCACTGCAAAATGTCATCCTAGCTCTTCTCCGTCTCTCCTTTCACATACCAGCTTCCCAGAGCACTTCACAAGAGTCTGGTACAAAGCCAAAGCAGCCAATCAGAAAGAAAACAAGGCATCTGGCCCCCAGTACCTCTGCTAAAGGCTCCCTTACCCTGTGTCTCTGAAGAAGACCTGTCACACCTGCAGGAGCCAAGGACGACAGTGAACTGCATTCAAGAGTCTTAAGTATCTGATTTTACAAGGTGTGGGGTTTCTTTTCTGTGTGCACTGTAATGTGCAGCAATTTAGCCATGCATTTTCAGCGTGGTCACCCTGCAAGCTGAAGGGCTGCAGGATGCCTTACTGCTGCCAGGTGAGGGGCATAGGCCAGACCTAGATGTTCCTGTTGCTGCAGTGCCTGTTCCCTTCTGCAAATCCCCCACCAGCTCCTCTGCTCTGATTCTTCACTCTGCATTTCTACTCTGGAGACCAGGCTCTCCTGAGGACAGTGAGTTTTGGAGGTTTCCTGTATTTTGGATGTCAAAGATCTTTGCAAATGTCAGAAGCTGAGCAAAGTCCCTTTGTAGGGCCAGTTTTCCAAACGCCTGGCATCTGTAAGCACATCTATACATTCCTGCATTTAGTTCCTGAAACCAGGTGCCTTGAGCTTCTCAAGACAGCAGACAACAATAAAAAACCCAAACAACCCGACCTAAAAATAAAGAAGACTTATGGCAATCCATCTTAAAAATTCCACTTAAACTAGGGGACTGGAAGGGGAACAGTAACTTTACCAAAGGGCCTTGACTACAGTGGTATTTTCATTCTGGTTTGCGCACAAATGTACTATTGATATACCAGGTCAGAAGTCATATATTTCTCTCACTTTGTAGTGCTGAACTCTCCGAATGAATTTGATACTAGAATTAATTTTTTTAAAAATGGGAAATTCAGTTAGAAAGCATTAGGAGAATGAAAGGACTAACAAATATGAGTCAAGATTTGAATATACTCTCCAGTTTAAGAGGTGGAAGCTAAAATACAGAATTTTCATAAAAGAGATTCTGAGTTTTCTCTTTGAAGTATAGGTTTTTATTTCTTTTAATGGTAAATCTCTGAAGTTTGTTTTTTCTTTAAAAAGGAAGATAAAAAGAGAAGACTGCATTTCAGTTTTTCAAAAGCTGAGACAAACATCATCCAGCTGCAGGTACCCACAACTGCAGATGACTTTTCTGAGAGTCCTTCCGGGAAGGTCAGAGGAAAGAGAGGAATTCTTCTGAGGGGAAGTTGGTACCTGAGCAGGACATGGAGTAAAGATACAAGGGGTAGTTGCTTCCCCAGTTGCCCTCTATTAAAGGCCATGGGAACACAGATTTTAGTAGATTTGTCTAACATTACTAAGACAGAAAACATAGAGAAGTAGGGTCTAAAAACCAGCACAAAGATAGATTGTGAGGACAGCAAGTATGTGATTCTCAGGGCCTGACATCAGTATGTAGGATGGGATCGGGCAGGAGTTTAGGGCAACAAAGTGGATTTTGTGTTGATGTAATTTCTGGGATCCTAACTTGGAAATGAACTTCCCCATTTACCTCCTTGGGCCATGATCTAACTACATGCTTAGAAGATGAGTTTGTATAGCAAGAACATGAGCCACATGAACAGAACACATTGACAGGGCAGTCTGTTACAGATGTGTTCTAACAGATATGTTCTAATTCTGTCAAACCCAAAGTGACACAACCCTGCAGGAGACCATATCTGGTGGTGGACACACTGAGATGTTGGGAAGGTGGTGAGAGCAAGTATTCAAAGGAGGGCTTTCACAAACTGCTCACATTGAAGATGTGGGCTGCTGTCAGATGTTTCCAGCCCAGATCTCTTCCTGCACCTGCAGAGCTCCTCCCTGGGAAAGACCTATGAAAAGTTCTGGCTGATTGCTGGCCATTTTTCTGGGAAGAGATGTACCTCAGGCCGTCTCCCAAGGTGTTCATTCTCTAAGCAATCACACCCAACAGAGCAAAGCCCACCGCTGTGGCCCATGGAAGTACTGCCAGCAAGGTTAAGTCCTGGAGTCCCTGTGAAGGTTTCTCTCCAGCCTTATCGCAATTGTGCTTTCCCACGTTGTATTTACCCTCTCAGGTTTCGTGTGTTTTCCTTGGGCTCCCCTTGGTAAACGTTTGGCTGCAGCATAGTATTAGGGAAACAAGAGCTTGGTATTAAGTGATGATTATGCAATTTATTCTGACAGCGAAAAACGTGAAAAGAGGAAATTGACATTTGTGATTTTAGTTATGCGCTGACAACTATAATTAATCTTAATTCCAGCAAGTACCAGATAAGTGAATGTGATGGGAAAGCTTGCATTTTCATTGCTGCTGCCTAGGGACAGCTACTTAATCATGGCAATACAATGGCACAAGTTAAGGAATTAAAGAGGGCAGAAATTTAAAGCTAGTTTAAACGCAAATAGAAAAGAAAGACATGAAAATGCAAAAAAATTCAGATGCATAAAAGGCACAAGTGAACTATATAGAAAAATACCACTGTACAAGGGTAAAATAGCAAGAGAAAATTTTATTTAAAAAACCCCAAAATCTTTCCAAAAATCCAGCTAAGGGCAATTGTAGATAGAAATAGGAAGGGGCTGAGCTTAGATCTAATATACAGAAAAAGGCAGCTATTTTTCACTCTATCAATTAAAAACCTTTTATGAAAGTAAATGAAGATTGATCTTTTTGTCTTTTAAGGAGGAAAAATTGTTTTTTGATATGCCATTATTTTAAAATGAAAATGTCTGGTGATTTGGATCAACAAAATGCATCAACCATTTGCAATGAAGAGGCCTAAATCAGCTTTAAACTACGTGAAGTGAAAACGAAGGGTTTTTTGGTAAGTCCTGTTGGGAAAAAAACCCCATCCTTCAACCCATTTAATTTCTGTTCAGTGTGTATCAAATTAAGAGATGGTACCCACTGCCTTCAGGCAGGAGGACAGGCTAGATGACTTCTTAAGGTCGTCTTTCCTTCTGCTTTCCCTGGCTATAATTGAATGGAATAGGATACATAGTGTTCCCTTTCCCTTTTCCCACTGAGCTTTTTCTTCAGGCTTATTTAAAAAATGTGCTTAGTGCAGGGAGAGTGCCTGCTTCACAAATACAGTGTTGACTGGGGTCCCTAGAGTTGCCGTAATGGAGATCAGAAGAGAAAAAAAAAAACAACTTCTGAGGAATATTTCAGAGGTGTTAGTACCACCCTGCATTACGCCCAAGGCCATGGGCTCTTCCACAATGCAGATCTACCTATAGATTTGGGTATCCTCTGGCTTCTAGGAGGTAGCCTCTCCCGACAACCAAATATACCTTAATTTTGCAGAATTTAGTTTGTTACAAGTTAGAGTAAGGCTGTATTGTTCACAGCATGTTCTGTTTGTGTGTATCCCTGTACTCGACCTGTGGCTCCTGCAGCTGGTGGAGGGGAACCCATGGGGCCAGGGTTTTTGGACGTGTGTCTCACAGAATGTGTACCACTCTGTGGAGCACTGCTGGCTCAGAGGAGAGCCCAAGGCTGGCCCCATGCTTCCTCCAGATCTGAAATTTGCAAAATTTTCCTCTGTCCCATTTTAAAACAAGTAAGTCCACACACATACATTCACAGATTCTACAACCTATTTGGCTTCTAAATGTCTAATATTAACTCCTTTTGACATCTTAGGAACACATTCTATATCCAAACTGAGATTTACAAAAACCTTCATTTACAGTCAGACTGTGGAAATCTCAACCACAGAAAGTTGCAAGTCCAATGCCGTAAATTAAAGAAAAAAAACCAGTTAAATACATTTATGACTAGCATTTGGTTATATTTAGGATAAGCAAATCTGATGCTCCATGGAGCAATGCCAAACATGTGAGGGTCAGAAAGAAATTTCCACCACAGCTAATTTCTGTGCATTACTGCACAATTAGACAGGTGTTTTATGTGAGGTTTAAGCTTTCTTTAAAAAGGAAAGGTAGTGGCTGCCACTGAATCTCTTAATGAACACCAGCAGTCTAGTCTGATGTTTCATTAATTCCTTTGCTCCTGCAACTGTCTTCTAAGAAAGGCCAGTGAAAGAATTGCTGTTTTGTTTTTTCTTGGGAGTTTCTCTCTACAAAGAAAAAGACATAAAAAGGACATGTACAGGAAACAGAATCCCCCCCTGCCTTGCATCACTGTGCCATGTGTGTCACCATTTATGAAAATGGAGGCCGTATGTTAGTCCATGGGAATGATCACCCTGGGAAGCAAAGTACACTTTACAATTCTTCTTCTGAAAGAAGATTAATTTTTAAATGGTCACCTATTCCATCCACTTGGTGGATAAATCAGAATACAGGAAGAGATTTAAGTTTTTTGAACAAAATCTCTGATTTCTGTGACATGGCTGGAAATGAGGCTGCTAGTGCTACCAAGCCCCTCCTTGTACAGATCAACAGGTTACTTTTGCAGGGGAAGAGCTGACAGCCTACAGATTGCAGTACCCCGTCTCAGCCATGGCACAAAAAACCTTTTGTATCCTTAACTTAACTTCTATGTCCGGTACAAGAAAAATCTTCACTAGAATAAATTTTGAAATTGCAGCAGAGAAAATTGTGTAGCAATGCTGACATTCAAACAGTGAGATGCTTTAATAAGATGTGCCAGAATGACAGTTTGATTGAGAAATCTGATGTTTTGGGACGGACTTAATTGGACATTCAGTGATGTGTTAGATCAGGTTCATCAGCTCATTTAGAACTGCTAACTCTGCATTTTTATCCAATTACCTGCCCATTTTTATCCAGTTTCATATTAACTTCCAATGACTTGACCGTTATGGCGTCTCAACAGCCCACTGAAGGAGTCTGTATGGTGAGGGAAGGAAAGTCCTTGCTGTGTCTCAGGAAATAGCTACAAACAGGTCATGTTGCCCACCCCCTTAGGACTGATGGGTTGTCAGAAAATTTGCCTTGTTTACAATGGGAATCACTGAGTAGATGAAGAGAAAACGTGTCACCGATTTTGCAAAAAGGTGTGAATTAATTGACAGGAGCTGATTTCAGCAGTTTTCTACTGTGGCTGAACTTGGTTTACACCTTAGAGGAAAGAGTTGCAGCAGTTATGAGGAAAAGTTATTGACAAGGACATTTTCCTGTGAATAGAAGCCTGCTTTGTTTTTAGATATGCCAACACTGGCAGCTTCCATTTATTCTGCAACAACCTTGCATAAGGATAGCATTAGAAGGCAACATTCAAGTCTAGTGGAGAAGCTTATGATTCCACCAGTGAATCTAGGAGAAAAATTAAAAACTCCAGAGCCTGAGTTAGAACTTGACAGATAGATGAAAATAGAACCATTTCTCACTGCAGCACAATCTTAAATAACTGTTCGTATTGCCAAGAGCAGAATAGAACAATCCACCCAACCACATGATTTCAAAGTGATTTCTAGGCTGTACAAGGGGTGTAGTGGGTGCACTAACTGTAAGGCCATTTCTTAGTCTTGTAAGTCACAAGCAGGTCTGAAAATGAGAACTTCACTGTTGTGTTCTGGGCTTCATGATGTGCTAACCACCAGGCTTTGGGATGATCTGACAAGGTATTGGTAAAATAAATGTAATGATGCTCATTGACCTGGTAGGGGACAGAGCTGAATACTGAAATTCAGAACAGGGATGTTAAGGAGCTGTGCGTAGTCTTAATAACTGGCTTAAAAACGGTGTCTTCAAGGCAAGATAACCTTTTCTACCCATCCTCTCAGAAGAAAAGAAAAGAAAAGAAAAGAAAAGAAAAGAAAAGAAAAGAAAAGAAAAGAAAAGAAAAAAGAAAAGAAAAGAGGTTGAAATCCTGTAAGAAAATGTAAGAAATACACAGAGCTTGTGTATTTGTCAATACTACCTTTGCAGGGTTTTCAGTGCTCTTTGACAATTGGAGACCTTATATGGTCCAAAGCATTTCTTTCTTAGCCCAAGTTTTATGTCAGAAGTAGCTTCTTTAGGAAAGGATAGGCATCAGCCCTGGGCATAGGGTATCCACACTAATG
>NW_008239553.1:5189773-5198042 GCF_000691975.1 Corvus brachyrhynchos
CAGCAGGACTTGGAGAAAGCACTCCAGATTAAATGGGTTAAACATTTCCATCAACATACATAGCACAGACAGATAAAGTTAAAAGACAGTTTGACCTGATTCAGAGGCCATGTATATTTCCAAATAAATTCAATTTACTAAGACTGACTCATAAATGGAGCCTAGTGTTGGTAAGCCTTCTAATGGAAAACGTGCAGTCTTTGTATTTTCTGCACTGAATAAGAACCAAACCAGATGGCACTGGCTCTGGGATGGAATAACCAAGTCTCCTTTCCCTGCAGGGACAAATGTGCTGACACTACATAATGCTTACAGGTGTTATTCAATATTACAAACACTAATAACAGGCTTTCATCTGCAGGAGGACCTTGTCCAAAGGCCTCCAAGCTCCCGAACACAAACTACAAACACAATTTACCTTAAACAGACAATATGCCTGACTGAGTCACATAACAGGAACAAAGTTTGGGAGAAAAACTTGGCGTATTTTGATCACCCATCTGCAATGCTCAGTGGCAACATCAAGAGCAAGAAAGATGCAGTGGCCTTGTCTCCTGTTCCTTCTGCTTGTGACAGGAAGGAATCCTCCCAGCAGGGAGAACGCTGGCAACAAGGAGCAAGCTGCAAGCAGGTTCTTCTCTCTGTGTGCAAGCTTTTAGAGAGTGTCGTGACTTGTTACTCATTCCCTTTAAGATGTATGTTGGCCCTAAGGATTTTTCAGTCTTGGGTGTGATCCCAGTCTCATAAGATGTCTGGGAAGGAGGCTCTCCAAAGAAGACCTGGCAATCCCTGAGCCTAGGTCTTTGGGTTTCCTTCTGGAGGTGAGAGGCGGTTGGCACTTTTCAAGCAGAATTGACCCTTCTTCCAGCCCAAGCCATTTTGTGCCTCCATGCAGAGATCTTTGGCGAACCTGAAACTAAAGGCATTGATGCTGCCTACTGGGAGCAGCAGCTGAGGTTTGTTACTGTGTGGTTGTGCTGAAACCATTCCTACTCACGGACTCAACCATGGCTCCTTACTGGTGGCAGTCAAGACATCAGGACACTGTCTGAGAAAGGCAACATCTTAATGATGAGAAAAGGTAAAGGCTGTTGTATGAAGCAGTTAAATCACCTCTTAAAGGAGCAGATTAGCTCTCAATACTCATACAGGGCTAATGCCCATCTTGGAGAGGATACAAAGAGCTGGATCAGAACTACTAATGACCCCTGTCTATTCCAGATGGGTCAGTTTGCAAGTAGTTTGCTGGCATAAACCCAGAGACACATAAAGCATCAAGTCTTCAGTCTTTGCAGGAGGAAATGAATTACAAAGAAGATATTAAAGCAATGTGTCTGCACTCATTTTGCATCAGAAAGATGGAAGGAGTTCATTTCAATCCTCCCTCCCCCTGTCATCAAGTGTCCTAACACCAGTGAAATCCCTTTCACATCAGGTCAGGCAGATCGCCTTTCAGCGGCTGCTTCCCACAGCCGAGAGGGAGAACGGGGCTGGCCAGGCAGCAGCTGGGAGCTGGGGTAGGCTGCAAGTGCCGAACACTTGTGGAGCCCCGGAGTTCCCCAGCCCTGGGACTGGGCAGCCAGCAGTTGGGAGAGGGTTTTTATCAGCTCTTGCTCTCGGTGGGGCTGGAGGAACACTGCCCTGCGTCAGCATGCATGCTGGTGCAAGCAGGATGGTTGGATGTGAGGGGTTGCTGGGGCACCTTGGACAGAAGGTTCTGCCAGTGCCAAGCCATTTGGGGCTGCAGGAGAATGAGTAACTCTTGGTTGCATGAACAAGTTTGGGCTAGATGGGGTGAAAGTTGCAGAGTCTGCCCCTCTGCACTGTCACCTGATATTGAGTCTGACTCTTTCACGCTCTCTGCAGCACAGGGTATGTGGGGCAGATGGGAAACACACAGTAGAGGCTGTGACAGATGGGAAAGGGAGGAACAGCACTGTGGTGAGTGTGGGGGATGAGGGATGGTGAACTCATGAGTGGGTAAAACGCATGTTGTGTTAAACTGCACCTTACCTGCAGTGGTTATTCAGATATGTTTCTGTGCTGTGCTCCTACCTAAACGCACATTCAGAAACTTGCCTGCTGTCAGCCTATTTAAACCAGATCTTATATGGACCAAAAGGCTTCTTTTGTGTGAAAGGAACCACTGGCATAGAGCAAAATGAGGTATAGATGGTGGTGAAAGAGACATGTGCAGAGCAGGACCCCACTGCACCTGTGGCAGTGAAAGAAGCCATGGCATTGCAGTCCACAGGCTCTGGAAAGGAAAAGGTGCCTGATACTCTTGTCACAGAACAGATTACATCAAGATGAAGTGCAAAGTGAAGGTGAAGCAAGATGAAGTGATCGCCAGATAATATGAATCCTAAGCACATTTTGCCACTGGTGATAAAGATTAAGGCCTTATTAAATACAGCAGACCAAATATTTGAGGAAGATAAATTTGTGTTCCTGACATGAAACATCCAGCAGAGATTTAGGAAGGTGGCTTTTTTCCCTGCATTCATGGATGGGAATGGCAGATGGACAAGAGAGGATGTGCAGCCAGTCACAGGCACCTGATGCTTACAGACACACTTGTGTTATCACTCCTTGGTTATTGCCATGCCCAGGTGTCTCGCAGTACCTAGGCAGCCCAGTCTGCAGCAAGTTTAAGAAAAGAAAAGATCTGTCCCTGAGCATATTAAAACAGCAGCTGCTCTGCCTTGAGCAGTCCCTGCTGGAGAGTGCCCTCCTCCAGCACTGCTGTGGATTTATCTTTGCTCTGCATGCGGTTTGGGGCACTGTCAGATATCAGATATTGGCTAGACCCTGAAGGACTGTTTTAGTGCTCATTGAAGCTGGGTAAATTAAATTTCTGATACAGACCATCTCCCCATAATGGAGCTGAAGAAGCCATGCCACTGAGCAAGTTTCCACTTAATAATAACTAACATTTAATTTTGAGTGTGAGGAGTAATTTTTAAATTTTTTATCCAAGTCTCAATCCTTACTAACACTGAGAACTTGGATTAAAAAATTGCAATTGAAACTCCGGAGGTGGAGAGGTATTACTAACTCAGTTGTTGCTTGCTGAATCTGGGGCAGTGAGAGTCCTAAGTTGGTCCAGAGGGAGCTATGCTTGCCTTGCATGACCTGCTTGTCTAACAGCAGACACAGGACTTTCCTGGTTTAATTCTCAGTAGAACATGCTGGGATGCAAGCGTTGTGATAAAGAGGGGCAGTAGATCTTTGGTCTTGGCTCATGCCCCATGGGTCATGGGACTGTGGGACAATGAGCCATTGTGCCATGATTTCTTGTTTGGATGACATGGATTTCGTAACTCAGATGTTCCTAGGACCTAGCATTATTTACCTTCTTTTTCTTCATTTTAAATTCACAGTGACTGCAACTATTTGCCCTGCTGCAGCTTCAAATTCATCTTGGCCTGACTTCTCAGCTTGCCAGCTCTTAAGGCTGAGTCTCAGGCAGGAACAGAAGCAATGAAGTCAGGCCAGCTGAGCAGCAATGAGGAACTACGGATTTTCAGATGAGCTCCACTGAATCTGAAACCCAAAACTTCTGGCAGGGATTGAGGAGAATAACAACACTGAATAGCAGAGCCCTACAAATGTAGTAGTGCAAATGGAGCATAATACTTAAAACCAGCAATGCTGTGTGTGGAGAGAAAAACAAGGCTTCAATTCAAGTTGTCCTGTAGTGCAATAATTCAATTAGAATAACATGAATTGTTTGCCCATTCCAGAAAAATTAGATTTCTCTTTAGTTTCTCTTGTTCTTATACCAAGAGTATCACTCATGCATCCAAACAGTCTCCTCATTACCTGAGAAGAATATTCCTAATTTCACCCTCATCCTTTGTCTTTCCCTGGGATATATAACAAAGGAGAGAGAATGTGCTTGGCATATTGCAAAGCCTAGCAACCAGTATAGCTCATCTTATTAAACACAGGCAAAACATGAAACTTTCAACCTCAAATTTTCTAGGTTCTGAGGCAGGATTTCCGACTGCTCTGTAGTGGATCATCTCCAAGAGCTTAACAAGAACTTCTCTGGTTTGGAAGCTACAAGGAAATATCCCTCAATATCACATATCAAACTAGACTACTTTTACCCATGCCAGAGGAGTGGAGCTGTCACTGGCCCCTCTCTTTCTGGTTTTTTTTTGATGATACAAACCAGGCACAAGAACTCCCTCACTACCTAATTTTTCCATTGCAGAAGACAAATGTTCCTACCATTCATTTTCCACAGGAGTTTACTTTTACAGTACAGCTACTTCTCAGTTACACATGAAGAGCCATGAAAGGTGTTGCTGGAAAAAGGAAGAGGCTTGGACTTCTATCTTATATTTTCTCATTTGTGGTGGGATCTCTTGTTCCTTGAGAGCCTTGTTTAGATTGATCAGTTTGAAAGCAAGGAAAAGAGAGAAAACGCTAATATTTACCAGTTACACTCACTCCCAGATTCTTCCATTTGTACGTGTAGAAGCACCACCAGGAGTCACTGGTGTGGGGAACTTCTGCTCTGCCTCTCTCAGGTTGCTATGAGGATACCTTGCCACCACAAATGGAAGCTTTTCCTCTGCAGGCTGTAACCTCGCTTTTTTGGCAGAACAAGGCACAGGCACTGCAGAGCTTGAACCTTTCTCGAAAAGCCACGGCAATTTCATTCCTTCAAGCCTACCCTTTTCAGAAAGGAAAGAGACTCAAGGTTTCTCTGCAGAGATGTAGCACACTGCTGAGTGTGATGCAGTCCCAGCTGGACTGGTGCTGTTGAGAGAAGGAGGAGCAAAGTTAAGCTAAGTGGTGAGCCCTTGGTGCCGGGAATTTGCATGTGGTCACGGCAAGGGTGGTGGATGAGTTGGTTTCCAGCCAGTAAAGTAAGAGTGGAAGTGAACCTCAACTCCCCAAATGGGAACACACCTGCTTGCCCAGTATCAGCAGAGCAGGTGGGCTGTGCTGCTGCTAAAGCTGTGCCTGCAGGCAGGGTCTGCTGGCCCCAGCGGTGCAAGCTTGAACTAAGTGTTGCTCAGGTGTTGCTCAAGCAGATTGAGCTACCTTGTCCTTGCAACTCAGTGGAGCACACCAGAGGGCTCACATTGAGGTTGCCTTGGGAACAGAAGTGGTCTGGGAGTGCTGATGGTGTGCTCTGCTTGAGAGAAGAGGGCTATAAATCCAAGCACATGCCCTTCTAAACAAGGCTGGGCTGCTTTCGAGGGCTGTGCTGTAAACAAGCCCTCCGTGCTGCATGGATGTAGGCATGGGCCAGATCTGGATGGCAGCAGCTCAGACACCTCTACAGATTTTTCCCTTGCAGGATGGGAATATCCACAGGCTTGATAATAAGTTTTTGGTAAAATATGCTCAGATGATATGAGAGAAACAGGAGAAAGTGTCACAGCTTAAGTTTTACTGAAAAGATGTCTTTGATGAAGACTGTGGAATCAGTAGGCGGGTACAAGATTCTTCTCATCCCTGCTTTATTACTTGGTCTGCTTTTTAAAATGTCTAGGCCACTTTAGATTTGAGATGTCAACCCCCTGCTAGAGGGGCACAAGTCAGAAACTGCAGAATGAGGGCATCCGAAGTGGATAGTGATTTACAAAGCCTTGGATAGAAAGCACTCTTTCAAAATAACAACTATTACATTAGGTGCCTCTTTAAACATTGACACATGTATTTTCATTGTTTTTCATTAAAGTTTAGTGGTATTAGCAAAT
Source organism: Corvus brachyrhynchos (assembly GCF_000691975.1). Classification (NCBI taxonomy): domain Eukaryota; kingdom Metazoa; phylum Chordata; class Aves; order Passeriformes; family Corvidae; genus Corvus; species Corvus brachyrhynchos. Next base: position 5,195,497 of record NW_008239553.1, read on the forward strand.
CAAAGACTTGCTTTTTCTCATCTAGAAATGCAGAGATAATGCTATTTTTATAGAGGGTGGAGGACAACCCTACTAGACTTCTGCAAATCTACTTGCTTCTCAAGTGAAAATGACATCTCTTCTGTGCAGGATGCTTATGAATGCAGTGGAGTGTGATTTAGGAACACCAGTTTATCAGTATGGCGACACCAGAATACAATGTTTTTCTGGATTAAAAACTTCAACAGTATGTGTTTCCTGTTTTGAGGAAACTTCAGTAGTTTGTGTTTCCTATGTTAGAAGAAAAAACCCACCAAACCATAGCCTTTTAGGTTTGGTATTTTTGGTTTTGACTCTTCAGTTCTAGTCAGTGATGTTGAAAATTTGCTCTCAGAACTTTTAATGTTGGTCTGATCTTCTGACCTGCAAGCTGCAGTGCTGAACATATCCTGGAAATTGTCATAAGAGAGATACCTTATAATCAGTTCAGGTAATAAAGGATCCTTTTGTTGCAGGAATCTTTTTGTGCAAGCTGTATGCTCTTCTCAGTTTTTCCTGTCCCATGTGGGTGGTCAGATCTGGGAGTAAAACACTGAAAAAAAACCTCAAACCATTTCAAATGCAAGGAATTTTAAGTTCACAGACTGTGGCACATTGTCAGTAACAATTTCCCGTGGAATGGTGAAGAGAGTTTTTTTCTTTCTTAGTAAAAGTGCCTCTCCTCTATCTATTTTTTGGCTTGATATGCTAGAGAGATGTACCCCATTGAAGAGTTCAGAAAAGTAAGTTTTCTTATAAAAGCTGGTTGAAATATGTAACTTAAGAGAGTACTGCCTTCCTCCCTCTCCATCCTAATGCAAACTTTTTTTTCCCATAAGAACTTTCTCTTTTTGTTGAAAAAGAAGCCCAAAAAATTATTCCATTAAAAAATACGATACTTTCTGAAATTCAGTGCTGAGATACATTTTTTCTTATAAACCGCGGTTAAGAGAGCATTTGGAATAACAACACTCTGTTCAAAATTCTGTTCAGAAAAATTGTATATTCTACCCAGTCATTACCACTGTTAAATGGAGTAAGAGCTGCCACCTGCTTCCCAAACCCAGTAGTGCTTGCACTTCACAGTAATTCCTGAGAGGATGATGCATGTGGTAGTGGGGCTTCTGGAGCAGCCTCCAGTCCCACTGTTGCCTCACGCCGTCACCCTAGGAGCCGTGCTTGTGGGATTCAAGCAGAGCCCTGGCACCAGCTGGGGCAGAAAATGGTCCTGACACTGCTGTGCTGTATGCACAGTATTCATGAGTTTAGTGCAGTCCTGTGAAGTCTTTCCACTCTTAGGCTGAAAGAGTAAAATCCGACGAAGTAGAAAACTAAATTTCAATAAATTTAAAAAAGCAAACCCTGGAGATTATTTCCTTGTTTCAGTACACTGCCATCTTTGACTTGCTCTTGAGAGGAGAAAGTAGGTTTGTAATTCATCTTTTGATTATAATTTATTGAATTACTTAGAATTGATTGTGTTCTCTGCAGGAAGATGTCATGTCTAATGTATATTTTTCTTTCAAGTGTGGCAAATCAATATACACATTAAATTAAACACCCTGAAAATATGCCCACTAAATATATTTAACTTGTGGGTGGCACTTCTACTTGAGAAATCCAACCCCATCCATATTCTAACTCACTTCCCAAACCTGTCCCAGAAGTTATTATATTATCTTCTTTTTTTTTTTTTAAATCAGAGGAAACATGGGCCAAATTAAACAATGTGACTGAACATGCAGATATGTTTCCTGTTTCCTTCCTCCTTGTTATCTTACTTTGTGAGCTCAGAAATATGCCCACCAGAAATAAACAGGTCTCAGCTGCGAGCAGCTGGCTCTCTACTGCTGCAAGGAGTCGCAGGCCAGGGCTGAGAAACTGTGTGTGAGAGTGGGCCAACTGCTTCTCCTCTCGCCTTTGCAACATGCTACCATTCTGTGTGTGGGCTTTGATTCATGCACCCCACTGGAGGCAGTCCTAGGAATTTTTCAGCAGCGTCAGATAATTACAAATGAATAATGCCTTCAGCACAATAACCCTTGTGCTAATTGCTTGGATATTAAGCTGCATTCCTTTCACTTTGCCCTTACACTTACAGATTCCTGCATTAACATTGCAGTGGTACTGTGGAAGTGGTTAGGGTGAAAAATAGAAAAGTTAAGACATCCAGCTACAAGAAACCAGAACATTTGATATTTGGTGTCGTGTGGAAGGCAGCGTGGGACACCAATAAACAAATTTCTTGGCTTTTTTCCTGATAAAATGATGACCTCATGTTAATTAATGGTGGTAACTGGAAGTCTACAGACCAAAGTGTTCATCCTGCCTTGTCACCAGGATGAACAAGGCGAGATGCAACTCTCAGCCCTGGTCTCCCACCAAGACCTCCGTGTGCATCAATATTTTGCTCTGCAGAGGTCCACAGGGTGGCCCAGTTAAGCTTAAAAGGGAGGAAGTCTTTCTACTGTGAAGTGAAATCCACAGATTTCAGGTCTCAGCTTCAAAGCCTGGGGTGGATTTTGAAG
>NW_008239553.1:5198111-5202512 GCF_000691975.1 Corvus brachyrhynchos
CCTACAGCTTTGGCATGGCATTAACACAGCTGGCAAAATATGCTCAAAACTCAGTGGTGGGGACCTTGAGCATTGCTTATGATGCATGATCATGTTTCGATACCAAATTCACACAGATCATAAAAATAAATCTATGCTTTTTGATATTATTGTCAGCAATGTGTCAAGGAGAGCTCTGAATGGAGCAGGGGAACCATTTAGTTTCCACAAGAAGTGAAGGACCGTTTCAGTCATCAGGACCACGTGGCAGGAGAAGGGTATGGAGGGCGTGCCTCGGCAGGGATGGAAAGAAGAAAGGCCTCAAAGTACATGGTCAGAGAGGCACTGAGGGAAGCTGCTCTCAGCAACAAATGACATTTTGAATGTTATATGAACAGGGCTGATAAGAAGAAACTACAAGTGTTTTAGAATGTTACACAAAGATTGAAGGGAAACAGGAAGGTCAGAAAGGAGAGTAGATGCAGTAAAGGCTTTTATTCATCAGCGTAGGAAGTATTCTGAGCTTTCGTAGATTGGGCCATACCTGAAACATGTATTTTCTCTGAAGAGCTCTACTCTACACATCTGGAACTGATTTCTAGGAGAAGCCAGAGGCAGTTTGCTGCACTCCCATATGAGATGCACCTGTGAGAGGCCCATGAATCACCTTAATAAAAGTGAGCATAAAAAGGGTCACGGGCTTATGCAGTGGGGAATCCATGAGGAGGGCTCAGATGCATGATGGTGTTACTGCACATCAGCTGAGCCCTCCTGATCCAGCATGTGCCCTCAGCCACCTCTCAGCTGAGGCAGTATGTGCTCACTCACTCTCCCTGCCTGCATCAAGCCCTGGGGAACTCCTCAGGTGTGCTGTGGGCTTGGGGCAGCCAGGAAACTTGGCTGGTGTGTGAGCCCTGTGACTCTGCCTGAGAGGGTTTTGGCGGTGCTATGTGGCCAAGAGAAGCCACAACTATTCATCAGCAGCAAAGCTTGTTTCGCATTATGGGCCACTGTCTTCTTCTGCACCTACAGAAACTGGGGAGAGAGAGGGACTTTAGCAGGCAGGGCAGTTTGCATGCCTCATGTTCATCCTCCGTCAGTCCAGGAGAGTGCTGAGCTGGGGACAACAGCCAGAGCCACTAGAGGTTTCACAAATTACTTTAAACCTTGTGAAGAACAGCTTCTGCCAACATCTACTCGTGGAGTCCTTCATTTACTGGATTTTGAATAGAGCTCTGATTTTCTTCACCCTTACTGTCTTACCCATGCCACCAAAGTCATCTTCCTTCCAAGCCACTGATCTGCTTATTTAGTATTTCCCTTCCTGCGCCGTGGCTCCCCCCTGAGGTGGGAAGAATGCTGACTAGCTGTGGAGGAGTAGCCCCGGTCGGGAGCTTCATGTGGGGAGTGGGCAGCAGCATGTGCCACAAAGTTTGTGCTGCAGAACTGAGAAGGGGAACAAACAATTAGCAAAGTAGACTGAGGAAGGAATGAGAAGGAGGGGGAGATTAGGCCACTCCTTTTTTTTCAGTGCATTAGCTGAACAATGTTGCCATCATCTGAATAGTAGTTAGATGAAATATTTTGTATCTATGCAGAGACATGAGAATGAACTGAAAAAGATTCAGGAAGTCTCGTTTTCTCACTGTCTTTGATTGCCACCGTACATTATCACTGGAAGGTGTTTCCATGCAGTTCAGTTCCTCTCAGGAGATGCTACATGGCTCAAACAGATTCAGGGAGGCTTCACTTCCACACTCCTCCTGATCTTTACTCTGAAATGCTGCTCGTCTACTTTTGCTTCCCCTTATCCTATTATGCTTTCATTGACCGGGTCCCATTCAGGACTCCTAACTGGGGGAGGGAGCAGCACAGCCGGCAGGCCCAGTCCTGGCAACTCTCCTGTAAATTTTTTTGGATGAGATCTCATGTGCTGAGCACGTCGTGGCACTTTCTGGAAGCCACTGTGGCTGCAGCTGTGCGGTTACTCCAGTGCCCAGGAGAAGAGGGTCAGCACTTGGGCATGTGGACGCCCTGGAAGATGTGCCTGCCTTTACTGACAGCAAAGTCATGGTACTGCATCTTTTAACCAGAGGCCCTTTGCTATTCATTCTGGGGCAGCCACTTAGTGCAGGGAAAAGTGCAGGTAAAGCTGGGCTCAAAAACCAGGACTGGTGTAATGTGGAGATGTAATGAAGGTGTCATATGCAGACTTCAGTCAGAAACAGTTTGGCCAACAGCAATGAAGAATTTCTTTAGTCAGAGAGATTTCCAAGATTCAAAAACATCCATCACTGGAGCAACCAGAGGCCACATGTTACATTTCCTGACTCCCTCATGTGTGTGTCAGTGAGCACGTGCTTGTAGCTCTACACACTTCCTGTGTGGGTGCAGTTCCTTTGCACATACATCTCACAAACGGCAAACTGGTTCTTTCTTGCCCTGTCACACACTCACAGCCCCCCAGTGCTTTCACAACCACAGTTAGCCTTCTAGACAAAACCTCATCCAAGTCCTTCCGAGAGCCTGTACGCACCTTGATTTTTCCTTGGCTGAAAAGAAGTCTGCCGAGTTTGGAGCGTTTCCTTCCCACTCCATGTGATTCTGATTTCACTAATTGAAGTTAATCTGATAAAGGGAGGAACCGCGGAGAAGAATAAGAGCAAAGAGGCAGGCGAGCAGGGGTCACCCGGCGTGCCACAGAGAGAGGGCTTTGTGGCCGGGGAGCCGCTGCGGGGCATGGAGGGAAGCAGCACGCTGAGGCACTTCATCTGTTTGGCCCGTGGGCTGGGCTGAACTGCCGGCCACCCCGGCTGCCCGTCCTGACCTCCCCGCTGCCCCGCAGCACCACCAGCGCTTGCAAGGTGGGATCTAATGAAAGGCATCAGGGAACAGAAGGAGCGCTTCTGCCTCCTGATCCAATTTACCCAGAACAAAATGAAAAAGTAGGCTGGCTCGGGGGATGAGTAATGGATAACAGAGCAGCTTCTCATGTCCAGGCCCCTAGTCTGGCTGGGGCCTGGAGGGCAGCACTGATAAATTCATTGCCACCTGACAGTGGTTGAAGGATTTATGTAGGAAACGAACACTTGGATTTCAAGATAAAAAGTACCTTCTGCGGACAAAATGGTTGCTGGGGTAAGGGAGCAGTGTGTGGTGACGAGTATCCCAAAGAGAGCAAAACTGCCATTCATGGCTTTGCCACACACAAGGCTACTTCCCTCCAACTCTTCTAGCAACACCACCATGTGGAAAAAGCACATTGACACATAAAAATCCAGCTCAATAGGAAAGACACCTGACAAGGTGTTGTGTCTACCACTGAGAGCAGGCAAGGCCATGACATTCCACTTCATTGTTCAGTATCTTCTCCAAAAAGCAACCCAAGGTCTTTGTGTCCAGCAGATTTACCCCAGTGGGGAGATCTTCAGAGAGAAGTGGCCACTCAAACCACATGCGTGTGCATGGAATATCAGAGACTGACTACTGGAAAGCTGGGAAATGAGTTGAGTTCACCTAGCTTATTTTTCTGAAATTATCTTGTTGGTGTTTAGGTGCTTGAATTAATTTGTCTGAGCACAATGCAGTAAATCAATCCAAAAGCATCAGGGATTTACTTTGTCCAGCTTCTGACTGGGCAGCAAGCAGCCACAGGTGAGGTAGAGCTGGGAGCAGAATGGCCTCTTGCCCCAAACCTGCCAACAGAGATGTTTGCAGAACCTGTCTGCTGAGGCATGGTATTCACATGCAGCTAGAGATTTCCCACTTCTCTGCTTTCTTTAATGGCTGGTACATACATCGATGTCGACAGCCCCCCTGTCCCGCCTCTGCAAACTCCACTCCTTGTTAACTTGTTTAAATTAAACACAAGCATGGACAGGATCAGCAAGCAGCCGTCTGTTTTATTAGTGCTTCTACTTCAAATGTCAGTCTTAGTCCTTCCTTGCTGGGCTCTGATCTGTCATGACAATTTGATTAACTTTACATTTCCTTTTATTGTTGGAGAAACATTTGGAAAATCTTAACATATCCTACTGGCTGGTTTTGAGACCAAGATGGTGATTATGTCCATGCTTAGCATCATTCAACAAAATCAGGCTGACAGACCACCTGAAAAATCTGTCATTCCTGAGAAGTTCACTGGCTATAAAATGTTTCTTGTGAACCATCACAGGACACTCTTTTTTCTCTCTACAGCAATGCTTTCTTTAGGAAATGCTTAAACATCTTCATTAGAAGGAAACACTTTTCACTTTGTACCGGTTTTCCTAGATAAGAGGGCCTTCTCATCTCCCACCAGCTAGGAACCGGTATCTGGGTTTTTCTGAGAGCCACGTTCCTGCCAGGACTCCCTGATGAGAACATGCCATTAATGAGGAACTACCAGGATATGACAGATGCCAGGGAAAAGGATGCTCCATT
>NW_008239553.1:5202706-5222381 GCF_000691975.1 Corvus brachyrhynchos
CTTTCCCCTTTCCTCATGCTCACTCTAATCCTGTAAGACTCTCAAGCCTCTGGCACATACTCATGGCTACATTTCTGCTGGCCTCTGAGCTTCTTCTGGATTTTGGCTCAGCTCCAGAGTGTCAAGGCACCAGTGGAAAAGGCTGGAAGTGAGCCTATTTTTGTCATTATGTTTCAATACCAGGATCAGAAATAGAAGTGGCAAGAACCTCATGGAAAAAAAAAAAAAAAACCACCCCTGGTTTCCCAGCACTTTTGATGGAGTTAATTACCTCTAGACATTTAAATTCTTTCCCTTGCATCATTTTCATTAATTTGAAGGTGTAGATACTCAGTCATTTTGAAAAGCCACACCAGTTTTAACTTTGTGTCTGAGGTCATTGAATTCTTCTTCAGAAAGCACTCATATGTCACAGTTAAGCTGATGTCATTAGGCCATGATAAATCTACCCCACACCTAAGCTATCCATTTACCTGTTCAATAAAAGCTAAAATCAATGCTATTATATTATAGTCACCCAAAAATGTATCTGGGAAACTTGGTCTCAGATCTCAGTCCCTGACAGGAACTCCTAGGGTCTCAAGCAGTACCAAGTACTGAGGGTCTCTTGGTAGTTACTCTAAAAAGTTAAGCCTCAGCTCAAACTTCAGGGTACATGTGTCTTATAGCACACCAATCCCTAGTGCTTCTTATGGGATTTGCAACTGCTGCTGAACACTGCAAGTGGATGATCCTGGTACCAGGATCCCCCCAATGGATAACTGTAATAATTTAATTCTAGTCTATAATTTCCAGTCTCTGGTGAACTCCTGCTTCAATTCTCTGACATTTCTAATATTTCTCTGCTGAGACAAGCTGCCATTTCAGACTTCAGGAATGAGTAGTTCTCTTCCCACTCAGACAGAGGATAATTGTGACTAGCTATAAAATAAGAGCTGCTTGAATTTGTAATAAAGAGTCTCAGACTCTAACACTTCTGCAGTCAAATCCCTGCAATAGAGAGGTCTAAACCCTTCAGTAATACTTGTGCTCCTTATACCTCCAAATATCTGTACTTCTATTTTGGAACACAGTACCAAACCTCTCTCCAAGAAGAAAGCAAGCTATGCTAGAAAGAAGAAGAAACAACAACCATGCTAGAGTTAACAAAGAGAGCACATAATGAGAGCTGGAATCTGACCTCTCCCTGCCTGAGATCCCATAAACTCCAGGCCTAATCCAGTATCTTGCTTTCCATGCAATGGGTGCTGGGAAGGGTCCAGCCCCCACTGTCCCAGGGAAGTGATAAAACCCCATGTGCCAGTTAATGCACCGCCTCTTACAGGCCCATGCAGCAGGTGAGCAATTATCACTTGCAGCCCAGCTTAATGCTTTACAGGGTCTGAGAACTGTTTCCAATTAGCCTCAGTAGGCCATGGAAATTAACTCATTTGTGTCACCTTGGCTTGCAAGTGGACTGTGAGGAACTGGTGAAACAACTGGAATTGAGTACAGGTGGCACCTCACCTCTCCTGCTCCTTGGCACTCCTTGCACTGGATCTGGGACAGCTATATCTGATGGAAGAAAATATGATGGAAAAACCATTTTGATCCATAACCAGGACCTGGGGGAGGGCTTGATCCATCCCCAGAGTCTTGTCTCCATGACATTTTTCCAGGCTGGTTCTCTGTGTCCCGAGAAACATGCTTCCAAGCACTTCCCTTTGGATTATTTAGTAATCTCATGAGGCTTCTCAGCATTTGGCCTCTAAAAGCCTCTTTTTATAAAGAACTGTGTCATATGTGTGTTTTATCTGTGAGCCTCATTTAATGAATGCTTTCAGATATTATGAGCTGATTTGGAGCCTGCTGTAAAGCCAGCACCATTCCATCAAGCTTGCCACAAGGTCGTTACTGACAGGCATTTTCTCTTAAAAGGATGTTCTAAAAGTTGATGTCAGGGCTAAAATTAGGCTAAATACTTGCAGGGATCCTTCTATGATCTCCTAGTACAACTTCAGTGCCCATGAATGGTGTGCATATCAAAGGAACTATGAACTCCTGGACAAAGACCAAGAGGATTGAGGAGCTCTCAACTCTTTTTGAGCTTCAGTATGAAGAGTTCTGTGTCATTTTGAGCACATCACCTCACCTCTCTGTGCTTCAGTTTTCTGCTTTCAGAGGTTACGGTAATCACATTTTGTTGAGATTGTATAGTTAAACACATTATGATATTATTTAATGTAAATGTTGAAGAGATTTCTTACACTGATAGCTTGATTTTGAGCTTTCCAAATTCTGCTTACATGAGCTTCTTATAGCACCTCACTCTTGAAGAAAGGAGACAAGATATAAGCTGATTGTGATTGTCTATCCATCTAAAATTATCTGTAAATGACTGATTAAACTTTAGGGGTAGTGTGCCTGTGTATTATATTTGGACAAAATATAAATGAAAAAGCCAGATTAAGCCCTTGTATTAAAAGATCCAGTTCTATTGAAGAGCAGATTATAAAATGACTGAAGAAGGGACTTTGAGTTGTTGCTCCTGCTTCTGTGGCCTGTATTCTGTATGTAATGTTATCACAGCATGTAAGGGTAACTGTGAGGTCTGAGCTGTAGGCAGATGGCCAGAGATCTAACCTGAATCCCCAAGATTTATTGCCATTCGATTGTTCGCTTTTTTTTCTCCGTGAACAGCACAGAGCTGCAGAGAGCCCAGTCCGTCTGAGTCCCTCACAGAGACCAAAATGCCACAGCAGCATCACGGAAGGCTTGTGCCCGTCTCTGCAGCAATTGAATTAGCTGCACTAACGACAGGCAGGGGCTTCTGAACAGCCCGGAGCAGCAGGAGAGCTCTCGGCAGCAGAGGGCCAGAGCCCGGGGGTGGCCCTGCACCGGGGAGAGGCTGCGCGCCCAGGGAGGGGAGCTTCCCAGAACTGGAAATGTCAAACTGCTTCACAAGGAGAATCCGGCCCTGGCCCAAACCTAAAATGTCAGGCCGAATCTGAACTGCCCCAAATTTGGATCGGGATGTGAAACCTGTGGCTTGGGACCATTTCTGGTTTATATTTAAAAAGCTAATTGTCTCTTGCCATGGGTAGCTAAGTGTCGCAAGAATGGACATGGAAGCAGCAGATTGAAATCTGTCAGGATTCTATTTTGCAGTAGTTGGAAAAAACCTCCATTCCTGGATGCAGGGAACAAATTTTGCCACATCTGCAAGCCAGGGAAAATCACTGGAAACTCTGGAGTGAATAATTATACACAAATGTTTACAAAAAAATAAGTAAGAAGAATGTATGCATAAGTGAAGAATAACAAATGACATGTGGCCAAACCCCTGAATAGCTACTAAAGCCTGGGACTGGGATATGCAATTTTCACATCATTTGCAGCCTTGGTCAGCTAGAAAGGGTGGAGAGGTGATATTAGTGTACAACGGCTGCTCAGTACCTCGTATTTATAGTAAATTTCCAGTGGCCAGGGAAACAGATCACACAAATCCAGCCTGGGAAAGGATAGAAAATGCCCAGGATAGCCAGTTTTCTGGGTATTCCTTGCCCAGAGAGGACTTGAGCAGTATACCTCCCTGCTTCAGGCTTGCCTATGCCCAAACCCAGACTCCTGCTTTCACTGCTGTCCCTTGCTTGTTATAAGGCCCTACAGTCTGTTCTTATTTCAGAGACATCTTCTGTGTCTTTTTTTTTTCTCAAGGACTGAAAGGTCTCATGTTCCAGTAGATATTACTTCCTTTCATGTATTTGCTCCCAGCCCACCTACGCATCCCTGGAGGATGGGGTCTGTTCTTCAGAGCCTGCAGGACTTTTGCTTTGGTTTTGTGTTTTGCAGAAAGCAGCTAAAACCTGAGCTCTGGGTTCCCTGGGTAGCTTGGGTTCCTCAGGGTTTCCACCTTATGCAGAACCTCAGGTTTGCCTGCTGCTAATCCTGAGCAAGAAAGAAGTACAAAAAATATGTGAGCAGAAGAGATTTCATTTCTCCTGCTCTCAAAAGGAGATGTAAGAGCTGCCTGGTCCCATCAACATAATTCACTTTGGAAATGGCCCATCCCCAGGAGAAGGAGTCCCTTGGTGGTTTGCTCTTCCCAAGGCTAAAGTAATGAGTACCCAGCAGTGATAGGAGCAGGCTGGAAGCTCTACCATCTCTCAAGGAGCGTGAGAAAAATCATTCTTGCTCATCTTTGGAGTTACAGGGGGATGGTAACTCTGCAGACCCCCATTCATGCTCAGTAGCAGAGAGCCGAGCTTCTGGAATATGGCTGTGTTCCTGAGAACCTCTTGTCTCCACCCCATAGATTGCTGAGGACCAATTTTCTGTTTGCTGGCCCTATGAAAAATAGAAGACAGAAAGAAAGCCAATTTGTGAACTACCAGAGTGAGTAGCTGTAGCTTTTTTGGAGCTGGTTTTATGACAGGTTGTTTCCAGGGGACTCTTGGCTATTGCAAATGTCTGCCTGACATACAGCAAATGAGACCATGGAGGGGGCTTGAGGCAGTCAGGTGGAAGCAGCATCCCACTTTCCCCTTGTCCTGGGTGATAGCTGGCATTCAGCTAGAGTAGCTTGGTGATAATCTCCTGGGTGATTTGAAGTGATTATATCCTGCTTATAAAAAATATATTATGCGTGTATATAGAGAAGAGGTGTTGACAGCAAATCAGAGAGTAAAGCAGAACCACATCAGCCTTTGGAACTGGCCTGCAGAAGATGATGCATTACGAATTACATTGCAGGGATTTCCTCCTTGTTACTGCACGGTAACAGGCCTCATTGCACACATAATTTAAAGTATCTAGGTAGGAAAGCATGCAGGATGTGGAAGCCACATATTACTCTTCACCTTCTCCAAACTCACAGCTGACTGCAAGAGGACAAAATTGCTACAAGCTGCATCTGAAAGTAAATGGAGTGTTTTAATGGCAATGTGACTGTGAGGCTGTTGGGCAAGAATTCAGTTTTAGCTAGAAATGGGCATGATCTTGACTAGATTCTCTGCAAAATTAAAGGCTATTTTGATCTGGAATTTTCAGTCAGGCCATTTGAAAACCTCTTCTGACATTCAGACCCAGAGTGAGATGTATACACTTTCCCTTCCTCACCTCTCCTTCTAACCAAGTTCAAGAGACATGCACACAGACACAGACCCAAAGCAAAAAGCTGACAGGTGCAGCAGACTGCACTGCAGTCCCCCTCCAGCACTGTAAGGCTGCAGACTCTGTGATGTCTTGCCAAGCTCCCAGTGCTAGCAGGGCTTCTCTGCCCACCCCAGCACGGTGTCAATGGTTGGTCTGAAATGGCTGGGATCCAGTGTACGTACTCAGGGCTGGTGTCAGCATGACATGGGGGATGGAAGGGAAGCCACCCTCCTGTCACTCTCTTTCGGTGACACACCATTCAATGCGCACAAGGCTGGATTCTGCTGAGGAGCAGGAGCACAAAGGGCTCTTCTCTCCCTCTCTCTGAGACAGCTGAGCTCTGTAGAAGGTGTTGAGGCAAGGAACATAATCAAAAAAACTACTTTGAGAAAGGGAGGTAATTTTTGATGTCCGGCTTGTTCTGCAAGGTTGGAAAGTTTTGTGGGCTTTTTCACTGCTTGTACACACTTTTTCATTTTCTTATTTTCCATTCTTTTTTTAATCTTCTTTTTTTCACCTCCCTCCCTTCACATCTTCTTTTTATTCAGGGAAATGCAAAGGCAGCTTTCAGAACCAAAAAAAGTGCAGAATTGACTGCCAGAGGAAAAAGTGCAATATCCCTCTAAGCCCATACCTTGTGATTTCTCAGTTTGTTCAAATAAAACCCCAAAATAATAGACTGTTATTACTAGAATTAATCATTAGGTTTTCAATGAAAGAAGGCCATAAATGACACCATTTTCACCTAAAATAACAAAACCCCTGAAGACAACAAAGCAAAAAAACCCTCAAGATGAATGAGAGACCCCTTTTTAATGGAAAAAAATCATTAAACATTTTCAGCTATTTCTAGGAATGAATGATTGGCTGCAGCTTTTATCTGAAACCTGGACTTGGTTTTTAGCTTGGCAGCTTTAAAGCAGACAGCAGAACATACTGATCTACAACACGGGGTATGTGAGAGCACAGCGGGCAGGATGCAACCACCAAGTTTCCCAGTTCCAATGCTCAGAACTACCTGGATTATAAAGAATCTGATAACTACCAGCAGTGACAAGGTGGTGCATATTTCACGTGCTTCATTTGACCCTATGGGCATGAAAACCTTCTGTTTTCTGTGGAAGACCCAAAGGATCAGAAATAAAGATAAAATAACATTTTTTCCCCAGCAGAGGATGCTGAGGCTGGATCAGCAGCTGTTCCTGCATCACCTTCTGAGTGCTTTCACATCATCACAGCTCGTTCACCTCCATGTTTTTTATTTGGTGTCTCTTGACAAAATCAACCCATCCTTGGAAAAGCTCTTTTCACTCTGTTACTAAACTTAAGATGTAAAATCCGGTTCTCTTGGAAATCCATAGGAGCATTGCCACTAGCTTTCTTCAGGCTGGGATGCAGCACATAGCCCTGGCCTCATTGCCTTTGAGAGTGTCTCCTGCTCCATGGAGAGAACTGTATTGTCCCTTGCAGGCACATCCTGCTCCAACAGCAATCTTGTTAGGTGAAAACCCCTCTTCTCTTGCTGTTGTGGTTGTTTTCTGGTATTACAGCATTTTGAGGTTTGTGCCAGTAATGTGTTGAGTGGCACTTTAATTTCCAATCTCTCCAATACTCAGTTGCTTCTCTTAGCTTTCCTTCCTTTTGCCTGCTGATGTTTTTGGCTCCTGTTGCAGCAGCACTTCACTGCCCTGTACATCCTGAGCATAAGTGAATTCAGGCAGAGTCCCTGCCACCTGGCATCAGTAAATCGTACATATCTAGCACTGTATCTACAGGGCCAAACCCACTGATTTTGCCTGGCTGTTGAATCAGTATTGCCACTGGACTGGCATGAGAGAGAAATTCAGCACTGTCTCCTTTCACCTTTTGCTGCTTGTGTCTGCACTGTGACTGCCTGCACAGCTGAGGCAGAGGGGCCGTGCCAGGTTTTGCACCAGAGCGTGTACAGGGACTTTATCTCATCTCCTGCAGATAAAGAGTTAACTCCCTCCCCAGCTCTCCAGCAAGAAGAGGATTTAGAAAAGATTGCAGCATCATCGCTTAGGCATACCCAGATGCTCAATATTAACATAGGCAGCTCTGTGAAGATTTTTTCCTGCTACCCATCGGATGGGAAAAATATTTGGATGGAGTAGCGGTTTGGGTATCACTTTGCAGGTCTGGAGTATAACTCAAATGGAAAGACATGTAGCTCCAATTACTTGATGTAATTCAGAACACAGAAGAGCCGCCTCTTGCTAAGTCAGTATTTAGTTTTTGATTAGCTCTTACTTTAGTGGTAAAAGCCACAGCAAGCTGCAATCTTGAGCTTTTTTTCCGAGTGTACATATGTCTGTATGTGAGGCCAAAACCTCAATCTCAGCATCTTGAGCATGAGAGCAGGCACTGAGATATGACTCATAGGTGTGTATTTAGCTACAGTCTCGAATGAAAAAAGAAAAACAAGACAAGACCAAACTGGAAATTAACCAAACTCATTAAAAAATTCCAACAAAACAAACCAGCAACAAACCTCCATTCTTTTCAGCATTTTTCTGTAAGCTTATTTTATTCCTTTTCATCTGGCTGGGTCATGAAACTGAACTCCTCTTCTGGCAGTGTAATGCAGTTCTTAGGCCACAGGCAGGTATTGTTTTGTTTGGATCTCCAACACTACTAAAACTGTTTGTATACAGCCCTGTTTTCATCCATGCTGAGAGTAAAAGCAACATCAACAGAATAAAAAGTGAAAAAGAGAAAGCTTTCCTTAATGGTGCTGTTACTCCTTCTATGACAAAGCTTTAGTCTGAGCCTAAACTAAGCTGATGACAGTCATTAAAATTTTATTATAAATGGACTATAATATATTCATTAAGGTAGAGAAGGGAAATAGGTGACTTGTCTGACTTGGAAAACTTCACTGACAAAATAGGGGATTTAGTCATCCCAAAACAAGAAGGAAACTTAACTTAACTACCCCCAGGAGTACTTGGTGGCCAGAAAGAGATGTTGATAAGGAACAAAATGCTGCAGAACCTTTGCAAAAGTACAATGCTGCCTGGCTGAATAGTGTGAACTATTAGCTGTGAACCACAGCTGTGAACATGTGCAACAGGATCCCAAAAGTTAGGATTTTCCAGAAAAGTAAACCTTGCTTTCCCATTTGTTTAGAACCAAGTTTAGTTTCAGAGTAGTCTGTGTTCCAGCAACTCAGTTAACTATTGTAGCTCGAAGAAACCTGGAATATACTGGGGAAGACACCAGGATAGATATTTGTTCCAGTGCAAAAAACTGCAACCCTTGATAAATAACAGAGCATGATCCCAAGCTGTCTCCTAGATTGTCTGAGCAGAAGGTATTTCCCCACAAACCTCCAAGGTTTGTTTTCTGTTTCTAATCAATGTGACTGCAAGCTCCATGAGGCAGGGACTGCTCTTTGTCATCCTTAGTGCCTCTATGTGCTACAGTCTAGTTTTGCCCTCCTCCAGGTGATGAAGGAGGTCAGAAAAAAATGTTCCTCATTGTTCTTCTGTTGCATTATTGCCCACTATATACATCCAAAGGAAAGAAATTGAGGTTATAAGGAGATGTAAGAAGGAGTTGTCTGGCACAGTAAAGCTGTCTGTCTGCACAAGCTCTGCCTGTTCTTTGCATCTCTGATCTATTTTGAATCAAGTTTTGGCTTTATACTGTTCCAGGATCAGGCTTGTTCAATCTTCTGTGAATTTACCTCAAGACCTGGGAAAGCTAAATAACTTGTGCCAGTATCATCAACACCTTTCTAAAAACAAAACAAAAAAGCAACACCAGAGGGTTGAGCTAAATATGTTTGACAGACCATGCTTTTCCTCCTGGGCTTTAAAGTCCAGGCAGCACAGACTATGCACAAAAACGGGGTGGTTCTCTCCCCACCCTTCCAAAGTGATTTAAGCCAAATGAAGGATGCCTGATTTCCAACCTGATGCAAACTCCAGAAAAATGCAAGGACAATTTTGCTGTGTCACAAGCTGATCTTTTGCAGATGCTGAAAAGCTAGGAAGTGCAATTATGGGAAAATTGCACTAAGGCAAACAAGTATATGCCAAGTTCTGCCATTCTCCATTACTCACCTGAGCCCCTTGATTGTGGCAGACAACACACCATCTGTATGTGCTTTGTCAGAGGGGAAAAAATACAATCCCAAGAGCGGTGCCTGAATGGAGGAGTGGGAGAAGTGGGGGCAGCTCCCAGAAGAAGCGTGCACCCGAGAGCCACTGCAAAGGCATGGTGGTACCCAAGAGCCGTGTGCTAGCTCAGGAGTCGTGGTTAGCAGAGACCTTCTCCTGGGTAACTCCAGACAGAGCAGCCTCACTACTACCACAAGGTAGTTCCCAGTGCGTTTGGCCACCAGGGGTTTCTCCAGATCCCTGGACAATGGCCCTCCTGAGCATCCGGTGTGAAGCTCAGTTTTCACGAGAAAAGCTTTCCAGGCATTTGAAGATGTCAGATACTTCCAGCTCCTTCTTGGACCGGAAATAACTCATGATCTTCTCTTCTCAGAAAATGTTACTCATATTCTGGTAATGCTGTTTCCTAACTGGGCTGGATCCCACTATTCCTGAGGTATCAAAACACAGAAAGGAAGAAAACAAGTGAGAAAATAGCACAAGAGGGCAGGGAAATGAAAGAGCTACTTGTGCTCATTGAACCTCCGAGATTGCTCGGTTTGCAGGTCCCTATTTTAGGAAGGGGTCAATCTGCATCCCCTCCCTTGAAAAGTTTGTTGTGGGATAAACACCCCAAAAGGCCCCACAGTGCAGGAACAGGGCCTGAAGAGATGAGATTAAGAAACAGCTGCATTGGCCCCTGAAGGCTTGCCTATCCTAATGGGGTCCCAGGGAAATTTGTCTCCCTGGAATAGCACAGCTAAGCTGCAGAGGGAATGGATAGGTCACTGCCTTCAGGAGGTTACACTAAGGGCTGGCTGCCACATTGCAAAGGGGTCATCTGCAGGGAAACCTACTCCCAACTCCACAGGACTATGTAGAGAGGCGGGCTTGTGTCCTCTCAAAGCCTGTGTACTGCAGTTACAGTTACAGTGCTTTGTGGATGTTTTCGAGCCTGCCAGCACATTATCACTCCAGTGGCTGGCAGCTATCAAAAGTGAGTGTTCCAGAGTTCCCAGAGGAAACTGAGGAACAGGGGTTTGTCATTATTACTATTTACAGTAATAAATAGTTATTGGTGTAATGATCACAATGAAACTGAAGGAAAATGCTGATGATCCCTAAAACTGGGAGCTGGCATTTCAAGGTGAGCGTGGCACCTTCCTCCAAGGTGCTGAGCAACTGTGGTGAAACAAGGAGAATTTTTTGTGCAAACCCCATCCTGAGAGAGGACAGAGAGGCTCTGCTCCCCTCGGCCACTGTGTAGGATCCTGGCTCCCCACACAAGCACCTGCCCAAGCCTGCCAGATGCAGCCCCCCCTGCTCTGCTTGCAGCCCACTCCTGCCACAGGTGACTCTCACCCCTTTGGGCAATGAGAGCCCCAGGGGTGAGGGTGGCAGCGAGGGCTGAGGAAGCTCAAGTGCCACCTGTGAACATAGGTGATTTCTGTGTGCCTTTGTCCACATCCTCTCATGCTGGCGTTTCACAAGTATTTCAGCAAACACAGTTGCTTGCAGGAATGTTGGCAGAGCAGCAGCATTTAGAGAATACCCAGGGCTGGACCCAGCTTTGTTGTGAACTGGGGAGGTGCCGGGCGTGGGGAAAAGAGGCTGTGTATACCTGTGTCCTATGTCTCAACACATTTGGGTGGTGCCTGTGGAGCAGAGGGCAGGCTGGGAGACCAGTCCCACATAGTCCCTGCATGAATCTGCCCATGCATTGACAGAAGGTGAATTCTGGTTATGTGAGCACCAGAAATCACACAGCAGAAGCACTGGCACTGGAGAATTGAATTCACCAAGTGGGGAAACAGAATCTCCTCAAATGCCAGTGTGGGACAGGAGAGCGGTTGGGTGCAGCGTGGCAGCACAGCTCATGGAAAAGCCAGAGTGGAAATACTGAATCCTAAGTCAAAAAGGGTCATCCTACATGCATCCCATGGCAAATGTGTGTGAAAAGGTGACTTTGGCACACAAGTAATTGTTTTCTGATGAAAACCCTAGAAAAAAGGACAATTTTGGTTTTAGCATGACTGTGATCAGCACAGTAGTGATTAAGCGTCATGACTATGGGGAAAGCTTCCCTGTGCTCTGCACTGTGCTCGCACTGTGAGCTGGATGGGGCTCTTGAACACATCTGAGATCCTCTTGTAACCATGGCTTTATTCTGGCTCCAGTCAGGACTTGCAGAATGGAAATGAGAATAAAGTGGGAAACGAAACTCTCACCTGTTCCCTTGTTCCAGAATGAGACTTTTACGTTCTGCTCTTCCTATTGGGACAGTGGAGTAACCAGGGAAACAGAAAGCATTTTGCAACCTCAGAGGAAACAAAAAATCCATGATTACTGTATTAGCCTAGTAATCAATGTTTAATCCCCTTTTACTCAATACACAGGACACAAAAATGGTTGGCATGTAGAGGTTGCAAGAAGTCAACTCACGGCAATATTTGAGGGTTTATACTGTTTTGGGACCTGGAGAAATCGCCCTGGCTATCTCCCACCCCAGGGGGATCTTGCAATGGCTGCCAACGCATGTGAGAAGTAGCTGATGAGGAGTTAGGGAATTCCGCACATGGAATAGGAATTTGGAGTGGATGAGTTCCTCAGAAGTATCCATCTTATTACATGTGTTCAAAATGATGCAGACAGCTGAACACATCACTTTTTGGATTGTTTTTTGATATGCTCGGAAGTCTCGAGACAGCCTCCTAAAGAAGGTATCTGAGCAGGTGGGTGAGTTTGGATGAGAAATCATATAGATAAATTCCTGAAGGCTGCTGCTAAGAACCAAAGATGTGCCTGTACTGCTCTGGACTCAGCTTTGGATGAAGATTAGGACTTCTGCTCTCTTTGTGTGACTATGGCCACCTGGAAGCTGAAGGGACACATTAGGTCCTTATTTCTCCTCAAATCATTTCACACTCAGCTACTAGTTAGGATTGCTCATGGACAGGAACACCTGTGGGTTTGTAGGACCCGCCTCAATAGAGCAGGAAAGGAATCAAATCTTGTGTGCTGGAAATGCCAAGACACATTGTCTTCCCTCTTCAGTAATTTCAGCAGTGCCCCTGGTGCTTTTCCAAGCTGATCACATTCTAGACTGCAGGGACTGTCCTCAGGTACCAGAGAGCCCAGTATCCGCAGCCCTTGACAGCCTTGCTGCTTGCTGGGTTGCCAGGTAGGGGGAGCAGGGAGAAAAGGGCAGTGGGGCAGTTGGGCCCAGAAGCTGTGTTTGGAGAGATGGCAGGCTTTCCCAATTTCTGCTCACAGAATGCAGCCTCACAGAAGCTCACAGTATAAACTTTTGCCAGGTGTAACCAACTGTGCTCCTGTGCAGTGTAAATACCTCTTTATAAGGGCAGGAGCACAAGTTCTTACACTGAGCTGAAGCTGGCTGGGCGTCTAGGAAAAAACACTGAAGTTGCTAGAGCTGGATCGTCTCGGATCTTATGGCAACCCTTTATGACTGTGCATAGTTGGCATGGCTCCTGTGGAGGCGCATTTCAAATAGGTCAGGAGGTGTTGGTCCAGTCTCAGTGTCAGCTACTGAAGGCACAGCATCTCTTTTACATCACACAGATTTTGTTTGAAGGTAGTTTTATCTAGGAAAAGGGAAAGTCCCACCCTCGTGCACTGCAGAAACCCCTGGGCTGAACCTGGTCACTCAGTGTATCACTGGTACAAGAGAGGTCTGGTCAGGAGGGTGAAATCTGCTGCTGTCACACACTTTGTCTCCAAACCAACATCTACTCTGAGGAGCAGCTCATAATCTGAGGCTATATGTTTTATTCTGAATGCCTTTGCCAGTAGAAACTGGACTTTCCTTCTCTGTCTTAAGGCACTTACCCTGGAGACATTTGAGACTCTTCTTGCAATCAGCAGGGGAAAAGAAGCACAATCTACTTCATTGATTTAGGAGTTCTGTCTCTGTAGGAGATGCATTACACCCTGGAAACATCTGTTTCTCTCCAGTTGAGGACACCTTAGGGAGGACAGCCAGCCAGTGCCAGCCTAAATATCAACACTGCAAGAGTGTAAAGCCTGGCAAGGGAATCCATCATTGGTGTTTCATGTCCAGCACTTGGCTGGGCCATGCCCTGGAATCTGGCATGAGCCATTCCCCAGCAGGGTGACTTTGCCTGCTGTAGTCTTGCAGGCTGCATTTCTTGAATAGAGGTAAAGCCATAGGTAAGAAGCTGGGTTTAAGGGGAGGGAAATAGGACATTAGGGGACTAGTCATGAATGTTGCTGGTTTAATGTTCCTTTTATTGCTTCCAGAGGACCATGAGATAATGCTCTGCTTTGCCACAGGCTAAACAACATTGTGGGTTTTAATAGCTGTCTAGAAAGGATATTTCTCCTCAGATGGATGCAGGCAGCAAAATTTGTGCTTCTCAACAGTGAAATAATTCTGTTTGCTATGCTCAGACAGAGCATGGGCATGTCACTGAATGAGGGTCCTTTGTGGCCAGCTCTGATGACTGTAGGACCATGCCAGTTTACCAGAGCAGTGAAATGAGAGCTCTTTCCAGCACCTCCTCTCTTTAAAGGTTTGCCTTTCCTCAATTCCACTCATGTGTGAAGTATGCCACATTACTGGACATTTCTGTGGCAAGTGGGGCATTTTTCTGTCACAGAAGAGGTTTTAGAGCACAAGTGGACACCTTGAATTCAGTTGCTGTTCCTTTTGGCTGCTTCAGTTGCATGCTTGTAGATAACCTGTGATAAGTCTTACTGTGCATCAGTGCTGCCATGACAGTATCTGTATGCTAGAAATCAGATCTGAGACATAAACTTTTATTGCCTTTGTCAAATTGTAATGGATTTATGGATTATCGAACAAAATTTGAGTACTTGGACCAGTAGAAATTTCTGATTTCATCCAGATGTCTACCCTGCTCACCACTGCTCCCCTCACAGCCTGTCAAAGGCTGGACAAGGGCAACAGGGCCACGCATGCCTAATTGTCCTTTGGATGAAGAACTGCCTGTGATCAAGTCCTTTTTGATCAAGCATGAGAGTGTTTGTTGAGCTGTTCTGCATGCACCCCATAAGTGTAGAAAATGAACCTCCACTACCAAATGGTATTTTTGCTTGAAACTTGACACCAAGTGAAAGGGAAGAGAAAAAAGTGAGTAAGTATGTAACTTCCTCCCACTAGTCTAAAAATTGCACTGGCAAGCTTACAGTTGGCAAAAGACAGCAACGGATGCGACTATTTTTTTTTTTGCATTCCTATAAATTTAGTATGCTTGGTCTAATTTAGGAGTTTACAAGCAGTTCCCTCATTTACATCAGATGTCAATATACGACCTCATGCTTCTTTCCATTCCCTACTGCACTCCTTCAGCGCATGGACTATCTTCCTTCTCTCCACTCTTCTCTGGCCATCCTGAAGTCATTCAACTGGCAAGACAACATGAGGAAAATATTTACTGTCTTTATAGATGCTTTCTCATGCAAGCTGGTATGTAGAAAGAATGAAGAGATCTGGCCAAGGGAGTGACCAGCACACCCTCCATGGAGCACCAGTAAATGCATCATAAGCCACTGGCAGCCTCAGCCCAGAACCCAGTCCCACCCCTTAGTGAATTCGGGAGTATTGGGTAAAAGATGCTTTGCCATTAGTTTTAGATTCAAACAGAGAGGAGAGAAATTGCTCCAAGACTGTCCATACCCTTGGCAGCTTCAGGGATGACATCTGACAGCTGTAATTTCCAGCCTGGTTGTATATGCTTCCTTGCAAATGGAAAGACCTCTGTGACAGAGGTTCCCAGGCTACTGTTGGTATAACCCACCCTTGTGCTTAGAGCCATTAACATGTGTGGCTGTGTCCTGTGACTGACAGTGTTGCTGTGCTGACAGAAGGGCTGCTGGGGAGTCCAAACTGCATGGGCAGGAGGATGCAAACCAGCATGGGATGCTGGGAAAACCCCACTGCATTGTCCTGGATCCCATGTTGCTCCCAGACCAAACCAGCTGCCGTATTTGTGGAACAATGGGAGCCCTGGGGACAATGTCATCTCCTGTCTGGAAACTGCTCTTGGATATCTGTCCCCCCTGGCACTACCAGGGTTGTTATGGCTTCCAGACAAATGGACATTCTCATATGCCCCATACGGGGCTTGTGGAATTTTGGACACTCC
Organism: Corvus brachyrhynchos; assembly: GCF_000691975.1. Classification (NCBI taxonomy): domain Eukaryota; kingdom Metazoa; phylum Chordata; class Aves; order Passeriformes; family Corvidae; genus Corvus; species Corvus brachyrhynchos. Next base: position 5,218,113 of record NW_008239553.1, read on the forward strand.
TAGCCAGATGACCACTGAATTCACTCCACTTATTTACCTCTCTGAAACAAAAATAAATTCTGGCTGTCTCTTCTTTCACAACAGGCACACTTTCAATTTTTAAAAAAAATTTTTTGGAGTTGTTGTTGGGATTTTTTTTTTGGGAAATTTCTAAAAATAGGTCAGAATTCAGTCTTCACATAGTAGGAGATTTGGAAAAACTCCAGTTGCACCAGGTACAATTCTCTTCTTCACTCTCCATCCCATGAGCATCCCACTGATTTTGTCAAGAAATCAAGTCCTGATCAACCAACCACACCCAGTCCAGTTCTGGAGCCCCACCAGGCCCTACTAAGTGCACTGGAAAGACCCACCAGTACTGGCACAGCTCAGACACATCCAGCCATCTTCAGAACTGACACCGTGTCACAGGGCATCAGTTTGAAATGCGTGTGGAGATGTGCAGCTCACAGATGTGAGGGTGTTGGCAGGCTCCCTCACCATCGCCAAACTGTCTGCAGGCAAATGCTTGTTCTTCTAACAAAGCAAGCAGAAATATCTCCTTTCCCTTCCTTCTGGTACTGCTGGAGGCTTCACAGTTAAGTTTCTGCTGCCTTCAGTCTTTCTTAAAAGAGGCTGGGAGTAGGGAGGACATGCTGTGTGCAGAAAACTGGAGGTAGGAATAGTTTCATCTTCTCTCAGGATTAAAGGAAACTGGGCCCACAGATGGACACTCCAGTTTTCTTTAAAGTCCTGACCATCCCACTGACATCAGTGCAGATCTGTGGGGAAATCCAGCTTTGGATCCAGTTCAGGAAGAGAGTGTGCAAGACGTAGGCTCGTCTCACTCCCAGAGAAAGACTTCCTGTTTGCAGTTCCCTCTGAACAATTTGCAGTGAAACTCCCGTTTTCCCCCTGCAGTGCCTGCTCTGTCTCTGGGCTTCCATGCAAAGTTTGTCTCTAGTGAATCTGTTATGGGAGCTTTGTAAGGCTTATGCCAGACCATATGGAGAAATTGGCACAGGCAGCAGGGAGCAAAAGAAGACAAGACAAGCTATAGGTGGGATGTCTAGTGGGAGATTAAATCAAATGAATGAATTTATTTATGAAGGCAATTATCACAGTCATCACAATATGTAAGAGAAGTTTGAATTGTGAAGTCCTTATAAAGGAAAGAGGTGCTTGCAGCTCTCACCACAGAAAGGAAAGGGACAGGAGATCCATGTCACAGTTTGCAATTGAAGACAGTCTAAATCTATTCCTAATTGATATAAAACCTCTGAGGTTGAAGCATCATTGTAGTTCTGGGAGATGACAGACTGTAGCCTTTTGCTTTACTTTCCATGTGCTTCTTAGGGCTTGCTAGAATATGTTTTGTGATCCCTTGAGCATGCTCTTGCCCTGTGTTTATCAATGTCATTGCAGCACCGAAGTTGCCTCAGCCTGGAGACAGGGCTACTGCACCGGGTGCTGTCAGAGGCATGTGCCCACAAATTCAGCAGCACTGAGACTGGGCTGGAAGAGAACAGGGCAAAGGCACCAAATTCTGACTGTTCCCAAGCTCACAGAATTGTGTTGATGTCAGTACTAATTAAGATTTTCCAAGGCCAGTTTGAGCTTTGATTACCAGCTGACAGGTATGTACTATTTCCCTTCTGGGATCTGTAGCTCCCTGCAAATCATCAAACTGTCTTCAGTCAGCTTTGGACCAGAGGAGTTTTGCCAGAGGCATCCTGCATCTGTTGCATCGTATACAGTACATTAAAACCATCTTTAATGCTCTTTATAAAGAAACCACAGTTGTTAGAGGGTCCTGAATGCTCAGCCCTCATGTACTTCCTTGCTGTGTAGTTATTTGCCTGTGTTACCCCCCTGTTGCTTTGAGACATGGTAGTACATAAGGCAGCTAATCATTTAAAGCCATATTCATCCTTCCTCTTGGAAAGCAGTAGTGGCAGATACACAACGACACACTGGATCGAGGGGGGTTTGTTCGGTCCCATCTGTAATTTATCGAGTGGGAAATGCAGGGGGAATGTCTTTGTTCATTTGTCTTATTCAAACATGCCTATTGCAGCCTCTTGATGTCCGTACAATGATCGGGCAGGGGGGAGGGAAAAGAAATTAGAGAGGAACAGATTGGTGACAGCCATCACAAGAGACAGTCCCCGCCGGTGCCCGATGGAGAGCTGCAGAGCCTGATCCTCAGAGAAGGGCCACAAAGCGAGGGCTCACGGGATGTGGGTGACTCGCACACCAGCTCCCAGAGTGACACAGGAGGGGAAACATGTGGCACGTGCTGGGAAGCATGGCTGTTCTATGTGTGTGTTTTAAGTGGATGTAAAGGGAAGGTTTCAAACCAGGTAGTTTATAAAACCCTCCAATGGTTATCAGTAGATGCTCTTGTCAGACGTTCACGTCAGCAGCCACCTTCCCCTTCTTAATCTAGGAGTTTTTCAGAACAGATATAACTGTGGTAGTTGGTAGGACTTATCCAGGTTCAGATAGTATTTTAGGATTAATTAAACATTGTGGCATCTTGAGACTCCATCAGAAAATGAGGTTGAGACTTCCCTTCTTGTCCAGAGCAGCAAACTCTACAAAAGGAGCTGGTTTTCGGAAAGGCTGCAAAGAGCCACTGTCCAGTGTCAGGGCAGGAGCGAGGCTGGGCTGTTATTGTTGCACTAGTGCTCAGTAAGCAGCAAGGTCTCCTGTGAAGAGCAAGACTTTACCCCACTGTCTGGCATTTGAAGCAGGACTCAGGACACAGCAGAGGGGTCCTTGTCCTGCCTGTCACCAGCACTGAGCAGAGTGGCTGTGCTGAGACCCAGCACGGTGCTTGCTGCTCCCATGGCTCCCCATCCTTTTGCTCTTTTTGTGGAAAATTTTGTTCAATGCTTTGGCTAGTTTCATTATCATTTGCAAAGAATATGAAATATTCCTGGATCTACCAGGTGTCACGTTTAACATAGTGCTGCATGTTTTGATGCTATAAAAACAGAGCAGTTCCATACCAGCAGCAGATGATGCATTGACAGCTATGAATTGAAATGTTTCAATGTTTTATACCCAGGGAAATTAATGAAGACTACCTTTTCACTTTCATTCAGAATGACATCTCAGTTTTAAGAGTGAAAATTTCTCACAAACTGGAATTTTACTTTACCATCATCCAGGTCTGCCCCTTTATTTATACAAGTTGTGAAAGCAGAAAGGTCACTTCTCTGTGTATCTCTCAAGCTTTAACAAAAACAGTAAGGTGCCCAGACATCACTGAAAGAACCATAAAACTTTGACAGACAGGCAGTGTTTCACTCTTAAACCTGGTCTCATGCCAAACCTTAATGTGAAAGCATGAGAATGTCAAGAAGGAATGGCATTAATTGGTATTTCCTGCGTGGTCTGAAATCTCAGCATCTCCCCAAACTATGAAAGTGAACAGACCATTCACAGTGTCTGGCACAAATAAAATGTTGATGGGAAACAAATTAAAAAATGGCATCTTGCAAGTCAGATTTTTGAAAACCTATCTTTAAATTCATATTTTCAGCATGGCAAAATCTTAAAATATTTTCTTATCTTTGCAGTGGCAATTAAACAGAGCTTTTAATCAGAATCCACTCCATTTATCTGAATCAGGAAAGGAACTAAGCTCATATTTTAGCCATTTGAAAGAGAAGAAATTGTAAAAATATTTTTCCTGACCTTATCTGCTGGGTAGGCAGAACAAAAGAAAAAGCATTGTTTCCTGGAGCTCCTGTGGTCACACAAGTTTTAGAAACAGGCTTCTCTGGTATCACAGGAATATCCTTTAGATTTCTTTTTTCAGTCTGATCTATACCCATCATTTTGATTGCTGTGATCAGGAAGTGTGTGGCAGCAGGTTGGTTGGGATAAGAGTAAGTTTGAAAGCTCTTCTACAAAACCAGAATTTCTTACTTGTATTTATCTAGCCTGAGCCTGGCCCAGAAGGAGATTTTTTCCCTAGAAGTCCTAATATCTCCTTCTACCTGGTCAGTAAAACCACGTAAGGAGCCACTTTCCAAAGCCTGGGCACAGTATTCAAGCATACAAGGTTCAGAGCCACATCTGAATGTCTTGAAATACCAGCAGTATTTGCATCCAGAGGGAGAAGAGATTCAGGGAGTCAGTTCATTTCCATTGCTGGTGGAGATCAGAGGCCCTGAGTTTCATACATCAGTTTTCACAAGCTTAATTTTACTGACTTTCTTGCGGTTATTCCTGATTTACGACAACAGGAGATTAAAATGAAGCTTAGGGAGGATAGCT
>NW_008239553.1:5222627-5231632 GCF_000691975.1 Corvus brachyrhynchos
TGCTGAAATCCCCAAAGAGACCAGATCTTGCATTATTTCACATCAGAGTAAATGATTCCTTTGGACAAAAGAAACCCATGAAAGAGATAAATATCCATCCAAATGCTAAGACAGATGGGCTCCTTCAGAGCTTCCTTACTAATCAAATACATCAGTGCCCCCTTCAGTAATGTGATGGGCGATTTAATGTGGGATATATTTCATGGGGATTGGGGGAGAGGGTGCAGGATCAGCCTCCTGGTCGATGGGGATGGCCATCCTGAGGACCTGGAGGGTTGCTCCATGCAGGTACTCTGTACCAGGAGTTTGTCTGCCTTCCTTCTCATCAAGTCCTGCCACAGCTGTACAGACAGACAAGAAAGAGTGAGCAGCCACTGCAGAAAGACCAAGTTAACAGCAGAGAAACTGTCAGGAGTCAGACATTTGTGGTTAAGACACAGGGAGGGTGAAAATCTGGTATGTGCCATTTGCAGAGATGCTTTATTTTGGAGAACAAATAGAAAAAAGACATTTCAGGCCTTTGCAGAAAAAGCCAAAACAAGTGAACAGACCTTGGCAGTACAGTTCCCCCCCCAAAAACGAACAATGGAAAGTAACAAAAGCCTCAGGACCCTATTAAGAATAAAAAATAACATCTAGCAGAGCTGAACCTGGCACTCTCCTGGCATTTGGCATATACAGCTCAGCAGCAGCCGAAGGGTGCAGCGCTGCCCTGCAAACCTACACTGGTCAGAGCCCACAACTGCAGAGGGGAGCTGTGGGAGATGAGCAGCATGAGGCAGGAATTATATTAGCAAGCACAATCTTGGGATAATAATTCATACTGATAGGCAAGAAGTGCATTTTCCATCCTGTGCTTCCACTTTTTTTCTTCTGTGTTCTCTTCAGGATGGATCAGAGCTTGTTTGAAGCTTTTCCATAAAAAACAATACAAACACAAATATCCCTTCATCAAGGTTTGGATAAAGGTGGGAACTGCTTAGACATACTCTAAGCAAGGGGTCTGGGTCTAGATCACCTATGGTCCCAGAGAAGGCTTTAGCTGCTGGCCATTCTCAAGAGAGCACACCCACCTCAGTTTAGACATTCTGAGACATGAGAAACTTCTCCTTTTACCCAATCCTTCAGATGGTTTAGGATACGGCAACAATTTTTTTTTCTGGCAAGAAAAGGTTACTCAAGAAAATTCTTGCCCTGCTTGCATGACCTGATGAACTATGAAAGCTGTCTGGAGCTCATGCTGCCTCTGAAGCTGCTCATCCACACTGCTCCTCACTTTCCTGCACTACTGCCGGGGTCTATTTGACCCCTGACAAACCCACCAGACACCAGCAAGGTCTTCTTCTGCACCTTCATAGCTTCTTCTGCACCTTCATAGCATCTTCTGCATCTTCAGGCTCTCTAACTATCATCAGCTTTACCACAGTCCTCATGGCCCTCAGGCCTGGCAGTTTGGCACTTGTTAATACAACTTGTGTAAGACAGACAGCAGCCAAAAATGCCCTGTCTCCCACACCCTGCCACTGGGCACACTCAGAGTGAGCTGTGCCCCTTGGGATGCCTCCCCTGGTACCCAGCTGCTGAACAAAGGGGCAGTGGTATGACAGGCACCGAGATGCTGCAGCCAGCAGACTGTCATCTGGATCTACTTTGTTCGGGAAAACCACTTAGTTTACAAATATTTGTATTTAAATTCTTCTCTGCCCACTTAATTCAAGCCTGTGCTGCAAAAAAGAAAGGAAACCTTCCTTAGAGAAAAGCAAAACACAAAGGCGAGGTGGAGAGAACTGCTCATTCACTAATACCACATTTTCCACAATGGAAATAATTGTCTCTCTTCATGTTTGACAGTAATCTGCAGTCCCAAAATAAACAGGGCTCCTCTCAATTTTGCTTCAGGGTATTTCCCATCTGTCAAAGGGGAGCAGGGATTGCAGACAGCTGTGGCAGAGGTGCAGCACGCTCGACTTTGTACCCCTCACTTTCACCTCAGAGGATTATGATGGGAAAGGCTTAACATCTTCTGTTGGCCATCAGGGCAGACACACAGGTACCTGTTGCTCCCTCATCAGCCAGTGGAAAGCCAGGAATGGCAAGGGAAGGAGAAAGCAATAAGCTTTGGATGGAAGGAAGGCCCTCTAAAGGAGCAATATGGGCTGAAATGAAAATCATCTAAGCATACACAGGACCGTGTGGTCCTTCAACACAGCAACTGACCAAAGGTTCCTCTATTCTGGCCCCTCTGAGACCTGCATAATGGATCTAAGGAAAGGACAAACAAGGCAGATTTCAAGCACGTATTTCCAGACTTCCAGCAATTTAATATCCTTGTGTTTAACAGCTATAAATGATTTTTTCCCTTTAATTTACCCTCTAGTAAGTACATTATTTATATCCAAACATCCTGTGGCAAAGAATTCCATGGCTTAACTCTAGGCTGGATGAAGAAATACCTCTTGGTGTTTTGATCCTGTCACTAGTTGTTTTTTCCTAAGTCTCTCCCATTCTAGGAATGGAAGATTTGGTGACTAACCCAGGCCAGCCATTATTGTTTAGACCCTTGTCCTGTGTTCCCTCAGGCTTCTGTTTTCAGGTGATGGAGGACACAACATTTCATAGCAGGGTCTGTAGATGACTTATCTGGTGGGAAGCCAGGGGATTCAGTCAGAGGACCCCAGTTTAGTACATACACATACCTTACAGGCTTACACACACTCTGAATTTGGGGTTTTGTTCTTGTTGTTTTCCTTATTCAAATTTAAAGGTAATTTTGAACAGAAAGTAAATAGATGCACTTTCTGCTATGTGAAGAAATTCAAAAGTTACCACCTTTCTCTGGTTTTTTGTTGTTTGTTTGGGCTTTTTGTTTAGTGGTTTGCGTTTTTGGGTGGTTTTTTTGGTTGGGCTTTTTTGAGGCTGATGACAAGATCTGTTTAGTGAAAAGGACTGCAACTCCATGTAAAGGCACTTCTCTCTTCAAGATGAACTGGTTCTAAGACTGTGGTCAAAGCTTGTCTTTCACCAGACCAGCTGTCAGGGGATACACAACAGGCAGAAGGAAATAATCATGTAGTCCCAAAGGGTTCCTTAACACATGGAGGCTCAGACAAGGAGATCAGGTTTTGGGAATAATGACTGGGAGGATGCTGGCAGGGAAGGCGATGCAGACATCTGCACCATGTGGCTGACAGACCAGAGACAAGTCAGGTCCAGCAAAGAGCAAAAGGCTTCCTATAAACATAAAACAAAATCTGTGAAGGCAGGGAAAGGATTCCACTCTCAGGCTCTCTGGGGATCTTCTCAAGAGAGCACTCAAGACCTTTCCAGATTTTGAGCTGTTCTTTGATATTTGGTGTAAAACTAAAGGCACCCAACTCTTCCAGAAAGTGTTAGGAGAAGCAAAGAGCTGACATCTATTGCCTGAATGCATCAGGACAGTGTTAACTGGGAAGAAACCTTGTACCTTCTAGGAAGGTTTTTGTGACAGGCTTGCACTGTTGGATTTGACCTCATGGGAATAAGTATGAGCAGTCTGCAGCTATTGAGGGGCCTTGGGCTGTCAGCAAGACCTGGAGAAAAAGGTTAGCTTGCTGAAGACTTAATGCTTCCTTTCTTCTACAGGGAGAAGAAATCACCACAGACAAAATGGGTATTCAAGTCAGATAGGAGAGACCTGCAGATAAGCAGCATCCCAGCAAAGTGCTGAAGGTTTCTCATTTCTGAATCTAGCCAGGAAAGTGGAGATTTTTTGGCACTTTAAAATTACTCCCCTCCTGGGGGCTTCAGAAGCGCTAGTCTGTGAAGGGCTGTGGATGAGTATCACACAGGACAAGAGGCTCAGCAGTAAAGGGAAAGCCCAGAGGAGCCTTGTGGCTTCAGTCACAGTTTACTCCTACACACTTTGGCTCAATTCAGAGTCACAATCAGAAAAAGGAGATGAGCGAGAGACAGCAAATGAACAAGGTTTCTGGATCACAATTTACCCACCCTTAGGGACAGCTGTTAGTTCACTAGTGATAACACCAGCGTCATGATAAACACTGCAGCAGCTTCCTGCAGGGGGAACAGACTGCCTGCAGTAACTACAGGAGCCTTAATAGTGCCATCACAGAGCTGCAGTTACAGCTGAGATCAAAGTGTGGGGTGTTTTAAACATTAAAAATGTAAAAATTTCACCTGAATGATTGTTAGCATTGAAAATATTTATCTTTTTCTGGCTTATGTACATGTCATTATCTTACCTAATGGGAGCTGCCATGAGAGTTCTTCATGTTCACACTCAGCTCTCCCTCTACTCTGGAAGAAGACTACAGATTCCATGATGCCCTTACAGCAAGATGTGATGATGAGCAACTGAAAACATTGACTCTAAAAAGTGAAGAGTGACTTTTGATAGCTCACTAAAGTTCCTATTGCAATTTTCTTTTTTTAGGAAAAATGCCTTCTTTTTGGCTGAAATCCCCAAACTTCTTTTGTTCAGACATTTTCCTTTCTAAAGAAAATTTGAAATTGTCCAGAAATGCACAGGGAAGAATTTTAAGGAGAGCTAGTATTTGTTAGAAAATAAGTTATTTTAAGGAAGAAAAAAATACAAACACAGAAGCCTTTCCGTAGGCAAGCAGAGATTTTCTGCACACACACAAAAAAACCTTTATAAAATATTTCCCAATTTGAGCACTGTTATATTTTGACAGTTGTAATTATAATGGCCTGCAGCCTTTGACTTTTCCTTCATGGAGCCTTTGCTGCTAATGCAGAACTGATTTAGGGTCTGGGGTCCCCTACAGCAGCTGACTCCTATTAGATCTTGTTTCCGGCAGTAGGAGTGAGTCGTAAATGACCAGGTAGCCCAAGACAGGCAGGAGGAAGCCCCTCAATGCATGGCTAGAGCACGGAGAAAAATGGTAACTTGGGTCAGCTCAAAGGGAAACAAGAACACAGACACTTTCCAAAGTCCAGTGGATGTAGATGACTTGGGCTTGTAGATGACAGGTTTGATGGGAGTGGCTGGCACCCCTCTGACTTGAAGCCTTCTGAGATCAGTTTGCTTCTTAATGCTGGATAAGGTCCCAGTTAGGAGTCCTGCCTTGTGCCCTGTGTTGCTGGTGTAGGAACACGTGGCAGTGGGAATGGCAGACACACCATACCTCCTGCAGTATTTGATTTATCTTTCCCTGCTCTGCTTTTGCTTTGACACCACCCCCCATCCCAACAAACACACACACACACACACAGTGAGCCCTCTTTGGGTAGCGTGGGAGTTCCTGTGCTGGTGCCATGCAGCAGGCAGAGGAAGGAAGATGAACTGAGTATGGATTGTTGGTGCCTGCCCTCTTTGCAAATGGTGTTTGAGCTGAGCCATTAGTGCTGAGCTCAGCCCCTGACTGATGCTGGGAGCCTGGGAGCACTCTGGCCTCAGGGTCTGTCATGCCCATCCCTCTCAGATAACCTGGTTGCTGACATTTCCTCACTGTGGCTCAGGAAAAGGAGGTTTCCGTACCCTCTTGGGCTGAAGCGTTTCAGACTTTAATGACTCGAGTCTGTGGAACAGAAGCAATAAAGATGTGGGAGAGAAGGAGGGGAAGCAAACTCTCTCTCAAAGGTACCAAAGTGTGTAACACCTCGTAAAGCAGTGGGAACTGGAGCTCAGAAAGTTATTGGAATCAAGACTTTCATCTCCTGTCAATAAAGCGTTATCAGCACCGAGCCTAATTTTCAGCTCTTAATTCCAGATGTGCACATTGGAACTTCATGCCTCTTCTCATGCTGAAACCTGAAGTTAAGTTCAGGCCCCAGGGCAGATGGAAGGTAAACTAGAAAACAGAAGAGTTCTTTCCACTTGTGTCCAAACCCCGGAGTGTATGCCCAAAATTTAATCCCTACTTTCCTGGGTTCCAGTCAAGACGAAAGGATGTGACCTTGCAATGTTCCCTTGATGAGAGAGCAGTACATGGCTGAATTAATAGGAAAGGCCATGAGCTATGGCTTCTTTCAGGTCTAGAAAGAGAGAAGCCATTCAATTTCCTGGACAATCTGAAGCCTTTCACACAGAAAAATTATTTGAACAAAGGCAACTGGCTACATCTTCTCTCCAGAGTGATCATAGTACGGACAGAATTGAAACGATACATTTACTCAATATTGCAGCATAGCCCAGAAGAGGTGGAGACAACACCTCACAGTCTTTACTGTCTTTTATTCATGCCTCCATTGTCTGTTGGTGGAAACACAGCTATGCCAGCTAGAAGCCTGTCGTGGTCTTCCCTTCCAAGCTCATCCTGCAACTCAGTCCTGAGAAGCCAAATGTCTCAAACAATAATCAGTGAGTTGAAATTTTTATGCTGGAAGAAGGTGAATATTGTCACCATTGGAGTACAGGTGAGGACCATGAGGATGAGAATGATCTGGTATTGTTCAGCTGGGGTACAGGAGGTAATATCTAGCCCCCATTGCCTCTGACAGTAGAAGTTTACTGCCTAATTTTATTCACCAGTAGCTGACTATGTTGTTCCACGAGGGTTAGCTGAGATGTGCTCCCACAGCAGCAAGAAGGACACCCCACCTGCTCATGTCCTGCCTTACTTTAGAGAGCAGGTCTTGAGAGATGTGCAGCTCAGGTGGGAATCATACAAGGGTTGAGTTCATTGACAATAACAAGAATATGCCACTTGGATGTCTTCACTGTGCAAAACATGCCCATCACCTGCGCCTCAGGAGACCTCAGGGCACACTTTGCCTCTCTACTGATCTCACTTTGAGATCTCTGTTTGAAGTCACAACAAAAGCAGACAAAATCTCAGGCGGCCAAGGATAAGAGTTGCACAAGGCACTTTCGGCAGCCACTGTACGTGGTAAGATAATTAAATGTAGGGGCTTTTGGGGTAAATGAAAGAGTAGTGCTCTTTTCTTTTGGTCTCAACTATACATTTGCCAAGGAACAATCAGAGAACAGGCAGCTTCTTTCAGTGGCAGACAGCCACACTTTTGGAATCAAGCACACAGGGAGTTGGAGATATTCTTGTACAAAATCCATGGTAAATTATCAGGGAATAGGAAATCCAGAAGAAAAAAAGGCAAAGGGAGAAAGGATAAGAAAGAGAAAATGACGGAGAAATCCCTCTCGTGATTCGCAATGAGTCTTCACGTTCAAAGTGAAAGCAATAGAAACACTAAACATTTTATAGTGCAGCTTCATTTGTTTAGGCTTCCCTACTGAGCATTAAATTTTATGGTACTTTAAAGAGTGCTTGATAGTTTTGTAAAGCCCTGCATTAAACACACACGTACACACACACACGTGCATGCACACACGCAGCTTTAACAACCTCAGCATCCTGTAGTGGCCCAGTACATTCTAATTTTACACTGTGAACTTAATGCAAGGCATCAGAAAACACCTTGCTAGGAGAGAAGTGTTTGATGTTGGAAAGGAGAGAGGAGCAGAAGGAGAGTGTTTGGAAGGAGGCAAACAAGAGCCAACAGAGCCCGCTCCAGCTTGTTCCCAGCAGCCTCATGAGAGCCTGCTCTCGTCAGTGAAGCAACCAGCCTTGTGTGTGTTATCCACAGGAGGTTTGTCTTTCCCTGGGTTGTCATCACATGGGAAGAGACTTGCAGCCAGTCCTCTGCATGCAAACAGACTGGTTTGCAGTGCACAGGGTAGAAGGTGCAGTTGTGCAGCAGAGCGTAGGGCACACAGAGAGCACCAGGTGGGGAGCATGCTCTGCTGACAGACTATCAGATGGATGAACATATTATCTGGACACCAAGGAGACTCCCAGGAGCTGGCCTGGCTTTCCCTGAGCCCAGATGTATTCGGATTTATTGGAAGGAACTAGCACCCTTCAAAGGATTTCCTTTCATGTGCCCCACACTGCACAACCTCCATACCTTCTGCCAAAGCTGTGATGGACTTCTCATGTGATGAGACAGAGTAATGAGGGAGGTCTTAAGCAGGTCTGAAGCTCCAAAAACTTCAAGGATATGCTGGAGGCACTGAAGGACTGTGCTTCCTTGGAAATACCTAATCCCCTTCAGATGAGAAGCTCTAACCTATATGACCCTGGAGCCATGAATCACCCACAAAAGGCTTGACTCTCAGCATGCTTGATTGTCAGGTTAGCAGTGGAAGAAGGGCTTTCTTTATGGTTTTCCCTCAGGAACACTCTGCTCAGGACTTCAGAGGAAGACCATTTATCAACAACTTTTTCTACCCCAACTTCTCTCTATGGCACTCTGAGCTTCTGACTGTGACAAGAAGGTGAATGTCAAGCTGTGGGTACAGATAATGCCATGTTGCCAGTCATGGGGTGTTTCTAGTTCTCCCAGCAAGCTCTGACAAATGGGAAGCTCTTGGTCCAAGCAAGCAGAGCTGTTTTTTCCACACTTTACCTACTGTTGTACATGTTTCTAAGAAGAAAAAGAGCATGGAAACATCTGCTGTGAGAACCAAGTGTTTTTCTGGCTCTAGCTGCAGGTTACAGCTGCCTTTGCATTGAAGCTGCACTTCACAAGATGTCACTCTGTGCCCCACGGTGGCTACACAGCAATTCGTGTAGCACTGCGTGCACATAGAGCTGTGGTCTTCTGCCGTACTCAGCAACTGAGAAGAATTGACAGCAGAGCTTTATGCACCTGCTTTACAAGGCCATGGAGGGCTCTGGTCACCCAGGTGATGGCCTGTCCTGAAGCCTAATGCCTGGGAGGGAACCAAAGGTGCAGAGAGTTGTAGGAGATATGCTGCAAACAACACTCCTTGCACTGCCATACAGACATCTTATGATGTAGCAAGAGGTGGGACAGGGGAGAACAGCACAGAAGTAAACTGGGAGCATGTTTTTCTTTCTCGTTTTACTTCCCAAGTGATAGAACCACTTCACTGAGATCATAGGCTGGCTCTCTTACACAGATCAATGTTCAGCTGCTTTATAGCTTTTTGTTACTTCATTCCTCAATGCCAACATCCACCAACAAGCCCCTAGCCTGGCCAAGCCAAGCCAGGAGTCCAG
>NW_008239553.1:5231860-5256813 GCF_000691975.1 Corvus brachyrhynchos
AAGGGCAACCAGAGCATTCTAGTGTGGTTTCAGGTCTGCATTGTGCCCAGCCAAGACACCAGCTGCTCTTCAAATCTGCCACCAGAAATCACTTGGATTTTTAACAAAACTGTCAACAGGACAGTGAATTCACAGAGGGTTTTTTCCTTCTCAAACACATTCTAAGGAGGAGAACCAAAGACTCTGTGATGGTCAGGCTCCCTGAAAGCCATGTGCTTTAGGCAAAGACAGTCAAGGGATGTGCAAGTTAATTTCCTTGGTTGTCCTTGCAACTTAAGAAGCTAAAGGTGCTATATAAATAGCAGAAGAGTTATATAGATTTAGAACATGCATGTTCTGTATTTTGTAAGCATTTCCTGTATTTAGAGGAGATTTCCAACAGCCCACTAAAAGTGCTTAATACCTATTTTCTTCTAGTGACTCAATTATCTTTGGTTTTAATTGTGTAGGTTAAGCAACAGTACGCCTGAATTGCCCATTAAAAGTTGTATTTTGAGCACCGAGAGAGGGGTATCATGCAGAGAGAGTCACGCTGCTGTGACACAGTGTGGGAGTGTGTCCTAGCACCCTTTCCTCATGCAGTATGAGTTGGACTGAATTGGCACTGGTGTGCTGGCTGGGTCCTAACTCTAAGGCAAAGCAGATTTTGAAACCAGGACCAAGTAAATGAGGACCAAGATTGGGTTATGCACAAGAAGAAATGAAGCCAGGCTAATTAGCCCTGGGGTCTACCTCCAGTGTAAAAGTGTCCCCACACACATGAATCAATTCAGCCTCACCAAGCAAGCAGCCTGAGCCCCATGTCCATGCCACTGAATGGGAAAGCACATATCCTGGCTCAGTCCTGGCTCCCACAGCAAGCCTAGAGCAAAAATCATGATTCTCCAGGATCCCATTTGGCTGCTCCCCTCCCAGATTTTATTGTCTTTGGGAACCCACCACAGGCCAATAACAAATTATGCAGATATAGAAGCTTTTAAAAACATGCTTCTAGTTATTCAGGTGCCTGGTCAAGAGCCACATACTTTTACTTGTGGTACAAATGACTTGTCTTTTTCTTGGGGCCCTCTCCTTTTCTTCTTCCTCTATTTTTATTTCTTGGCTGTTCTGTCTTTCCTGCGAAAGAGAACTGGGGGTGGCTGTTTAAACATCATTAAAGCCAACTACTTCTCACAAAATATATGCTTGCAGGAGTAACCCCATTGCACTGGGGACAAATATATCCTGGTCCCAGAGCTGTCATCACAACCATATGCATTGTACTGTGTCTCTGAATGGATTCGTCCCAAGGTGAATACAGTAATGCTTTAAAGTATTGCATTTGTTAAGTACTCTGTCAGGAGTGTAAATCAGAACAGGACAGCATCCTTTCTGCTGGACAGGCAGGATCCTAGCCGGATCCTGAAGCCTCATGAATGGCAGTCATGGGGACTGAACATCACACCACATGCCCTCCTTGCTGGTGAGGAGGAGCTCAGGCCCAGCTTATGGGAAGATGTTCCCAAACTAGTGCTCACAAGCCCTGCCAGGGTCATAAATCCAGACATACAAACAGAGGCAAGCACTGCAATCCTACTTGCGAGGACAGAAACAAAGCAAAACAAAACAAAGGGCATGGGATCACTAGCATAATGTGTTTTCTAGATAAGTTATTCAAGGCAGCCTTGAAGAATAGTATCTACTTCTTGTGAGCTTGTGCTGCTTCTGGGAACCATAGCAGCATGGGCACCCAAGTATTTCAAGTCTGGCAAAGCCAGTCTGTGCCTAAACTTCACCACATCATTTAAAGTTCAGGATGTGGCTGTTGGGCATTACCAGAAAGAAGTAGCCACAAAATCTGAACTCTCCCCAAGTTTGGGAGTACTCAGATCCCTGCATTCACTTCAGTTTCCTCTCTGGCTTTGTCTGGGAATGTTTGTGCCAGCAACCTACAGAAGAAAATGAAGTCCATTGCACACAGATGCTTGGCCAGCTCTCAGTAATGAAACACGTCTTTATCGTCCACAATTTTTGATTTAAGGAAGGGGCAAAACTGCCCACAGTTTGCAGAGAAAATAAAATATATAAAAAAAGAAGCAAGCCTCAGTGCTTAGGTTGTGAAATGCAGCTTCCTCGGGACAATAAAGACGTGTTTCATTATGGAAAGTGGCCGACCATCTGTGTGTTTTTGCCTCGTATCCCTCAGATCTGGGAAGTAACAAGGCCAGTTTTACACTCACTTTGCTGACTGTAACTGTGCTGACGTGTCTGACTTTGTAAACACTGCCAGCATTTTCGGAGTGAAGACCACATGCCTCCTGCTCCTCTGGGCACGCTCCTCCCGTGGGGTGCAGGGAGCCCTGCCGCTTCCCCTCCTGCAGGCAGAGACATTTGGCAAGTCTTCTGTCTGTTATGAGCTGCTCTGGAGCTGTTCCCTGTGTGGCTGGCAGCCTCTGGCATAGCTGAAATAATCTCAGAGGAGTGACACTCATTCTGTGTGCAGGGCGAGGCGTGACGCCCTACCTTGGGATGAGGCGATGCTAGACAGACCATGCTTCGCTCCTAAAATCCTGCTGTGCCTCCATGCAGGCTGCTCTGCTGCTTGCTCTGCTCATACTGGTTTCCAAGCAAGGGCTGGTTGGACAGATGCACGTGGAGCTGGATGCTTACTGTCTGTACACAGTGTATGGCAACAGCAGTAAAGGTGCCTGGGTCACCCCTCGTTGCCCCTGTGCTTGGCTGCTTGTTCTGAGGGATAGAGAAAAAGGTCTCCAACATGGGCAAAGATGGTGCTGCCACCTCAGAGGCTGCTTTTTCATATCAGCTGCTGCACCTGACCTGTGGGGACTTGCTGGAAAGGAATCCGTGCCCCCACCATGATCTCCAGCCAGAGCCATGCATTCTTAGCCAGACAGAACTTGTGTGGTTGCAGCAATGGGCAGGGTGGTGCTAGAGGAGGCTGCCATGGGAAGGGGAAGGAAGGCTGTTTTCTGTGTGAAGAGTGGGATGGAACAGAGGGTGAGATGTCCCAGGGCTGGCTCCAATTTGGGGTCAAGTCATTCTTGACATGGAGGGTTTCACCTCTCATATCTCACCTGTTGAAGGCCAAACTCTTGCAGATCTTCAGCTTTACAGTTTTGAACATATCCTTTTATGTTTCTGGCTCACTGTGCAGTCTGTATGTCTATCTATGTCTGATGCTTCCTATGGCTATCCAAATGCCAAGGCTGCCACTGGTTAGGAAAAAACTGCTCCAGTTTCAGAAGAGACAGAGCTCTGGGAAGAGTAACAGTTTATACCTATCCAACATGATTGAAGATGTACCAAAATCTACTCAGGCTGCTCCAAAAGCCATCAAAGACAGCATAATGACTCCAGCTGTGACCACCAGCCTTCAGATCAGGTCCTAAATGAAGCCATGTGAACTATATGTGGTCAGAAGAAACAGAGCTCTAAGTGCATAATGTGGCAAAAATATGACATTTTCCAAACAGCGGGTGAACTTATTTAAAATAAAGAGAAAGGGGAGAGGAGAGAAGAGGAAGAGAAGAGGAAGAGAAGAGAAGAGGAAGAGAAGAGGAAGAGAAGAGAAGAGAAGAGAAGAGAAGAGAAGAGAAGAGAAGAGAAGAGAAGAGAAGAGAAGAGAAGAGAAGAGAAGAGAAGAGAAGAGAAGAGAGAAGATGGCCAGAAGAACAGAACAGCACAGGTTTCCTCTGTGTCTGCTCTGAATGGCTAAAAAAGGGTCATACAGCACCAGGAGCCCTCATTTCTAAACATGACACAAGGACCTGATATTGGTGTTTACACAGTCATTTTAGGGAAGAAAGAGAGTTTAATTTCAACAGCACCCCACCTACAAGTGTGCCTGGATATCATTATTGGCAGGTGCATGTAATCACAAAAACACCAATCAAATAATAGAAACATTAAGTTTCAGCTCAAGATCAAAAGAAAGAACCAAAACCTCTACCCTTGCTCAGCCTGATGTGTCAGCCACATGCCTCTCAGTACCTATAGCCTCAAGATTATTCATTCCTCCAAGGCACATATGTTCAGCTCTCTAGGAAAGCTAAGGAACTTCTTGTCCTGGACCCCCACCTGTAAAATCAGTCAGCAGCAGCATTCCTAGGAGCAATGCAATGAAACCAAGCTTGGGGAAATTTCTGGATGGTGAGGTCTTGTAAAGGGCTTTTTGCAAAGCCCCAGGAGCAGCACAGCTCAGGTAACCAATACTGGTGAGCAGATGTCCAGCCGTGCCTACTGAGGGTTTGCAACACCCGTTTGGGGATGGAGAGGGTAGGGCAGGAGAGTCAGGGACAGAGAGGTGACAAGGCAGCATTATTAAAAGTGGGAGAGTTGGTAGAATGGCACTGATCAAAAATCAATGTCCTTCCAAGACTGGAGTCACCTGCCCATCATTTAGATAATTTTAAAACTAGATTATATAAGGAGTTGAAGAAGAAATGGCCTGGATCAGTCCTTCAGTGGGTTCCCAGAGAAAAGCTTGAGGTAGAATTTAACAGCTTTTCCCCGCCAGTTCTAATTTCCATTAAATGGAAGCCTTTGTTTCTGCCAAAACCAGAATGCAAGGTTTCTTTGAAATTC
Source organism: Corvus brachyrhynchos (assembly GCF_000691975.1). Classification (NCBI taxonomy): domain Eukaryota; kingdom Metazoa; phylum Chordata; class Aves; order Passeriformes; family Corvidae; genus Corvus; species Corvus brachyrhynchos. The sequence continues at coordinate 5,236,445 of NW_008239553.1, forward strand.
TTGGCTAAAGGTTCCTCTCTTTGCACCAGGAGAAGCATGGATTTAATTCCACAGCAATCACTGGAGCACACCCAGGCCTCTGGGGTTCAGGCCTGCCCGATGTCCCCGCTATGTCCCCTGTTCCAGCCTTCACACAGACACTGCTCATGTCTGTCCAATGTGCTGAGCAGCTGCCCTGTCACTCAGGAAAAATCAGTCCCGGTCTCCATCAGGCTACACTGTAATGTTTTATTCTTTCTAAACTAACTAGTAGCTGGACCACTAAAATTGGCATTTTAGAGTCACTAAATTGCAGCTACTTGGCATAGTGCACCCAGACAAGCAACGGAAAAAGGAAAGAGAGCAAGGGATTTGTGCACACAGTGTCCAGGTCAACAGTGGTTTATTAGGTCCCATTAACCATATGGTCACGATTATAATAAAAGTCTGAGTTATGGCCAGTGACATGTGCAAACCACCCCTCCCTCCTCAAAAGCCAATATATATATGATGGGTGTAGATTCAATGTGAACACAGACCTATATCACAGGAGTTTTTTAACCCTTTCTGGTCCCTAGGGGAAAGGAAGAAAGACATGAACACAACCAGGCTATGTTTGATAACTCTCCAGGTCAGCAAAGCCTCTCAAAAAATAGAAGCTCTCCTGTTACTGCTCTCCTTTCCTTCAAGTGTTTGCTGTAGCTTCTTGGGCTGGGAGGCCATTCTTATACCACCAGACTGCAGAAATTAGGATACTTTTCATTTCTGAGTGGGCCCAGGTCCTGTTCCCTCTCCCTCTGCCTTGTGAAGAACCTGGGTGGTTCTTCCGAGCTGTGTAACGCAGAGCAGAATTTGTCCCTGAATATTTCTGAGCAGTTTTGTAATGGCATAGCTCTGGACTGAAACACCTGCATGCTGACCCTTGCAGGTGAGAAAATACTCTTGGTGCTGTGAAGTCATGCCATTTCTTCAGTACCACTCATGGAGGGTGTTCACAGTACTCCGCTGGTGTGTAATCATTGGACATGTGAGATGCAAAGACTCTTCAACTATTTCATGTGTCAAAGAGCCAAGGTAAAAACAGGCACTGGCTAACGTAAGTGATAACATTAGTGACAGAGCTAGAAAGAAAATTCAGAGATCATGAGTAGGAAGAAGCAGAAAAAATTTCAGAGGTATTTTCCTGGCCAGGCCAGAGAAAGAAACAGAGAAAAAGAATATGCAATTTTAAAAATTCTTTCCATTTTAATCATTGCGGAAGTTAATAACCCCTGGAATGAAATTTAAATGTGTGACTTTCTGCTTAGGCAATGTGCCTTTGAAACAGAAAGAGGCAGTGGCTCCTCCCAGGCTGCCTCCTCCTCTGCACTGCAGGGCAGGCAGCAGCAGGTCTGTGGCTCCCTCCCCTGCAGCTGCAGGAGGCTGGGACAAGGCCTGTGTGCCCTCAGCCTCCCACAGCTACAGACAAGGGACACAGAGGCCTGGAGGCCCACACAGAGCCCATGGCCAACCCAGCACCATCCCTCTGGCCACTGCTGCTTCCAAGCCCTCTAGAGAGGTGATGGGACCAGCAGCTCTGCCATGTTGAGTCTGGCTCTTTGCCTCAAGGTCTCTGAGTCTGTGAGATAGCTCCAATGAAATCCACACTCTGTCCTGTCTTTCCATGTGATTAATTTGCTGGAGAGGTTGTTTTCTCTCAGTGCTCCTTCCTTAGCCTGCATGTTGGCATCTTGTCCTCCTGTGTGAACACACACCAGGCAGATCTCCAGATCTTGTATACTGGGGCATGTCTGGTGACACGCCACCCTAGTTATGCCCTTTGACCATAAACAATGATATTATAAAAGATATTTCCATTTCCTGGCTCTGGGAAGAATCCAAATCTAGCTCTTCACGGTTTGGATACATCATCGCTACGGCATGGAAGGACTCCTCCCCTGCCCTGTTACAGGGCTTGTCTGAAAAGCAACAGAGTTTGTGCCTTGATCAAGGCTTGGAGTGAGGCTGGTGGCAGAGAGCAGGCCCATGCAGCAAGGCACAGATGGTCACTGCAGGCAGGGGAGCAGTGGCTCTGGTGACTGCTGAGGAAGACCTGGAATTTGGGAAAGATTATAACTGCATGCAGCAGTGGTCAACATGTGAAGCCCACTGGGGACAATACCTGGGTCTGTCCTCTCCTCGGGCATCTTAGCAGTCTGCAAACACTGCAGCCAAACAATTCCCAACGTGCGTCCATCATGCCTAAACCATGTACTTATCCATCCTCTCTCCCAACGTGGCTGCATGTTCGGCCTCAGCCCAAAGTCACGCAAAACTCAGCTGTTAGCACTTATCTGAGCACCCCCTCCTGACACACAACCCACCCATCCCCTCCACTCAGCAGCTTCCTAAATCTCTGTCCAGAGGAGTGATTTGCCTCAGGGATTCAGTTCTCTTGGAGAAAAGGTCCCGGTCAGGAGCTCAGCTCACCTTTCCATCACTGGGAGATGGAGAGTTTCAGACAGCAAATCCTAGGACATAAATAAAAGTTTGGTCGAAACTTGGAAAGTGCCGGACGTGCAAAGAAATGACCTATAAGGTAAAAGTCAAAGATAAATAAGAACAGTTCATGTAAACTGTGTGCTCATCTTAACAATAAACAGAGCGGCTGCCGCAGCGAAACTTGAAAGGGCTCCACTCTGCAAAGATGAATGGTTTGCTGAGGCTGCTCTGGGCTCCGTTTGAGGGGCTTCAGCATGAGTAATTGGGTGTGAGAAGCACTGGCTCACCAGGGCCAGAGCAGGCGAGCTCCAAGGAGGGGAGCGTAATGATCACTGGGGTTATTTATTGTTTCGTTTGCTCATTAGCTTGGCATCACCTTAGCTCTCCAGCCGCAGCGCGTGACAGCTTTGAACTGGCGCCCCGGGTGTCGCGGACGCTGTGACATGCGGTTTGATGTGTGCCCCGCAGCTCCCGTAGGATTTCCGCTCTCCGCTCTGCTCAGCCCAGATGTCCAGCTGGGGATAAATCACCCTTCCCTCCCCAGAACAGCTCAGGGCTTTATTGGTATTATCTATCATTGTATAGTCCTTGTCTGGACGCGTGCAAGCTTACTGTCTCTCAACAGTGAGGGCAGGATTTCAGAGTGCTGGGAGAGCTAAAACATGGGGAGCTAAAGCCTTGTGGGTTTCCCCAGGCTCACTATTCATCACAGGCAGCGTGAGGAACTGGAGACAGGACTGGGATGTAGCACGGTTGGTTCTGGCTGAAGGCTCTTGCCTGCAGAGGGGCAAGCTCTGCAGAAAGCCCATGCACCACTCCCCAGGAGCCTGGCAGAGTCAGTTCTGCTCTCTGTGCCTCTTGGCTGGAGGCTGGCTGAACTTGCAGTCCCTTTACCCCCTCGGCAAGGGCAAGTCTTCCTTGCTGGCACTGCCTGGCCTGAGCGGTGTTGGAGAAGATGCAATGTTAAAAGACAAGCCCAAGGAGAAAAGAGGAACTTGGAGAGAAACTGTCAGTCCAGGAACACCTGCTCCAGTCCAAAACAGCTGCACAAATGCCAGTTGACTGCTTTTAAATGTAACGTATGACTGAGGCTTTGGTCCAACAGTTGTGGACTTCAGCAAGCCATCTGCACAAAGGGAGACTGCCAGTATCAACATTTTGTGCCATTAACCACCTTCATTCCTTTTATTTGGCACCAATTTTCCCCTAACCTAAAGAAGGTGTGTGTTACAAGTGACAGACAGAGACCAGAGGCTTCCTTAAGCCACCCTGATGTGACTTGTGATCATGACAACGTGTCATGCAACTGCCATGATAAAATACAAGCTCACCAAAACTACACTGGCAGGAGAATGCCAAGAAAACATCTCTGTGGTTGAGAAAGGTGAATAAGATCCCAAACTGCCCAATTGCAGCAGCATTTACGCTGTCCTAGTTCCCTAGCAGATCCGAGATCCGGTCCACTTGTCTTTCCCTCACTTTTCATTAAGAGGGTTTGACCATGTTCTGTTAATGGCTTGCTAGACCCTATTACTTAGGGTGAGCTTTAGAAAAGCATTTATGATCAGAAATGGGCACATCATCAAACGTGGGTAGGCAGCTCCATTGCTCAACCTCCTACATCCTAGTGATGCCTATCAGTTAATGGAATGAGAGCTCAGTGGCAAAGGAAACACGGGAATTCCTCTCTCCCTCCTTTCATAAAAAACATCTGACTAGCAAAAGCTGATGTAAACAACTAAATGTTTCAAGATACAGCAAAAAGTATCAGGCTTTCAGTTCTGCTGGGGGAAAGTTCAAAAGTCCTCTGCCAAGAATTTTATGCACTCAGACAGGGAAAATTGTCAAGACCCTTTTAGAAGCTCCTAGTTGTTGGTAAAGAGCTCATGACATCTAATGCAGAGAACAACAGTAAGCACATGGCTTGGCCAAATTCAGTAATATATCCAGGGGGATGGATGTGAGAGGCATTAGAAGGCAAAAAGGTGTTTTGATGCTGTAGAGCCACTCACAAAAAAAAGGTGTTTTTTTCTGTGAGTGCCCACACAGGAGACATCCTCCTAACTTCTCTGGAGACAGAACTACAATGCTGCCATGTGTTGCTCTGAGCATCCATCCTGGCACAACCATCCTGCAAATGCCTCTGTAGTCTCACCAGCAGTTTTCAAGTTTTAGATAATACTGACAGCCTTTTACCCTGATTTCTCCCCAACTCCCTTCCCACCCTCCCATCCCAGCTCGATGCAACACGAGCAGCAGATCTCCCTTTTCAGGGCTGTTTTCCCATTTTTCCCTGTGATGCTCTGCTCTGACATGTGCCCCACATATGGGCCAATGTTTGGCCCCCTGGGGTTGCAGGCAGGGGGGCAGCTGCATGGCATGGATGATACCCTTATTAACACACTTCCTCTCCGCATTCTCAGACTGGATGTCTCTGAAATGCTTTGGGTGGTGGTCCCAGTTCTCTGCCACCCCTCCTGCACTGGCACAGAGCATTGCTAGGAAGGGCAAAGCCAGGTTTTGCAACAGTGCCTCCATTCCCTCCTTTCGAGCTGTGAATGCACAGTGGCTCTGTGTCTGGGCTTCCCCCACTGTTCCACCTGGAGCCATCCAGGTGAGCGTGGATGCAGTACCCAGGTAAGTGGACCCCAAAGAGTCCCTGGAAGCCTGAGGCAAAAGAGTGCTCCAGCTGAAAAACCCAAGTGCACCTCTGTGATGCTGGCTGACAGACATTAAAGGCATCTATTTCAGCTCCTTGGAGCCAGATGCCTCCTCCTTCCTCTGCTGGGCAGAGAGCCGGCTCAGCATGGAGTTTTCTCTCCCATTTCCTAGGGATGTCAGTCAAAACCAGGCTCTTGGAAGTTCAAGCGTGGCCAAAAGGAAGCAGATTTCAAAACACACCCCTCCCTCCATTCCCCCCTTCCTAGGCCTTTTGTTTCCAGTTCCCCCTCCTCCCATCAAAGAAAGAAACAAGAAAAGATTCTGGAGTCACCAAGCCATGATCTATCATTCTTTCAGGGGAGTTTCTTCTAATATTAATCAACACAAGCCTCTCTCCCCGCCTCCCCTACCCCAGGGGAACAGTGGGCTTGGAAAGCTCAAGCGGGTTTCGAATGGATCTTGCAGCGAAATTCCTTAGTTCTCAGTTGGAGCAAGATGGTGTCGGTGCAGTTGCCAGGCTTTCTGAGATTCGTGGAAGATAAATGAGATTCACTGCCTATTGCCTAGTGCCATGAAGGAACAGGACACCCAGAAACTCCTCTGTTTTTTGCAAATGAGGGCCAGAGCCCCTGCTTTGCTGCAATTGTCCCCAGCAAAGAAGGTGAGACTCCAGCTGGGAGCTGATGACACACACCTTCTGTATTTTGCTTTTCAACCCTGAACTGGATCGCAGAAGCATAAAGATTATCCTAAGTATGTCAGCTGCTGACAGACCTCTGGGGGTGGCTTCAAAGTGGCACAGAGTAAAAGTACAATTTCTCAGGCCACTTTTTCCCCTTCAGGTTCCTCCCCTTGGTCTCTCAGGGGGTTCCAGCAGATCAGCACAGGAGTGAGCTCTTTCCTTCCTGTGCCCAGTGGTGACAGCCTTGCACTAGGACATGAGGCAAGTTTGGGCAGTCTGAAGGGTGCAAAGGGACTAAAGAGATGCAGAGAAGTTGCCTTGTCCTGCAATCTCTGCCCCAAGTACAACATGAATGCCTCTGGTGTTAAGCTCTGCAGATGAGCCAAGGAATGTCCTCAGTGGCTGCCAAGTGGGACACTCCTGTTTGTGCAGTTCAAGATGCTGGCTGGCCTCCCCTCAGGCCAGGGCCTGGGCCTGTAGACAGCAAGAGGCTTACAAAGAGCTTCCAGCTCATCCTTTCCTGGAGGTAAAGCAGGTGTCCAGCCAGTGGAAATTAAAACTATTACTCCATCACTGCTAATCTGGCTGTTTTGCAAAATATCATTTGCAAAACTTTGCACCCAGGCTGTTGAAATAATATTGCCACTAGATTTACTCCAGTCCATTAAAACCACAGTGGTGGTTCTCTAATCTTTCATGAACCCTTGCCAGCTCTGCTGACTTCATGGGTTTTGGCATGATCTCTGCCCTCACATCCCTTTGACTTCTTCTTTCTTTTGTTATTTATTTCATTTAAGCATTAAGAACCAATAAGAAACTGTGTTACTAGTCCTCCTGATAGCTCTAAAGACACAATAGATGAGGGAGAGCAAAGGGAAGTCTTCCAAGATCCTGCATGAGAACCTGGGTGCTGAAGCATAAGTGGACTGCACCACCCATGAAAGATTTCCTGAGAGTCAAACCAAGTCACAGCAGAAGAATTTTCTGATAAAATAGTGTGGCCTCCCAAACACTTTGTTTAAGACAGCTAATTAATCTAATGTATAAAGATGGTAACATGAATATCCTCCACTACCAAAAGTAGGGACTGACTCTAAACTTACAGAAGTCTCCTTCTGATGACAGATAGTCTGGTAACAATCCCTTCAGTATATGCTACCAGCAACAAAGGTGTCCTCTCTAGATCATGATCTCCAGAATACTCTGGCCATATTTTATTCACTTTTTATCTCAGTCTAAAGGGAGATGATTTCATACTCCCTGATTTCTGATTTTCATTCCCATAGAAAAATACTTAATAATAGGTTTTTTTCCAGCTATAATAATAATAATGCTGGAGTTTCAAAAATACTATTTGATTTGGTTTGTTTTATCATTTCATTTATTGGTATGTTCTTATTGCTTCCACTATTTCATTGCACTTCACCATAAACACATGCTGGACACTTGGAAGTAGTATAAAAAGGATAGCAAACATAATGTAGAAAGGAAGGAAGACAAAATGGTATTTTGAAATTTGACACTTTTCCAAAACCAGAAGCAGTATTTTTCTGAAACAATAGCTTTTATAAATGTCTGAGATTATCTTAAAATTCTGCTTCACTGAAAATTATAAACATATTAGTTTTCATTTTTAGTTTAGACAGAAAGGAAACTCATCGGTGACGACATCTCCTGTACAAGCAGCATTCAGAGGCTGAAGTAGCTCTCGGTCTGTGTCTTTAAGAAGGAGGGATGACAAGGGGCTGGCGTGCAGTGGCTGTTAGCATTTCCAAGATGCTTTGTATTATGGCAGGGCAGAAGAGTTGACAGTCTCTTCTCAGTTCTGTGGTTAGCTGGCTACAGGCATGCAGTCATTACTTTATATTAATGTGAGATGTGAACATTGTTTTGCTGGTTGTAATTATTCTCCAACTGGTACAACCTTAAAAATTACAGCTTTGGAGGATCTCTTCCTCTGTAGTTCTTCCTGGGAGTCGCTGCCTGGGTCGGTTCCCAATAATGAGATTTTCTAAGGAGGCTGGGAAAGTATTGATTGATTTATTTGCTTTTGGATGCTAATTAACTTTGATGTTCTGCAGCCACACTCCTGGCTGCCATACTGCATGCAGGGGAACACTGAAGCTGGGCCTCTGTTTAGGAACAGGACCACTGTGGGGGTCAGATGGGAATAAGTGTCACTGGTTTGTGTTGCATTTCCTGAGCCTGAAGCAGAAACCTTTCTGAAGGGCTCTTCTTTTCACAGGACATGCCAATGGACAGGAGCAGGGGAGTCCTTGCACACCAGGCTTTTCTAGTATGGGCAAGGCAGAAGGAGATGCCCCAGTGTGGGGCTGCCTTCCGGTGAGCTGAGAGTGAGAACTGTCCCCCCCATCCAGGAAACTGTACCTTCTGGCAAAGGTTGTCCTGCAGCCACTAGGGCCTCCAACTTCCATGCTGACAAAAGCAAGGCAAAGACATCTGAAACAATTGCTTAAGCAGTGATGAAAGGGATCAGCCTGCCTTTATCTCCACAAAAGACAGTGTCATCAGTCTTTGCACCATATTTCAGCACTGTTCTCTCCACCGAGCCTGCCAGTGAGGGGCTGTGCAGCTGTGCAAGCAGATGTGGTGATGGCTTCAGTGTTGTTGAGTCTAAGGTTTGGATGAAACCCAAGTGGCTTCTCCCACACAGGCGAGAGCCATCAGCAGACATGACCTCTGGTAACACTCAGCTCTCAACGGGATCATAACCAGAGCCTTCCCCTCCACCACCATAGCCCCTCAGCACGCTTTGAAATGAGGTGCTGGAAAGCCAAGAAGCACACATGAGCCCTGCTAGGCTTTGGGATCATGTTGCTGTGGCACAATAATCCTCAGGCCAGCAGAGGGAATTTAGAAAGGAACATAGTTAGCTAATGCCACACACTGATGTTCCCTCCTCAGCCCAACACTGACAAACACACCAAAGGTGTCTGGCCTTCAGCTAGGGTGCACAGTGTGCTTCAAGATCCAAGTGAAACTGCAACATTCAAACTCTTTGCATGCTGGAAGTGCAATCATGTTTTTCTTCTTTACTGCCTCCCTCTCCACTCTCTCCTGGTTTTGTCATAGCGTACATCAGGGCCAAGTGAAATAGGAGTGGAGAGATGCACTCATTTCTTCTGGTACTGCAAAACAGAGATGGCCTTTTTTACAGGGGAAACAACCCTGTGCTTACAGAATACCATTTTAAGAGCTCTAACTCTTAAATGTTTACATGATGCTGCATCTACTAGAGCAACACATGTGATACCCACATTTCTAGTAGCAGCCTCCTCAGCCATCATTTTGCCACACACATAAGTCAGCAAGACCTCCTGCATGTTGCTCTTGGAGCTCTGGCTTTGTGCCTCTCATCCAACCAATTTATACCACACTCACAGTATTTAGCAGCTTGCCACAGTGCCAGAGCCAAGGCATAAATCCCTTGTGGGGAGTTGTGCTATAAATGTCCACTTGGACCTCTACACTGCCAGGATGAATCAGGCCATCCCCTGGGGCCACCAGGAAGTGGCCTCTTCCCTGCTCCTAGTCACGCAGTCACCCTTAGGGTGGAGAGGGCCAGGTACCTACTGCTGCTGCTTAGGAAGGACCCAATCTGTCTGGAGCATGGTGCTGTTGTTCAAGCACAGGATACAACATGCTGCCTGTCCTTTCAGTTGTGTCCAACTCTGGGTAGAGGCCCCAGTTATCAATAGGTGACATAAGGGTTTGAGACCTGGACAGCTTGGTAGCTGCCTTTTTATGTCATATCTTAAAAGCCAGTCTACAAATGATGCTACTGAAGAGGTGAGTGAGGAGAGCCTCAGTTAAAGGGGAAAATTCACTCTTGAGCAGGATGCAGAGAGCCTCACTGAACTTAGGGTGAGACAACTAAAGCTCTGCCCTGTGGGGAGGGATCTAGCACAGAAGATGGCCCAAAGGAGCAAAATCAAACTGTTTTCACATTGCAGCAAGAGGTGGCAAGATGAGAACAAGCAAGAAAAGCTGTGGAGATACCTCTTCCTGCTTGTGATATGGAGGCAGCAGAGAGCTGGTGCTGCTCATCAGCAGGGTGGGTGCAATTATCCCTCTAGAGAGCAGGCAAGTAGTAGGGTGTAATCATTCATTCACAGTAAACTGATCTTTGGTCTCCTGCTTCCTCTCCCTTTCTAATCCTGGCTCTGATCCTCCATGATTACTCAGATATCAAACTCCTCTTTAGCTGCCATGACGTGCGCTAAAAATCCAGCCATGTGCCAGTGGTCTGAGCTTAGTGACAGATCAGTGGGTGCTATGGGATCGTTCGTTGAGCTCTCAGACAATGAAAGGACAGTTTTTTCCAAACCTTCTTACTGACTGCCAAATTTAATGAAGATACATATTGGGACAGTCAGCACTTTAGGTGGTGAGACCATCAGTTGTCTTCTGCAATGAAAAGGGCATTTTTTTCACCCCTCTAGTTACTGAAGCTTATTGAGAGAGACTGCAAGAGATGAGTTATCCCAGCTGAAGAGTCTGGGCCTGCTAAATCTCGTAGGGTGGCTAGCTGGGCAGCACTATTGCAACACAAAGATGACTCAGCCACATAGCATCTTTGTTGGCATCCCATTAACTGCTGTGGAGACGATTATTTCTTTATTACTAAACCAAGCCTGTCAGTGGCTTGGGGCATTTCTACGAAAAATGTAATAGAGGAGGAATAATAATTCAAAACATGTCAGACCAGAAAGCCATGGCTCATCATATCAGACTCCTTCTGCCTGAAAATCAACCAGTTCAGATCGTTCAGAGTGGGTGAACCACCGCCAAGGATGCTCTTGACTTCACCGAAGGCAGCGCATCCTTCCAGGAAAGCAGGATCCTCTTCTCATACAAGTGCCCTTACAAATACAGAAACAGAGGAGAGCAGAGTAATTCTCAGAGTAGAAGCTACATCAGCAGAACTGACTCAGAAGAGAAATTTGCTTTTCAAAGTTTTCCAAGAGGCGTCAGCTGCTCCTGGGTGAAGTGATGCTAGCAGGCAGCATCCAAGTTACTTTCCCACTGTGGGAACTGAACCCTTTTAAAACTGTTTTGACTGTAACCAAGGAATTAGGGAGATGGATGAAGCCAGCCGAAAGTGTGACAATCTCCTAAAGGCACACAGATGGTAAGCAGACGCTGCAAACTGATTCACTTTGAGCGATCACTTTCCTGAAGCACATTTTGGACGGTTTTCAACCTCTCTGAGGACCTGAGGAAAACCGTAACTTCTCCAAGGCAAAATGAGAGGCGGGAAGGGAGAAGGAAAAAAAGCATGATTTTTCCTTGAAATGCACATTCACACATAGTTAGTTATTTATTTGCCCTTTGACATTGAGAGAAGCTCATCTCCAAGAATGATCACCCGTGGCTCAGCCCAGATGGAGGTGGGCTACAAATTTCATTGCTAGTGCTAACCATGAAAAAATGTTCCCATTTTACCAGAAACCACAATCTCCCATAGTTCCCAGACTGCTCAAGTGATGTATAGCTTGGTAATTGTCCTGAAAGATAAGGGAAAGCCTCCTCTGTGGTTGCATTTGATATTGGCCTGATGTATGGGATTGCTCAGTGCCGCTCGGTGGAGAGTGTCTAGAGACAGTGTGGAATATGCTTCTCTGCCTCTTCTCGCTGGGGAAACTCTGCTGGTGGCAAGCAGGATCCTGAGGCTTGAAAATTGCTTTCCCACATCTAACATCCCTTTCATAGCAGCCTTAGTCAGTTTTTGGCATGAGGACTAGAATTAAAGAGTTGTTTATAGCTGCTCCAGAGCCTCCTCTGCAGTGCTACCACCCCTGTGGCACCCCTGCACCAGGGACTAAGTGGAGCTGCTGAGACAACTCAAAAGGGTAGGAGTGAAATGGGGCATGGTGGGGAAAGTCTTGCAAGTGGAAGAGGGAAAAATGTTCTGGAGAGGGAAGTCTTCACCCACAGCAAGTGACAGAAGCTCTGTTTCTTGTGTCAGAGGAAGTGTCTGTGGACAAACCCCTGACTGATTGACTATTAGAAACACTGGTTGTTGAAAATCCAGCTAACCAGATGAAGCCTGATACAGAAATCTTCCAGCTTGGTGCTATATGGAAGAGATGGACCACTTAAGGTTTTCAGATAAAACTCTGTGATGTCTATTTTTCCACTTTCCACAGAGAAACGGGAATCCTGTCAATAATTTGTGGTAAGATTGTCCAAGTAATAGGGACAAGCAGCTGCTAGACAGTGTGTCCATCCTCATCCAAACCCAGTGTCTCACAGCCGTGAAAGTCGAGGATACCCCGCTCACCCCACGCAAGCACAGCAAAAGGATGATATTTATCTCAGCATCTGCTCTAAGAAAACGCTGGCACACTTTGCAAAAGTTATTTTGCATTGGGGATCTTCAATCTGATGAACATTCCTCTGTGATTTTAAAAGGATTTAAAAGTAAGCTTCACACAGATTTTGCCAACTTGCTCTCACTGGTTTCAGTGAAGATGTACTAGGCCTGCAAAGAGCACTTATGTGCAAAACAGCTCGTAAAAAGAAATATACAGTGCTTTGTTCTCCCACAGGAGGGCTAGTGAATTATTTGGATAGAACCCACATGAAGTAAGACGTTATTGGTAGATACTATTTTCCAGATCCTCAGCTGCTGTTATGTGGTATACTTCCCTCGTTTATACTAGCTGAGAGTCTAGTCTCCAGGTCTCCAGATCAGAATTAAGCAAGACACCAAGAAGTCTTTGGAGAAAGGAGCTTTTATTTGAGGGGACTGCCAAACACATTAGATTTGGACAACTTTCTCTCAGAGATTTAATCTCAGAGGAACTGGCAGAACAGAAAAGGCCCAGAAACAGAAGTGAATCAAGCACATTAGCACATTTATGCTATGAGCCACAGCATTTTCCATGTAGTTGCAAATATCTGAAGTCTCTAAAGCAGAGAGTTCCAGTGTAGCTTTTGTCACTGAAAAACTGGCTTGCACTACACATAAATTGAAAAGGATTTCCCTACCAAGTAATTCTTATATACCGTAAAGAAATCGGGTTCTAGTGCAAAAAAGCTGAAATCGCCTCCCCCCTCTCCGAATGCTTTCCACTACAATATGAAGAAAGCTTAGAAGTATCCCTTGCCTTTTCTGTTTCTGCTCAAGGGCAAAGAGTGTGCTCTTATTTGGTGTTATTTTGAAATTATTCAAAAAATACAATTTCATTAATTCAGTGAAGTAACACTTTGTATTCCTCTTGAATGACTGTGAACTTCTCTAGCACTTATTAGAGGGTGAGTCAAGCCAGCCCTAGCTCTCTGTAACAAAAACTAAATCAAATTAGACAATGAATATATTACTTTCTCAAAGTAAAACAGTAACTAAAAATAAGTATTTGAATTTCCTAAAAACATTCAAAACGGATGGGAAGCATACAGCAAAGCTATACAGCTGGGGGGGAGAGAAATGGAGTCCCACATTTTGTGAGTTCTCCATATTGCTAATCACGGGGGAGTCGTGGTGCACCACTGAAACTTAGGAGTGCTTTATATGGTGCAAATAACAAATATTCGTCCCCAGGAGAGCACTATTGGAGATCTAGCCCCAGATTTGAGACTAAAGGGAGACACCAAGTGGAAGAAAGACTCATGACTAATTGCAACTTGCCAGCGGCCCTCAGGGATTTAACTCCTCCGTGTGGTTTGCTGCAGCTTTATGTGCCTAAGTAGGTGATGCAGGGGTGCATTTGGGCACTTCACTGGCCATGTGGTCATTGAAACTTGCATCTGTGTGAGAAAAGAGAGTGAGGTAAAGGCAGGAAACAGATTCTTTCCAATGCAAGATTTAAAAAGGGTTAACATAGTAAGGAGGAACTTGGATGCCTTAATAAATGAAATTGAAGGGAATTAAGTCTCTAAATACTTCTGTGGATCTGAGCTTATGTAAGAGGTATTAGTGTCATAGGATTGTTTGTTCCTCTCGCCTTGCTCCTTCAGGTAAATCGTGCCAGTGTTGCACAATTCCCTGAGAAAATACCCAGCCTGCCAGTACCGGCTCCCAAATGCTCCCATTTGCTTGGGCAGACCTTGAACTGGGTTCTCCTTCCTCGGGTTTCCTGAAGTGTTCACGTTAACTGGACTGAAAAGGATGACTTCTCACCAGTCTCTGGAGCTGTGGGGTGTGGAAATAATACCGCCTAGGCAAGAGCATCTCTCCTGGCACACCCCTCACTCAGATCAACAGGGATCAGCAATGTTCATTCATCTCAGTCCAATGTAAAAGAAAGTTAAAAGAATTTCAAGATATAGATGAATGTTCAAAAACATTTATTCAGCCTTCTATCAGATGAAGCTGGTCTAGGTCAACATGGGTGCCAGAAATGAATCGTGTATGAGATCTGCCCAGATGAGTCCATGTTTCTCTAGTGCCAATTCTCTTCTTCATATTTTGAAAGACAAGGGCAGATGCATTCAGCTCTGCATTCAAACTACGAACTTATCAGCACTCTGGATCCTTCTTCCTACCGTGCAGAAAAATGCATATACTTAGCCAGGCAGCCCAACCTCAGGAGGACTGTTATGGAAAGATATTAAGGAAAACAGCTCAAATCTTGTGGGAGGCAAGGAATCTCATAGTGATTTGGCATTTTGTAACCTCACAGTGCAAAGCTGCACATAAAATCCAGAATATCACTTCAGTCTGCAAATATTAGATCAAAAGAAGTTTATAGATGAAACTTACTGTGCTCCAGCAATCTACCTTTAGAAACAAGATTGTACTTGGCTCCTGGAAGAACAGTGGATATCCTTGCTGCCCTTTGAACAAGAGGTTGGGATTCAAAATAACCCCAGCAAGCAACCAAGCCCTGTGCAGCCACTTGCTCACTTCCCACCAACAGGATTGGCAGGGGAATTGGAAGGGTAAAAGCTGTAAAACTCTTGGTTTGAGAGAAAGACAGTTTAATCAAAAAAAGGAAACAAAGCCAGGCACACAAACAAATCAAAACATGGAATTAATTCAGTTCTTCCCATGGACAAGCAGGTGTTCAGCCACCTCCAGGAGAGCACGGCCCCATCACATGCAATGGTTACTTGGGAAGACAAATGCCACCACTCCAAATGTCCCCTCTTCTTCCTTTTCCCCCACAGTTTACATACTGAGCATGATGCCATGTGGTCTGGAATATCCCTTTGGTGAGTTGGGGTCACCTGTCCTGGCTGTGTCTCCTCCCAACCTCCCATGCACTCTCAACTTTCTCACCACTGAGGCAGCATGAAAAGCAGAAAGGGCCTTTGCTCTGTGTGAGCCCTGCTCAGCAGTAACAAAAACACTTCTGTTATCAACCCTGCGTTCAGCACAGATCCTAAACACAGCCCTGTGCCAGCCACTGGGAAGGAAAGTAACTCTACCCCAGACAAAATCAGCATGCCTGCAAAAGACACAAACAAAACACCTTGTATCTCCAAGGAAATAGAGCACACCTAAAGAAGCAGGATACTGCTACGTAAGAGGAAGCAAAAAAAAAAATTGGTGTCTACTACAGAAGCCTCAGGAAAACAGTCAAGTTCTTCAGGTATTCATCCATATCTACAGGTTTTTAAAAGGACTGAGTCTGAATGCCACCTGTTTGAAATTAATTTCTGGTTATCAAGGATGACTGCAAAAGGCACAAGGAGGATTGTAAAATTGGGTTAAGTCCTAGATCCACCTAGTTTCACGAAGTTCCACTGTGAGTGGTGTTAGCCCAGGCATGCCCATGGGCTCAGCAAAACAAGCAAGAGCTCCTTAGTGAGTGGGAGGCATTTCTGAAACCCATCAAGAAATTTTCTGTCTTATCTGCCTCAAATGAGCAAGCCCGTGGCAACAGTCATGGACTCTTAATCCAGAGACATCTGTGACCTGCTCCAGACCTTTTGAGATTTGTTTCTATGAGGACTTCTTTTAAAAGGGAGAAATTATGGTAAGCACAGGATGGCATATCTTGATGATTTGTTCCAGCAAATTTCCCATCTCAAGGGTCAGATAGATATCCAACAGGTATGAGGGCACAGGCTTCCATACTTGCTACTGCTTAACAGATCCCAAAAATGTAGAGTTCAATAGTCCCAAATCTAGTGTGTAGGAAGATACATACCTGTGTGCTGGATTTTCCAGCACTTATTGAAGGGGATCAACATTTTCTCACAAAATACCAAGTTTGGGAGTGCAGTCACCTCTGTAATAGTCAGCCGTGAGGGACCCATACCAGGATCCAAAACAACCCAACTACAGACAAATCTGCTTCCCAGTTATACATACGGTGCCTCTGGCAGAACAGTTTACTTTTAGCTTATCGAAGTCCAGCTTCTGGAAAACTTCAATTGCCTGCATTTCTCATTTCATCCAGGGGAGGGCAACTGGTCATCAGGAAGATAAGATCCGTTTACTAAAGCTGCCGTGCACTTGGTAGTCCTAAAGCACAGAATATTAAAAATATTTTAGTCCTGAAAGCATACCTTTCGATAAACATGTCTTCCTCTAATATAAATTAAAATAGTCCCCTCTTGCCACACAAGCTTCAGCAACCACTGCACTTCTATGGCTGTTCACTCTAACCATTATTCTTTGTATATAATGAATCTGATAGTAAATCACAGCTTGGGGTAAATAAAAGAGGATTCCACTTACGGTGCCATGAACACACTTCAAATTAGACTTGACAAAATCTGTAATTTTAAATTGTGCTTTGCATTCTTTCTCTTTTATACTGTGCTATCAGATACTAACCATAAACTCTATGTTGTTTGGTTATTTTGTTTTTAACTTTGAGTTTAAACAGAAACACCCCCACCCCCTCCCCTGCACAGCAATTCTTTGCTCTATTTTTGAAGTCTTTTCTCCTTGTCAAAGCAACTTTGAAAGAACATGTTTTTTTAAAGTTAGGCAGTTTGTACTAATAATTACAGCCCTTGTCACTACATCACCTGGACCACTCAATGTCTTGGTCCTATCAGCAAAGAAATCCTTCCTCTCTTAAAGTCACAGTAATGTGTGGCCAATTCAAAGACTTTTTAAGGGAAATAGATATACAAACATTAGAAATCCTGTTTCTCTGTTCTCCCTAATGCCAAAGACTAATTTCCTCCTTCTGGTGCATGCAACACTGGGAAGCAACCTGTGCCAGCTGAACCTCAGACCCTTTATTCTCAGAGATCCTCTGAGACTAAAGAAGTTTGGTCCCTTCCACTCTGCAGCTTGCAGCCAAACAACCCTGAGACCTTCCATCCCAGCTTCAGAGAGACATGAAGAGCTGCCTGTACATAAAATGATGGAAACTTTCTTGCTTGCATCTGACTGTTCCAGGAATGGCCCCTACCCAGACAGACATGGGCTTACCAACAGAGAATGAGGGGACTGTAGCTGCCTCCATCATTATCAGCCACCCATAATTAGCAGCCACCCATGCCATATTTGTGCTTTCCATTGCAAAGCAGTGGGAACTGTGCAGCTTCTCACAACCCTGGGCAAGGTTGCAAGCAGCCATAAAAGCACAGCCAGCCAGCTCTGTGCAGGGCATTAGTATTCCCCTGTGCCTGAGGAAACAGACCTTGTACAAATGATTCAGAACCTGTACGAGGCTGCATCGCAAGGACTTGGACTCCTGTGCAGACTTCCCTTGTTTACCCACAGAATAGGCCATGACTTGATTTGGTACAGAGATTAATTCCTCCTAAAAAGAAAGTATTCATTTGACAGGGAATGGTTTTTGTGTTTGAAATGAAGATGGGCCAAGGCAAAAACAGATTGCTTGGCTCAATGACCCATTGGCTGATCTCTGGCTGCCTTTGAAATGGTATTCAGTTTTCGGCCTTACATGCCACATAATGGTGGGTTTCTCCAGCCTGGGTGTTTTCTTACAAGCACTTTTGTCTAATCACTAGCTGAGAATCCAGCCCGATGTGTACATTGTAAAAGATGCTGTTTATACTTGGGCTTTTAGTCTGCCATCTGTGCACAGCTTAGCTGCAACATCTCGGTAGATCTGCTCCTCCTCTGCTGCCAAGTCCCTGTTGCAAGCCTTCAGAAGAGCATGATTCACGTCAGACTTTCTAATAAAATACAGGCACTTTGGAAGCTCTCTTTTAAAACCTATTCCCTTCTCTCAGCAAACGCAGTGGTATAGACTTAATGCTTTTTCTAGACTCACTGGTTCATATCCGAGTGGCACTCAAGCATAACCAGCCATACATGCAATCACTGATGCATACATACTCCCACCCTGCCCTTGCTAACACGTATCCCATTCTCAAAGCCTCTGACACAAATGAATTCAGGCACCAGAGCTGCTGGCACAATCCATTTGCACCACACCTTGTAATCACTTTTTATTTAAGACCCATTTTCTTTAAGGAACAGCCTTTGCACTAATCCTCAGGGGAAATATTTTGAGCCCAGGCTTCCTCGCTCAAAGTAGGACACTTTTTGTAGGAATCAGAAACAAGCTACATGCTCAGTACCTGTAGGCTTGGATAATCTGTCAGCACACAGATGAGGAAGACTAAATATAAGAACAGGCAGATGCTATTTCACCTGCCCCACCGAGACTTGTGTCTTTATAGGTAAGTATTCTGGCTTACAGATACAGGCATAAGCCTGAGCAGATGTTTAAATTAAAGACAAAACCTATAACAGAGAGAGAAGGGGTAAAGGAAAAGT
Organism: Corvus brachyrhynchos; assembly: GCF_000691975.1. NCBI lineage: Eukaryota > Metazoa > Chordata > Aves > Passeriformes > Corvidae > Corvus > Corvus brachyrhynchos. The sequence goes on from NW_008239553.1 coordinate 5,254,930, forward strand.
ACTTATAATATTTTGTTTGAGAATAGGATTGTTTTTAATGAAGGTTAGTTCAGCTTGAAAAGAGATGCTGGAGTGCTGCTGATTTCCAGAAAGAAACAGTCCCCAAGACTGGTTGTAGATGAGTTTTCCGATACTGCCCCAAATAATTCTCATGCATAATTTGTCCTTGTCTTAGACACTAACAATGGGCCTTACAATTTTTTTTTGGTATGAGAAAGGAATCTGAGCAAAAATAGACAGTTTGGTATTGCTGTGAACAGCTGCAGAAATAGGGGTGGTGAGACCACACCCACAAAAACCCCCTTGCAGAGCAAGTCATTTCACTTCCACCTTCCTGTCCCTCTTCTGCCTCAGCACCTGCATTTCAACCCCCTCTCCCCAGCCAAGTCCTCATGCCAGCTGATGAGTCTGCAGTTACCTGCTGGTGGCACGGAGGAGGACATGGAGCCCAGGGTGCCACATGCAAGTGACGCTTTCTCTCCAGGTGCAGCCTCCTCCCATGGGCCCCCTCCTGCCTCGCGCTATCCAACATGCATGATGGAGGACCTGTTATGTGGCCTGGCTTTGCCCATTACATGACCACATGCTCGTCCTGACAAAAAAGCTGTCTACAGGATAAAGTACAGGCTAGTGGGAAGGCTGCTGAGCGCCACTGCTGAAAAAGAGAAGGAGGATGTGGTTAATCCTGGTATCAGAGGAAATGATTGGGAGCTGAAGGGAAAGGTCTGGACTGCACGGGGCTCTAAATGCAAAAACTAAAGTCAAGTAAATGCAATGAATAAAGTGTAGCCTAGAAAATGACCTTTTAAAGTCTTTTCTTCAAAGCCTAGTGGCATAGTAAGGAATCAGCCTTCAGACACAGAAAGATGACCAAGAGGTATCTTGTTAGGAGAGAGTAAGGGGGCCACTGTACACCTGTCTCAGTACAAAAGCCAAACTGGTTTTTGCTGCTCCCCGGGAATGGGACTGGGACCTTGAGCTGCATGAGTTTGCTGGTCCTCCTCATGCTAGGATAGCAGAATACATGAAAGTGAGGAATGTTGCTCCTCAGAAAGGTGAGAGACCTCTTGATCTGCTTTCATTTTAGGATTGGCTTGATGGGTTTGGGTTTAGTACCTTTGAAATGAGGATTTACAGAGGATCACGTTGTTGTTACTGTTAGATTGCCTTATCACTTTTATTTTTATTTGCGTTCTACCACTAGAGAAGAGGCAGGATCCCATTGGGCTAATTATGCCACGTGCCAAGAACAAAGAGCTGGTGGTTCGAGCTTGCTGCCTGCTGCGCAGTGGATACACTACACAAAACAGAGAAGCCCATGGAAACAATGCAGTGGCAGTGGTCAGCAGAGCAAACAGCAGCCACAGCATGCAAACACCTCATCATCTTCACAGTGCTGGAGGCACTGGGGCAAACAAGAGCTTAACGGGGTTTGGAGGGGGAACAATGTGCAGCCCGGGTGATGTTTGCAGGATTCACTCGGGCAGCGAAATTGCCCATTGGAAAAATCTTCGGTGGGTCATCAGGCTTGTTTTCACTGGGCAGGGAGCCACAGCATGGGTCTCGCAGGACTGGACAAGCTGCGAGCGGCCTTACACGTTTAAGGGGTGTCAGTGTGTGTGTGTGCGCGCTTGTTGCACCTACTGTACGGGCCAGACAGGGCGCTCACGGGAGCGGGCGGGCTCACGGCAAGTGCAGCGAGCAGGGCAAAGGGCCCAGCGCACTGCCTGGCCACCTGCCCGAGCGGAGCGGGGAGATTTAGTCTCAGGTGGAGAGGAGGAGGCAGCGGCCGAGGCCTCGCAGGTGGGCAGTGGAAAACGCGTGACTCGGTTTGAGGAGCGAGCAGCTCGGGCTCGGAGCGGGCAGTGCCGGGCGCTGCGCGGA
>NW_008239553.1:5257436-5267078 GCF_000691975.1 Corvus brachyrhynchos
GGCTTCAGTCGGCTCTGTCTTGATTGATTTCCAGGGTGTGGATTAAATGCTTTTGTAGCGATCTTACCCTATTACCGCTACAGAAATCTAGTGCTGGCCCAGCGTGCCGTGTCCCTTTTGCCCTCTTTTAAGAGCCCTGTGAGCAGTTCAGAGTAATGCTTGCAGTTCAGCAGCTGGGTAGATGTTGGCTGCGAACTCCATTTGTAATGTGACTGGTAACAAATCTGTTGATAAGGGGCATAAGGGGATGGCGGCTTGTTACGCTCCAGGCATGCTGATTCTGCCTCAGAGCATTAAAGCTCTGCTGTGTGCACTTTAATGTAAAATGGAGTGTTTGGTACAAAAAAATAACAAACCAAAAACCCAAACCAAATCATCCTGAAATCTAAACATTGGCTTCAATAAACTGTAAAGCTAGTTTAGGACAAAGTGTTCCTATGTCTTGGACGAGCTCTAGCATATTGTGTATAAGCTGAGAGCTTGAAACTTTAGTAGCTGTGCGAGGGAGGGATAGTGTTATATTGCAGTGCTCTCAGAGGTAGTGGCTGGGGAGAAGAGCTGCTCTTGGAGGTGTTTGAGCTGCTATTGACAGTAGAGGTTCACAGGGATGTAACACATCCCACCACTTTTGAGGCCTCTGGGTAGTTAGCTTCTAACAACAACCTTGTGTTTCTGTGCAAGCAAGGGTGAACAGCTGGAGAGTGCTGTCTTGAAATCTGCCTCCAGTGATACTTCCTCTCCATGTTTTTTCTTTTTTTTTTTTTTTCTTTACTTTCTCAGACATCTTGGGCTTGAGAAAAATCCCCTTCAAAGCCTGAGATGTGAACCTGCTGTTGTGCAGCTTGCTCGCTGCATGAGAACAGTCAAGCAGAAGCCTGTGGCTAGTATCATTTTGGTGGACCACAAGGTCAAAGTGTAGAAACACTGCTCTGAAAATCTAGATGGAAGTGTCTAGTGAGAGGAGCAGTCTCGGTAGTGTGCTGCTGTATGGTGATGTCAAGCATATGACAGACTGTAAAAATGACAAATTACTCAGCTCTTACTAAATAGTTCATGAGCACTAAGTGGGAAGAAAGTGTTAATGAGGCAGAAGGGCACAGGGTGGTACAGTCAGTGACCTGTTCTGCAGTGTCACAGCATGGGCAGTGGAAGACCCATAGTATTCCATAGCAGAACCTCTTGCAACAGTGAGGTGGTTTTTAACATTTACACTTGGTTTTGGTCCTTTGGCTGGAGCAGGGACTCCTACAGCTGCAGTTGTGCTTTAAAAAGAAAAAAAATAAAAGAAAATCCATGGGTGCTTGCTCGTGTTCAGCTGACCACACAAGTGAAAAGAACCTTTGCCAACTGCTCTGTAAACCTATGTGTGGATTTGGAGTGGCTCAGAGAAGAAACTAGCCTCTCCTCGCTCCTAGCATTGTGTTATTTAACACCCCTTTCATAGAAGGATCTTGCTGCCAACATATCTTCACTTGGTGTAGCCTTTTTGGACCTGAACCCCTCTTAGCCTGTGTTTCTCCATCCTTGCCAAGGGCTCTGGGAATCACTGAGATGACATTCTCATCCCTGTGCTGCAGGGCTGGGTGAAGTCTTGCAATGTTTGTTCAGCTTCTTACCTGCGTGTGACAGAAATAGAGCAAGATACAAGCCGAGTGCCTGGAGAGAGCCCTTCCTGTGGGCAATCTCTGTCCTGCTGCATGGAAGCTCCTCCCTTAAGAGGATTTAGCGGCTTTAATGATGTGGCTCATCTGGACTCTCTTCATCACTGTTATTGTCTCTATTTTAGTTCTCGGGTGAGAGGCAGGTGTAGTGTGACCTACAACTGTAAGCTGGTGCAGGAAATGCTCTAATGAGGACTTCCCACAGCTCCATGGGGGTTTTCTTGTCCCTGATACTCAAACCACTCTGCGTCAAGCTCTGTGAAGTGCAAGGGGGAGTTTCACATGAAATTTCTCATCTGACTGTAACCAAGGAAAGGTTTTATCACTCCTGTTGCTCTGTGTCCTGGTTTCACAGCTGTAAGGCAGGAGGGGTCCATCCAGGACTGCAGGTGTTCGTCCAGTAGATGTTTAAGTCAGAGAGATGCAAGTGGGAGTTTTGCAGACCTCTGGTAACCACAGGCCCCAGGGCACTTTTCAACTCAAACCATGGCTGTGGTTCTTGGTGCCTGCTGGCATTGTTACAGCAGGAAGCACACAGCGCAGGCAAAAGGCATTGCCACAAAGACCTTTGGGCACTGATGGGATAGGGTCTGTTATGGGAATGCCAGGGTGATGCTGGGAATTGGATCATGCCCCATGCTATCTGAAGCAGTAATTATTGCTCCACTCTAATGGTGCTTGTGGCATGGCAGCCACTTTCTTCCTGGTCTCGTTGGCTGGTGAGTGGGAGGTGCTAGAGGGGGTGGGTCTGCCGGGGCTCCGGCTCTGAGTAACTTGGAAGGCTGGAGGAGGTAGCAATGTTTCCAGTGGGCCTGTGGAACAGGGGATGATTGGAGCCTCAGTTCTTGCACTCACTTCTCAGTTTCCTTAGTGGAAAAACTTACGTGCACCAAAACTAACTTATTACTGTCAGGAATTATGGCATTCACCCTAGAGTGCCTTAACTTCATTCCTCTAAAATAGGAGCATGACATCTGTATCCCCTTCTTCTCCTTCCCTGCCTTCCTTTGTCCCTGAACATGGTTCACGCCATCCAGAGATCTGGAGTCCTTTTGTGCAGCAAAATGGGGTAGCTGGGCCCAGTAGCCTGCCCCCCACCATGTGGTTGTCAGCTTCAATGGGCAAAGAAATAAACTCTGTACTTGCACTAATGCATCTGTTGGCGGAATGTGGGATTGGAGCTTTCTACAGGCTCCTGATTAATGACATTCGTGTGAAGGGATGGCTGAGCGAGCCACCTTTCCTTTAGCAACTGTGTAATGAGATGCAATCCTTACCTAACCACCTCTGTCTCTTTTTGGCTCTTCTCTAGTCTTGGAGGGAATGAAGTGGAGGAAAGGCTAAAAATTACAGGCTCTCTTGGCATGGTAAAAGGAATAATACAGGAGGCACAGTCGGGGCCAGCAGTTCCTTGACGGCTGTTTGGCTGTGGCAGAGCCTGTTTGCTGAAAGCTTTCTGGGCTATCAGGGCTTTGGAAACACTGAAGCAATTAATGACTGACTTCAGTCTAGATGGGGTGATAAGTGAAGCAAAGGAACTGCGTAGTGGAGATTGCTTAAATCACTCCTTGTGTGCACTGACAGATTCAGAGCTAGCTAGTTTTCTGGAAGGAAGATGAGGCGTTACTGTGGGCAGCTCTTCGAAAGGGACTGCCTAGTAGATCAGAGCAGGAAAAGGGAACAAAACAGTAGCCTGTGGGGATGGGAACAGGGATTGGAGACTGCCGACTCTGAATCCAAGCGTGTGTCCTTTTGAACACCACAGAGCCAGGGAAGTTGGGTGGTTTGTGGCTCATCCAAAGTAAATACAGGGGAGAAAGGGAAGGAGACTAAGTTGGGGACAGGCTTTGTCCTGTGGGAAGAGGTGCGTGCACAGGCTGTCTGGCTGACTGCTCTAGTTCTTTGTCTCCTTGATGGAGCTTCAGAACTGGGACACCACCTACTGGGACACCACCATTTAAAAGCGAGTCAAACCAAAAGTCCAGTGCATGTACTTAATTTCTGAAAGTTGCTGGTGTGGTAAGTGCTCTGTTTGTCTTTAAGGAGCTCAGGCGCTGAGAAGGACCAGAGGGAGAGCCTTGCACATAAGGGAATTCCATACTGGTGGAATTTGTTAAGGATGCTGCTGGGCTGCTGATTTTAGTTTCTTTGCAGCACAGCCTTGAGGCAGGTGCATTGTGAAAGCGCTTTACCCTTTACTACAAAATTGTTACTGAGCTGTAAGGAGATTGCTGATCTCTCCCAGTATGATGATAATCCCATGGGCACGTGTGCTGGAGAAATGCTGATCTGGGACAAACTGTATACATTAGGATATCCAGCAGCCTGAAGATTTGAAGTTACATAATGGGGAGTTCCCTTTGTGGGCAAAACAAGCCTGCTTCAGTCTCTTGTACGCAAGCAAAAGAATGCATGACCTGTCAGAGCTGCAGCCACGCACCTTAAGCTGATCTGATCTTCCCACAGCTGGAGTTGGGAACTGCCCTTGGTCCATCCTGCTCCTCAGCCGTTGCCATGGAGGTAGTTTGGAAAAGGGGAAGGAAAGAAATTAGAGAGGTTTGCATAGCAGGGACTGAGCATGCTGTAAAGTAGCTTTACCTGTTGGGAATGAAGGAGGCTGTTTCCCACAGTTGTTCTGGAAAAGGTGTTATGGTCACTGGATCTAACCATATTCTTCTCCAGCACCTTGCTTTGGTCACTGCCTCTGATCTGTGAGGTTTCTGTGCCATCACCAGGATGGGTTCAGGGGGCTACACAGGAATTTGATGCCCTCAGCTCCTGCCTCTGCAGGAGAGGCTTCATGTGGCACCTTGTCTGTCTAGTTTTAAAAGCAGCCTGCTCCAGGATGTTGGTTTTGCTTGGGCTGGTGTACCAGACTGGCACAGGTGTGAGTGAGCTGCCTCTGGGGTTTTGTGCATTGGGTTGCTGTGAGACCATGACCTGAGCTGTGTTAGTGCAGGGCATCTGGAGCACCATGGAAGGCAGGTGTGGAAAGGGCATCCTGGCACTTGACTAGGACTTCAAGGGCTGCTGCTGTCTTCCCATAATATAGGAATAGACAAATCCTAAATGCCCAGAGCTGGTATGTTTCCTGTGATGGATGGTTAGCAGTTTTGTTGGGAATCAGTTGTGAAGTCTAAATTAACTAGATTATTTCTAGTACTACACAAAATGCTTCAGTGCTCTAGTTAAGACCTTTCCAGGGAAGTTTCTATACCTTTTGTGGCATTTCAGTTTCTAAGTGTTCTAGTAATAGAGGAAAAAATATTTGTGTTGGGAGTGTCTTATTTGCTTCCTACATAATTTTTTTCTGATTTCTCCTTGGTCCTGCAAATGGCTTACTTAACATTACTCAGAATATGTGTGGAAAGAAATTGAAAGAAGTTCTGTATTCAGTGGTGGCAGTATCAAGGGGTTTTTTGGACTTTGGTCTCCAGAGCTAACATGCCTGCTTTCGAAAGTCACTGTGCAGACTGCTCTGCTCCTCTCCTCTCGGCTTGTAATCAATTCATTTGCAGAGTACTCTTTGCAGAAAAAGGTGCTGTTCTGGCTGTTGTGGTGATAGTACACCATGTCTGGGGCTGATGCCTTAGGTTTTAACTTTTATATATTTCAAATCACTGTACTGCTTAGTGTGTAACTCTGAAGTTTCTTGTAGCCTGTTAATTTCTGCTCTCTCATACTAGGTAGACATAGCAAAGCCTCTCCGGTCCTGCTCTCCAAGGACACCCAGACCGTCCTAGGCCCAAAAAGTATAAACCAAAGAGCCTCTAAGGCGGGGCAAGTGGAGGGGAAATTACATCATTAAACTGAAGCTTTAATTGGAGAATTTACCCTGACATGCAAATGAACCAAACCTGTAAAAGTGTGAAGAACTCATGACCTGTCGTTCATCTTGGCAGTAGCCTCTGGCTCCCCAGGGGGTACCTTTGAAGGCCTTTCAAATAAATACCTACTTTTATTCCCTTACTCCTGTCTAGTCTCTGTTTCTAGGAGCTGCATTGGTTCTGGGGCTTCTTTCATGCAATGGTGTGGCACAAAGCATCCTCTTGCCTGCCATGGAACTGGTCATGTGTCTGTCGTGGGTGTCATTGTGGATTGAAGTTGCTGGTGATGAGTCAGTCTTGAGTGGTTTTGCTGGAATGTCCTCAACTTCGCAGCGTGTTTCCTTGGTCTCTCGTCCCCTCACTCCCTTTCTTCTGTGTCATGGAGCTACACTCCCTGTAAAACACAGAAGCAGAGCGGGACTTGGATTAAGGAGACAGACTGCTGCTGACCTGCAGGTTGCTTTGAACTTTGCTCCGACGAAACCGATATGGGAACTATTCTGCAGCATCTGTGCTGCATGGCTGAAGAAACTGGGGCTTAAAAGGCAGGCAGGAGTTCTAATTATGCTCACCTCTGAAGTCTTCCAGGGGAGAGAGGAACCCCAACCAGACAAAACTCCAGCTGCCTAAATGTACTTTCCCAACAGCCTAAGAAGCTGCTGGACTCTTCTTTGCATTCAGGTCCCTTTCTAATGCAGGCTTTCAGAGATACACATGGAATAACTAAAGAGCGCTCTGAGTTGTGCAGTAAATCTGCCAATTCCCCAAGGAAGCTCTTTTAATTAGAGAAGACTTCTGCTCGGCAGCTGCTGTGTGGGACAGTGCTAGACCACTGCTGTGTGGAGAAGCCCTGGTGAGCTGTGTGAAACAAGGTAGAGGCACAGCCCTTCCCTGGCTCCTAAGGGGTCTGTTGCACTTGTGTGGGGAGACTGCATAGGAGTGGGGGGAGAGGCTGCAAGTACAACAGAAGTTCCTGCAGGCTGGTGGAGTCCTGTGTGATAGACCAGCCTTGCAAGTGAGCCCCAGCCCCTCCGTGGGACTTGCTGCAGGGGTGGCTGCTCCCTGTGCACAGAGCTCAGCAGCTCCTTCGCACCAGATCCTCCAAGGGTGAGAACACCTTGTGCCAGTGCAGCTAAAATGGGGGTGGTCCTGGCTGCTCCTGAGGGCTTGGAGGTGATGCCCACAGCTGCTGGTGCTTCTCCTGCCTGGTGTGAGAAGACCTGAAATGTCAGCGTTTCCTCTTGCCCTTGCTCCCTGGGGGAGGTGTTGTGACTCACGGCTTCCTGAAATGAAACTGAGGTGACATAAATGCAGTTGCCAAAACTTCATGGGAATTTTTTAATGTCAAAAACTGCATCAAACTGGCTGCTGCCTTGGCAGAAGAGGCTATTTCAAGGAAGGGCTATTTTGAGGAATGGCAAGCTGCTTTAGTTCCTGAGTCCAAGACCTCAAAGACTTCTTTGATTTGGTGCTGCAGTCCTGCTGGTGGCATCGGAGCCTGAGTGTTTCTGCATTCATTACCAGTCTGTCAAGTTTGGAGGCTGTTGTGGCACTGATTTAGACTCGATCCTGTAGTAAAACACTAGGTTCCTGCTCTGTGTAGCTTCAGGCAGATAGGAGACCTCTTCCTATCCCAGCTGTCAGCTACCAGCAAGACCCACTGGCGTGTATACAAGTAGATGGCCGGTGCTGTCCCACGGGAACCTAAACAGTTGCTCCTTGTTTGCCCAGAAGAGAGACAGCCTTCGCCACAGGGTGTTTGCTGTCAGGAAGAGCAGCCTGTGCAGCCGTGTGTGAGCTGAGCCAGGTCAGCAGCTGTGTTACTGTCTGATGGTTATTCCCATACCCAGGATCTCAGTGGAGAGCCCTGGTGACCTGTGATGGGTGGTTCTTCTGCTGGCAGCCTCCTGTCAGAGGAGGAGCATGCAGTGGGGCTTTGCTGGGCTGGGTTTCAAGCTGCTGCGCTAGTGAGAGGTGGGCGTGTATCCTGGGGGCACAGGGAGCCATGTGTCACAGCCATAACCTGCCCAGGTAACATGCATGAGACCCCTTACTGTAGTTTTAGGTGATTGGTAAGTTTGGCTTGATTAAAAAAATTGTGGAGCTGATGTGAAGTAAAACCAGGTGGACTGTGGGGGGAAAGACAACAACACAGCGGGACAGAGGAAAGTAAGAAAAATTGTGTCTGCAATCCTATTAAAAAGTAGTTTTAGCCTCAATCACAATTTACTGATTAAAGATGAAACAGACAGCTTTTTTTTTTTTTTTCCCCTCTGAAATGGGAGCATTTATGTCTGCACTGAGGCTCATTGGACTATTAGTACGTTAGTTATTCTGGGTTCTTTCTTGTTTTAAAATAAATACCTCTGAACTACTCTTTTCCATCTTATTCTTCTAGCATTCCTCCATCAAATAGTCTTCTGAAATATTTGTGCTCTAAATATAGAAAAGGAGACCTTTTCAGGAAAGTAGAAAAGGCCACCCAGCCTCTCTTGGTTCAGGTTCAGCTGAACCCGTTTTCCAGACCACTGTGCATAGGTCTGCAGACTCCAAGGAGGCCCCTCTTTTTCCCAAAACAGACCCAGCTTTTCAAAGTCTTGCTGTCTACTTTAACTGCCAAATTCCTAGGGAACCTATCCCACATGTCTGTTCTTCTTGGCTTGAAACAGTTCTGTCCAGAACCTACACATGTATTGCTTTGAAGGACTGATTGATTATTTTCTTTTTTGGGGATGGTGTTGGAGGAGTGACCTTAACTGCAGGTGGCAGGCCTATCATTGATTAATGTTCTTGTATTGCTCCAATTAACTCTGCTGGGGTTGCTGCATGGTAAGGTAACAATCATCAGGGTAGTAAAACACCTCTGTATTGCAGCCTGCCTTGGAGTTCAGGGCCATCTTCACAGAAGGGCTAGCAAAAGTTTTTGGGTATCTCTTTCAGCTGGCTAAGTGTTTTCTAGAGGACCCCTTTGTTTTCCAGCCTTGTCTGCTGAGATTTCTTACTGTGGCATTTCACTTCCTAAAATGCTTAGACTGGGAACAAAGCAGCTTCGCTGCAGCTTCTGGAACAGCTCATGCTGTGCTATGCTTTCTCCTCACAGCAGCTGTACAATGTAGCTTTCTTTTCCACTTTCTCCTGTAGGATGAGCTTGGCATGAGGAGAGTGTTCTGTAAAGGTGAAAGGAAAAAGTGCAAGACAATGCTGCCGTACATCTTGGAGACTGTACAGCAGCCCCTGTGGGGACTGTCTGTTCCAGAGCAAGGTTTGAAATAGCTTCTGAGTTGCATCCTCAGAGTGATCAGGGCAGCAAGGGGTTTGGCTGTTGTGGCCAGGTGCTGCCAGTTACAAATGTGAAACTATTTGTATGATTTACCGTGATGTTGGAGAGGGAAAATGTGGTTCAGGTGAATGTTTTTGAATAGCAGGAAATGACTCAAAAGATCTGTGGTTTAAAGTTCTGTACTTCAGGACTTTTCTTGCCCTCCTGCCCTCTGTATGTCATCATTTTGGAAACAGGGGCTGCTTGAGACAGAATCCCTTCCTCAGGAGCTTTTTATAGTTCTGGCTTTCTCTTTTAGTTCGTACCCTTTGGTAGTGTCAAGTGGCATCTGGGGCGTGAAACTCAGGATGTTGTGAAATGTTCATCCTCAGACTGTCTGTGACAATGCTCCTCTCGTCAGCAGGCAGGCAGACCGTGCTCCAGCAGGGCACAAGGTCTGGTGTGACCCTGGGATGGTCTGGTGGAAGTACAGCTTCTTCTAGGGCAGAGGCTGGGTCTGGGAGTAACCTTTTGTGGCTGGGGCACTGCTGCCACAGCATGTGTGATTCTGTACCACTGAGTTTGGAGACCCCAGGTTCAGCTAGCCCCGTCTGTTTGTAACAAATGGTTTGGCTGAGTTGCCTGCCTCCCTTGTCCTCCCTGGTGTGCAGATCAGGGAGAGATCACAAGATACTTTGTGTGAGAATCTAGCAGGAATCCTGTACTTCTGATTCCTGTGCAGTCAGCCTGCAGTGGGGGCCTTCAGATTGGAGGTGCATGGTGATGGTAGGGCAGACTTTGCCGAAGAGGGGAGATTGTTACAGCTGCTGATCTGTCCTGTTGTGCTCCAGAGTCACAGGTAGCAGTGCCAACATACTAGCAGGGGCACAGGAGC
>NW_008239553.1:5267323-5283476 GCF_000691975.1 Corvus brachyrhynchos
TTCAGGTATTGTGTATTAGCAAATGATCTATTTGGCAAAACCCAAGTTTCCTAAGATTACAAATAGTAGAGGGACTGTTTCTGGTAACAAGCCAAAAGATTAATCCCCTTGTGGCCTGAGGTACTTTCCTGTGCCAGTGGGACTTCTTTTCACTTTCCAGTCATGATGGATTTGCAGTACTCTTCCAGCTCTACTTGATCTGTGGGCTAAAGGGTTAAAGCCTCTGCTTCTTGAGATCAGTGCCTTGCTATCAGCAAAGGATCTGATATAAAGCATTGTGGTATGATTAAAGTAGACTACTAACCTGTCTCTTCTGTTGTTCAAGGAAGATTACTTAATTCTAAAGCTTCACAGTCATTTGGAATAACAAGCCAGAGGCCTCTTCTGTTTGCTTTGTGGTGGGTTTTGGCTTTTTGGTTTGTTTGGGTTTTTTTCCTTTCTGCCATTTGAGATCATGTGAATGTACTCCAGGGAGAGAGGTCTTAAGGTGAATCCTGGTGCCAGAAGACACTTCCATTCTCCAGTGGGCTGGTCTGTCAGCTGCAAGGGACTTCACTGCTGCGGTGAGTTGGCTAGTTTGGCAGGGTGTCTCCAGAGGGTTAATCTGAGAAGGACAAGGGAGTGCTCATTGTCCTATGCCCTTCTGAAGAGGCAGTCTCTGGTGCTTTGACTTCTAGAAGTGTCTGGCTTCAGCTATGAAATGTACTCCAGGAGAACCTGCAATTACTGGGAATGGTGCTGGGTAAGCTCAGCTTCCTTCCCATGCTGGGTGCTGGTGCCCAGGCTCTGCTCAGCCCCATCCACCTGTCTTTGGAGGCATGTAGTCTGAAGTCTCAATAAGCAGAGGGGAGGTGGAGAGAGACGTTGTTTGTTTAAGGGCTGTGCAAGTTGCTAAGCTGGGGAAAACTTCCTGCCCTTGAAGTAAAACTACTTTCTCTGCTAATTCCTGAAAATAATCAAGAGAATAGGAAACCTCATTTCCCAGGTCAAGCAGATACTGTAACTTCTCAGAAACATGTTTGTCATGGGCATGCTGAATCTAATTACCCTCTAGTTATTTACCCTAGTGTCTGAGAAAATGGAAGTAACTGAAAACCAGTTTGTTTGGAAAGGGAACTTTACAGTAAAAAGTCCTCGACCTTGACCTCTTGCATTTTATGGGAAGAGGAGGCAGAAAAGATAAAAATCAGTTATACTACCTGGCTCCTACCTAGGTCTCACAGTCTCTGTTGCTGTCTCATAAAATAGAAAAAAAGGCTTTCTTCCTGAGTGGATTGTGGTAGCTTTTGGGTGCTCTGGCAGGAGGGGAAAGCTGGTGGGTCTGAGAAAGGTATCTCCAAGCCAAGTGGCATTGGGAGGGATATTGTGCAACTTCTTGGAGGAGATTCGTTGACCTCCAAGGCATTGCTTGCATGAGAAGGGAGACAGGGGAGTCTGTCCTGTGCATGTACTTGCACCTGTTATTTGCAGGCTGATGACTGGCATGGAGAAACACTTTGAAGCATCCCCTGTGCTGCAGAACCATGCTGGGGAGAAGCTTACCTGAGCACAAGCAGAGTGCTGCTTTTCTGTGCTGGTCACCCTGCTGCAGTTCGGAGTGCAGGTCCTGCTCACAGGTTGTGCTCCTCTGTGGGGAGGTGTGGGGCAGGCCAGAGCAGGGGACTGCTTTTGACACACTGGTGCCACTGACAGGTGTGGGAGCTGGTGGGCACATCCATTTCAGAGGTTAAGTTTGCAGCCTGACAGCTCCAAGTGTAGAAAACAAAGCTGAGCTGGTCTCGTTGTTGAAGCTGTTAAAGAGCCAATGTAGTCAAGTGACAGAGTTGCCCAACCAGTTTTGTGAAAACTCTGCATTTTTACTGCTTTGTACGCTGGCTTTAGTTAGTGTGGAGACCTCTTTCTGGACCTGACCTGCAGAGCTTGTTGCACAACTAACATTCTAATACGTGGTAATTAAAAAGAGAAAGTCCACTAAACTGTACTTTTGGTTATTTCTTCTGTCTGCTATTTTTGGTAAGTTGATTAATTTCCTTTACTTTCTTTTTGGTCTTTACTGACTTCTGGGACAGTTTGTGGGGTTTTGGGTTGGTTTTTTCCTCCCATTTTTTTGGCAGAGTTGTATCTCTGGTCTTGATGCATGGAAAGTTCTGCTTAAATCGTAGAAATGCTGTCCTGCAAATACTGTCATGCTATGCAAGCATGAGTGTGTAGAAAATAGCAAAGAACTTTCTCAATTTGCCAGTTGTAGGGACTGAAGACCTGCTTAAATGTTGGCTTTCAAACTGAAGTGTGAAGGCCAGATGTTCTCAAAACCTATTGCACTGCTTGTAAATACTGAGATGAAAACAAACGCTTCTAAAACCTCTGCTGGTCTTTGATACTGAGCTGCGAACTTGGTTTCTTTTTAGCGATATGATAGTGGTTTATAAATATCTGATCACTTCCTGTCGAGCATCAGAAGTACATTTCTAAAATACGCATTTCCTTTTTACAAGATGCACAACATGTGCTCGCTGTGATAAAACATACCGAAAAATCTGAGCCGTTGTAGGTAGTCCTACGGGTGCTTTCTAATCCAGGATCTTGCTGGAGGATGCAGTTGCTAGTCAGATAATTCACACAACAGTATATTGACTACAGAAGTCAGGCAGAAAAGCTGAATGTCTCACCAGGAGCAAGTGTGAGCTGATGAATTTCCTCAGAAACTGTTCTGAGAAATCTGTTCTTTCCAGGGTATTTCTGCAGTACTTGCAGCCAGCTGTTGCCTTGCTCTAGTCTGCTCTCTTTGCCCCAGGAATAGCAAATGCGGAGGGACTGCATGCACGTTTGAGTCTCTGTCCTGCAGATGTCTTGCAGATGCTGTTCGGGTCTCACTGTACATGTCTGTGCTGGTAGTTCAAAGTTTGCTGACAACTAATTGTGATTCTGCAGTTTGCAGGCTGTTGTAGCTGGTCTCTCTGTTCTTAGCCCTCAGATCATCTCCTCTACCTTGAAGACAATTGCTTCTGCTTAAGAAGAAACTGTCTCTAGTAGTGGATGGAATAAGAGAGGGTCTGCTGTTTTGTTCTGTTTTCAAAATTTGTATTATGCAGAAATAGTTTTCCACCTTGTACTGACACTTTCCTTCAAAAAGAAGCCGTGTATCACTGAGATACACACGTATAAATATATAGAAAATATGATATATATATATACACCTTAATTTTTAGGATCCAGCTTCTCCCTCAATCCTTCCATTGTAACTTGTGAAGAGATGCTATTTGGAAAATCTCCACAACAAACATAATCTTGTTTACGTTTTCAAGGTCATTACACAGCTGGTATTATCTCAGTGAAGCTTAAAGGAAAGTTCAGTGAATTTAGACTTGGGTCATTCATCAGCTCTGTGGTTATTTGCTTGCCAGAGACAAGATGTACCTCCCAGGTGTACTGAAAGTCCAAGGCCTTTGTATATTAACGTCAACAAGATGAACTCCTTAGGATATTCTTTGTATGTTAATGGGGCTGTATCTTACAGTCCCTGCCCTGAGGGCAGAGATGTACCTGGTTAACAGGAGACTTAGTAACTCTGTCATTGTTCATTAACTGGTACTGTTGTGTGAAGCTGTCCTGTCCCATCAGTCATGATCAGGAGACTTTCTGATTGCCCAATGTCTGTTCTACATGTGCATGGACAGAGAAGCAGCTGGCTCTTAGGGTGCAAGGGCTCAGAATCCTGCAAAAAATAACCTGTTTCCTCCTCTGCCCCATGGCTTTCTGAGCCGCCCCTTCCCCAGTCTCTCCTGCATGGGGATGTCTGCCTTGGAGCTGGAAGGTGACCATTTAGTGAGCAACTTATTTAGTGTGCTGGCTTCTGTAGGTCTCTGTCCAGCTATAGGTCTAATCTGGTTCTGGCTTCTGGGTTGGGATAATACTGCAGCAAGTAACTGCACTGGCCTTCAAAATGGCCTCAACCTCATGCAAATTACTGTGGAGATAAACATCTTTATGGAACCAGCAGCATGCTGATCCCTTTCTAGGGACACCTGCTAGTTGCTTTGGGCAGAGGGAGCCGGTTATGCAACCCGAGTACAGCAGTGGGAGCTCCTCCATCTCCAGGATTTCTTGGTCAATCTGTCTGCGAATGAACCCAGCTAACTTTGGTCGATGTTAGGTGTGAGAAGGAAAAAACAGGGTGGTGAGACCAGATCAGGGACAGCTTTAGATATTTTAAGTGTTCAGCCTTGTAATATCTTGAGGGAAATGTTGCAATGTGTAAGACTTAGGTAAGTGAGGAAGATGGTGCTTGCTTCTTGTGTCAAGAAGCACCTGCAGTGCTTGAGGTCAGCTGAGGCTGCTTTGGTGCTTGCTTCAGTGGACCAGCTGGACTTTCACCCAAAGATCCCACCTTCCACATCAGATGCAAGATGCGAAGAAGGATCAGGAGCCTTAGGGAATGTTGCAGATCTTTAGTTGATAGTGCTGGCTGCTGCATCTCTGCATCTGTCAAACTGGAAGTTTCTCCTTGAGCAGACAGGAGGGATAGCAGAACTGAGCCAGCATGCCAGCCTTACAGGGCGGTCGAGGTGTTTGTGGGGGCAAGGGAAATAACTTGTGAAGGCCAAATCTGGTGCTAGTTTGAGCTCATCCTAGCCTGGTAGAAGCTGGTAGTAGGGCATCCTGTAGGGTCTGCCTTTTATGTCCCCTGGTGTTAGAGCCTGAGGGGTGGTGGTGGTGGAGCGCAACTGGTCAAAGTACACAGAATCAACCTGCAGCTTCTTTGTAACCAATCATTTCCTTTCCTTAAGCAAGAGGATCTGGGGAAGGGGGGGATAGCATCCTCAGGCTATGTAGATGCAGTCAAATGTGAAACCGCTTTACCTGAGTTGGAGTACTCGGACTGACTGTCAGAGCTCAGTGCTCTTGGGAACACGTGTGCTGTCCTTAAGGGTTTGCATGAACTTTGCACTTTTTTGTTGATCTACTGAGATGGTGATTTCCACAGCTGTTCTGCTCTGGTTTGCTTTCTGGTTCGCTTTCTGGTTCTTCTTCCTTTTCTTTCATCGCACTCATAAATGAGCCCCTTATTTGTGCTGTACAGTAACTTGGCAGCTGAGGTGTTTCAGCTGCCAGAGCTCATCAGGGAGAAACCTGCAGAGTGAGCGCAGGGGTGGTGCTGCAGAGGAGGGCTGAGCCCTTCCCAGCAGAGCTGCGTGGCCCAGGCATGTACAGCTCTAGCCTGGGCCAAATATCATAAACTTCACTGAGCACCAAGCATGCAGTGCTTGCTGGGTGGAGGCAGTACAGGATCTAATTGGATAGAGCAGAATTGCAATTAAAAATTAACTTAGCCTCTCTGCCCCTTGACTGGTGTGGTTATAATGTCTGTGCATGAATTTTCCCCCTCCTGCCTCTGTGGCCAGTGGTGGGGTCGGAAGGCAGAGGTATTCAACTCTCCCCATATCACCTGTCCTTCTCTGGGGTCACCTTTTACAGGAGGGGGGCTGGGAGTTTCACAGGCCCCTGTGACAAAAATAAGCTAATCTCTGAGCTGTGAGGGGACTCCTCTGCAGTTACTAACAAAGCAGGGCTCTGTCTGCAGTTCTTCAGGCACATGTGTCCTGGATTTTATATTCCTGCTCCACATACATGTCTTGCTGTCATTGCTGTTGCTGGGAGAACGACAGGCCTGAGAACTAGAGGTCATGGAGGGGGCATGAAGCCATCCCCTGATGCCAGTCTAGCCTGAGCAGATCTGTTCCATTTCCTCCTGGTAGGAAACCCCTGAGTTCTGGATCAATTGATGCCTTCCTGGAATTAGTTCTCCCTGAAGGTCCTGGGACTGAGCCTGGGCTGAGAAAGGCCCTGGATCAACTACACAGCAGCTGACCAGGCTGTGTTGGCAACCAAGTTTTTATGGCAGTAGTGCTTCAAAGCAACACACTGCATAAATAATCCTGCATATCTTTACAAGATGGAGAATGAGAGGTTGGGAGAAAAGGTGATGGTCTCTTATGAAATCCTCTGCAAAGCTGGCATCAGTCTGGAGAATGGCAGGGAAAACTTGGATGTGTACATACAGGATTGTTGAAAAGAATGGGTGTTGCTGCTTGGAGATGAAAATTCAAATGGTCAAAGCAGTAGGAGTGGAGAGGGAAAGGAAAAAACAAATAATTGTGGACAATCAGTGGAATTTGAAAACTGAAAACTTCATGTATTTAACCTCTGCATGCATTGCTGCAGGACATTAAGGCTCAAAACTTGACCAGCTTCAGAAGGCAAATGGGCAGCTCTGATTGCAGCTCTGGCTATGGTACTTAAGCTGGTTTTTTGCTGCCAAGTGGCCTGTGGATATGCCTGGTTTTGATAACTCCAAGCTCATCTGCTTCTAAACCTGACCTATCTCAAATTTTGTTGAGCTGCTGCTTCTACTGTATGACAGTGTTGCTAGTCTTGTGACTGCATAATTTCAGAAGATAGAATTTTGAGGAGTTTCATTGATGTAGTGAACAAAAATAAATTAATTTGCAAAGAACAGAAAAGTGGAAAATCTTTAATACTTCAGTGGAGCTCTAAAGTATCTTAAAAGCTCAAAGGTTTTGCTTTTTCTCTTCTGACTTGAAAACTGTGCTTTGAATTACTTTGTGTCTAGGAGCTATGAAGGAGATGTGTTGCCCTGTGGCAAGAAGAGAATGGTGCATAGTGCTGTAATGCACAGTTGGGGTTTGCTGTTTGTTTTGTTTTGTTTTTAATAAACATTGAAGATGGTATGTCTTTAACAAATAGCTAGGAGTAGAAGAGCTCTGCAAGCAATATCTTACTCTTGTTACCTCAGGCATATCTTCTTCCACAGTAAACTTGCTTAACTGCCTAATTAGCTGAAATAACTTTTATAAAGGTCCTCACAGTTCTTCAAATCTCTGTTTTCCTGACTAATGAAAACAGTGTGGGCAGAGTTGGAAATAGGCAGCGTATGGCTTTTAGTGCTAGGAAGCAAGTCAGTGAGTACTGGGAGTTGCCCCTCCAGTTTGAAAATGAGGAGGATTGCACCTGGGATCAGATGTCTTAAGTTAAGAAGTCCAGTGCGTTGTGCAGGAGGTTGTTACCTAGCTTAGTTCTTGGCTAGGTTAAAGAGGAGAAAAATATTTGTAACCCCCACAACAGAAATTCATCATTGCCTAGGGATCTGGCTGCCTTCACGTTCTGGTTAGACTGCCAGGCTCCAGTTTGTGATGCTATTAAGAGGAGATGTGTTCATGGTGAAGCCAGGAAGCAAGCCAGCTGGATGGGAAAATTTGCATCTTAGTTATCCTCTCCAAGTGCTCTCTTAGGTGTTGGTACCTTCCAGGACTAGTGGCCTGAGAGAACGTTTCTCCCACAGAGGAAAGGAGGAATTCTGCCAGCAGAGAGCCTTCATTCACTTTTCCTAGGCTGGTAGTGATGCAGCTGTTGTAGAGTGCATCTGTGCTGGAACAGAACCTGCTCATAACTGGTGGCTGCACCCAGGGGCACTGGATATGGGAATGCTGTGTGTTTGGTATTTGGTGTACATATGGACCAGAAACTATTACAGAGCTTTTCCATGGTTCGTTTGAAGGACCTGTTTTTGGGTGCTGCTGGCTTTGTCGCCTCTGATCTGACGAGTTAACTGAAGAAAATCTGACTCACATGCTGCTAACCTGGCTGTGTAGTAAGCTCCTTAGGTGTGATGACTGCTATACAGATGAGATTTTTTTGAGATAAGTCTGTAGCACAGCTGGCTGACATTTTATATCTGTGTTGCTTTCCCATCTCAATAACATCTTGCTAGGTGCTGTGCAGTGATGGGCTTAGCACAGTCTCTAGCCATGGCATTCCCTGAAGTTAGAGCAGCAACTTCAGCCACAGAGTTCAGACTTCTGCTCTCTCCTGGTAGTTTTAGGGTGACCATTGGTTGTTGGGAAGGCTAGCCAGTTAACAAGGCCCACATACCAGTTTAGCTCCAGAGTTAACCTAAATATTTAATAGGATTAAGCAAAAGCCTTTGATTGAAACAAAAGAACGTACTGGATTCCAGTGATCCTTGGTACACCCAGGCTGACAGAAGAGAACCTTGCTGACCTTGCTCTCTCTTGGGGCTGTTTCTTCCCAGGCCAGACTGGTGACCCCAGCCTGGTATTGCTGTTTCTCTGGCTGGTGATTCTTAAAGTGGCATGGTCTGTTTGGAGAAAGGAGCTTGGTAGAGCAGATTTTAAGGAACTTAAAAGTTCTCTGTTGTTTATATAGGAAACATAACTGAGTCTGGGGAGGAAGGAGAAGCAGGAAAGCTGACAGCCACAGAATGGGTCATGCTGGAAGGGACCATCCAGTGGATCATCTGGTCCAACCTCCCTGCTCAGGCAGGGTCATCCTAGAGTGCATGACACAGGATTGCCTCCAGATGGTTCTTGAATATCTCCAGTGAGGGAGACACCACACCCTCTCTGGGCAACCTGTTCTGGTGTGTGGTCACACACACAGCAAAGGCGTTCTTCCTCATGTTCAGGTGGAACTTCCTGTGCACCCATTTCTGCCTGTTGCCTCTTGTCCTATTGCTTGGCCCCACCAAGCAGAGCCTGGTTCATCCTCTGACACCCTCCCTTCAGATACTGACAGACATTGATGAGGTCCCCTCTCAGTCATCTCTTCTCTAGGCTGAACAGGTCTTACTCTCTCAGCTCCGGCCCCTTAATAATCTTTGTTGCCTTTAATAATCTGTGTTGCTACAGAAGCTCCATGCATCTGTCTTACTGCTGTCAGGGAATTGAAGTGGCTTGCATCACTTTCCACCACCAGTGGTAGCTAGGGTTGGTGTTTTGGTTAATGCCACTATTGCAAAGTCCATATAAATAGTGATGGAATTAGCAGTGTATTTGTGATTGAATCTGTTCCATAACTGCTGATAGCTCTGTGTCACTCTCCAGGAGATCTTGGCAGCAGTGGTGGTGGTATCCTGCTTTGCTGTCCTGAAAAGGCAACTCAGATATTCTATGCTGTCTGTGCACGTGCTCTGAGACCCACCAGATGATCCAGAGCTCTGCACAGGGTTAGGGTGTTGCTCTGAAGCTGCCCAGAGGACCTGTCTGTAACAACGCATTGTCTGTCTGCTTTCCCCTTAGGTCCTGCAAGTGAAAGAAGATGGGGTCTGGCTGCGTAAAAGTCACCAAGTACTTCCTCTTCCTTTTCAATCTCCTGTTCCTTGTAAGTATTGTGAGCATCTGTGGAGTAAGAAGGAAGGCCTGGACCAAAATTAGCTGGAAGATGGGGTTTTTTTGGGGTTTTTTTTGGGTGTTGGCCTAGTCTCTTCATTAAATAAAATGGCCACAGTTTTGGAAGGAGGGAGGGCAACCCCTGAAGCTGAGGGATGTCAGAGCTGCTCTGTGTGTCTCAGGTAAGCCAAGCAGCTCCACTCCCAGTACCCACCTGCTGCCTCCAGTGCAAACAGCTCCCTCCCTGTGCTGGGAGGAGAAAGCAGGAGTTACGGGTTCTTTCTGGGAGGAGAGTTGTTGTAACTACTTTCTCTGACACATCTGGAGCAGCAGCTGAACTGTCCCTGAGCAACAAAGCTACAAAGCCTGCCAAGTAATGGCAGTGCCCTCCTAAATAGGCCAGGCAGGCTTCAAAGAACAACTCTAATTTTGTTTGAGTCCCAACGGCTGGTTTTGATTTGTAACAAGATGAATTAGTCCAAGTCTCCTGTTTGAAATGGAGTTGGGAGGTGGGGGAGACTGGGACAGGCTTGTCTGGGGAAATAAAACAGCCCACTGGCTGCAGTCATTTTCAAGTGTGAGGCTTAGCAAAAGGTGAACTCCTTTTGGAACAGGTTGGGTCTGGGAGGGCCACACACATTCTTGCATGTGTCTTTCTGATGCTTAGATATTGTGTGACCTGTGGATGGTGATGGTACTCTTAGTGATGCCTTCCTGCAGTGGAATGGTGTAGTGGGGAAGTGCAAGGTTTCAGCTTTCCACATGTCAGCCAGAAAATAGCCTGTCTGATATCGTTATCCTTTGTGCAGTGTGTAAGGAAAAGGAAGGGTCAGGCTGGGAGAGGAGGGAGGGAAGTAAATCATGATAAGGTGAGCACTGCTTTCTAGTCTCTGTCTCTGTCCCTGCACACAGCTTCACTCCTGCTTCCTGCATGGCTACACTGTGCTGGTAGCACACAGGATGAACTTGAGGCACATCTGGATCTGGTTTCCCTTGGCTTACTGTGCTCGCTCTTTGCTCTCTGTGTTTACTTCCATCCTAAGTGTAGTTAACTGCAGTCTTATGGTCCGAAGCCAGAGGTGTTCAGAGCATCCATGGGGAAGGCTCTTGGGAGGGAGAGGAGAGGTATTTCAAGTGCCGCTAGGTCTTTCTGAGTATGATTTAGTCCACTTTAAAGATAGGAAAAATCATCTGAGTCCAAACCTGTCCTCCTACTAGTGCAGGACTCCTCTGCAGAGATCAGCATCCAGTCTCTCTCCTCTGTTGAAGTGATAAATTTTAAGCAGCATATAACAACCAGTCTACCCTGGGAGCTGTATTTGTTAAGACAGTGTTTGAGTCTTGCTGAAGCCCAGTAGCTGGGCACTGTCTGGTTTTCCTTTATGCCCAAACCTCGGTCTGAGTTCATTAGCTAATCCCTGCATAGAGAAAGTTCTCTCCAAGAAAGCCAGCCTAGCATGTAGGAAAGGAGGAAGATGACAGCTTGAAATACTACAGTACCATACAACACTGTCACTGTTTCTGCTGTATGCTGTCAATGGTCATTGTGACATCTCTATTCCACGTTGGCTGTCTCTCCCTGCTCTGCTGAGCCGGGCATGGTTGCAGGCAGCCTGTAGGGATAGATGTGCTCTCGGGAGGCAGAGTTGAACTGCTTTGTTGGGCTGACCCACATCCGCACTGCACTTTCCTATATTTTGCAAGACTGTGGGGATTGCAGGCACTGAATCCATCTCTGGGTCCTGGAGATGTTTGAGAACTCCTGTCTGGGTGGCAAGTGATTGGAAGTAGCTGTTCTTTGTCTTGCACACACCCTGCTCCAAGCCAGCTCCTCTGGTGTAGCACCCAGACCCCCTCCGTCTTGTGGAAAGCTGATCTGATTCACTGAGCTGGGCCTGGAGAGCAAAACTGTAGGGTAGGATGTATTGTGAGAAGGTCTGTGCTGACTGAAGGGAGAAGCTGCTTTAAATGAGCTCTTTAACCCTGCTGTGCAGCACAGGCACTGTCTTCCCCTCGGACTGCTCTGTCAAAGTGAGGTCTTCAAAGCCACTGCGTTCTGGCTGAGCTTGATAACTCTCTAGAGTGAAGATTTTCAGTGTGCTTCTGCCTTGACTGATGGCAGGCTTTTTGCATGTGCCAGATGTTGAGGAAGGTGGCATACATTACACCCTCCCTCTCATAGGAAGTAGTTGACCTGAGATGTTTTTCCATTGTTGTTGTTCAAGGTCTGAATTGGGGAGGGTAGTTGGTGATTCTTGAGCTTGTACAGTGTGGTAAAGCAATATTAGTCTAGCAGAGAAACTGCTTGTATTGCTGTGAGCTGTCAGCACAGACAGGTTTTGAATACCTTGTGCTGATTTCCAGAAGCTGCTGAGCTTTGGTGAAGAGAGTGCTTGTGCAAAGGTGAGCACTATGCTGCTGACAGAGCCCTGTGTCTGCTCTGACCTTGAGCTGAGCCTATGTGATTGTACCTTGTGCAGGCCAGCCCTTGCTGGCTAAAGTGTGTTCTTCAGCCTTGCTGGTGATTGAAGCCTTTAGAGACATGCTGGTGCCTCTTTTTAGAAGTTAGTCATTGAAATAGCACTTCTCTACAGCTTGAGGTCTGTGAGAAGGTCGCTTGCTATAGCTGAAGTAGTTCGGGGACTTAGTGGTATTTTGCAGTCTTGGAGCCTTAACTTCAGGGAAGGGTTTGACCTGCTTTGGTTAAAGGGAAGAAGGTTACTTGGATTGCCTGCCTGCTTGCTAGAAAAGATAGCAGATAAGTTTGGAGTATAATCTTAGTTTCCTAATCAGAATTTAACATGTCTACCTTCTTGGCTAGCAGACATGTGCTGCAGCACATGCTTCTCCTTAAAGGAAAAACAGGTCTGTGAGACAAGTTTAACAGTCTCTGGAAAGTATTTGTTTGGAATATATCTGTCTGTCCTACTTCTAACCCTTCAGTAAATGCAGCAGAAGGCTACCACCTAAAGCAAGAGCCTTTCTGTTGGTCCCTGTGCCAGTCTCAGTGTTGCGTCACGCAATCCGAGCATGAAGGAAAGCAGTGCTGGGCAAGGACAGCTGGGAACCCCCAGATGTTCTTTCCAGAAAGATGAGTCAGCTCTATCACAGCTTAGTTTTTCCAAGCCCCTCTTGGCTAGCTCTCTGTGGGAAACTGCTGACCCTGTCTTGAGGGATCTGCATCTTTCTGGCTTGGGTGTAGAAGGAGATTTTGCTGAAACTGGGGGTGACACCTCCACCCCCCGGGAGGAGGGGAGGCATGTGTTCCCCATTTCAGAAGTTTACAGCAGTGGAGCAGAGGAATTAAACTCCATGGAAAGCAGATGTGTTTTTTTCTATGGAGGGTCTGAAGCCAAGCCAGTGGCAGAAGCAGCCTTGCTATGCAATGTAAACTCCTGAAGATGCTGAGCAGAGATACTATCCTCGTAGGAAAGTAAATATACTTTTGTTAATGGGACAGTGTTTTCTCCCTGTAGTTATTGTCTCCCTGCCTTCCCCTTGTAGTGTTTTCTGCAGCCGCTCCTGGCATATGCACAAGTTGTGGACTGGAGCAAGGATCAGAGTGAAAACAGGCCTTGGATAGTCTGAGCATCTCATAACAAATAACTTCCCAGGAATTCTGCTCAGCAGCCCTTCTGTGTTTTGTCAGCAACAGCAAAACTTAGGTGACATTTCAGGGTCAGTGAACCAAAAGGGATGTCGCATATAGCCCGGTTTGCATCTTTGTTAAGACAAATGTTTATTAAAACTATAGTTTAAATGTGAGACTGCCTTAAACTGTCTATTCAGCAGTTCTTGATACCACCACGTTTGAGAGAAATTTTTTAGGTGTCCTGGTTGTTGCATGTTCAAGGGGCCTTTCTAGCTTGATCAGCAGACTGAGCGTTGCGGGTGTGGCACGTTGGGACAAAAGGCAAGGGGGAATTCTTTTTTTCTGGGATACAACAGCTACGTGCTTTCTGAAGCTGAGTCACTGTGCTCTTCATAGGTGGGAACTTGCTTGATGACTTTCTAAAGCTGTCCCCAGAGCTGACTACATGTTGCACCTTCTGCCAAGATGAGACAGCTTGCAAGCAGCTTATTTCAGGCTGTGGCTTTATCTTTGTTCAGAAAAGCTTCTTTGTATGAGGAGCTGAAGCCTAGCGTAAACTTTCAAACTGCTGAGCCAATGCCTGTCCATACAACCCTCTGCCAGCTTGCTTCAGGTGGTGGTTTGGCGTTTTCCTTGTCTCCCAAGTGTTAGAACATTATCTAGTGAAGCACAGAATTGCAATCTCTCTTTAGCCCTGTTACTTTATTTCACTTCATCCTATCTTGAAATCCTGCTGATGTGAGAACAGCTTCTTGGAGTTCACTTGCAGTTCTTGTCTGCTCCTTGTTTCTTCAAAGCCTGTTTTAGACCTTTGCACAAGTGTTTTCCAATCCTAGTTGGCTGAACAGCGCAAGTTTCAGGTTCTTACCAAACCTGAAGACTTGCTGATACTTGAAAGCTAAAACAGAGCATGCTTGCCCCCACCTTTCTAAGTGAGATGAGAAAATGAGTGTGTTGCTTGACTGCTGAATTCAGTGTCTGGATTCAGATGAGTCCTCAGAGGGGCATATTGCTCTGCTAATCCTTGCCCTAGATAAGACTGTGTGGTGAGCAAGGCAGAGGCCACGGCTAATGTTTCGTAACTGTTGACTCTGTTGGGGCTCAGATGTGTTGGCTTGGGGGGCTGAGGTATTCTGGCACAAAGTAGCGGCCAATCCGAAATGCCTGAGCTTGGCTTTGGAAGGGGTGAAGCATTTTGCTCAAGGGAACCCGCTGCTGGATTTTTGTCTTCATGGTTTGAGGCCATAGCATTGTAACAGAGCCTGACAAGCCAAAGTTTTCCTGCCTGGAGAGGTTCCCGGTGCCAGATATCTAATCCTTTGTCAGCTATCTTCCAGCCTGGCCCTTAGAGTCACGGGTTTGTCTATTAAAAAAATATTTAAAATCATATGTGTTTGTCTTGTCTTGGTTCTTCACAGAAGCAATGCACTTACCTTTTGCTTCTGACAACAGTGTTCTAGCAGCAGGGTGTCTCTTCCTCAGACTGTTTTGAATGGTCCTCCTATACAACATCATGTGCTATGAAAATACTGTGTGAAAAACTGCCAAGCAGATCCTGGGGCTCCTGTGCAGTTGCCTGAGGCATTCTTCCTGTAGTTGTGCTAATCCTGTTTACTCTGGGAGGAGTACCGTAGGGGAGATGGGTGGGAACAGCAAAGGAATGATTGTTTTTAGTCTGGAAGTATGGATAATAGTGACTGCCTCCTCTTATTTGTCTAAGCTTATAATTTACACAAAACCATGTATGTTTTGTTCTTGCTCTTTCAGATTCTGGGTGCTGTGATCCTGGGGTTTGGAATATGGATCCTGGCCGACAAAACCAGTTTCATTGCGGTTCTACGTAAGACTGCGTTTCTTCATCTTCCTTCTTTTTCTGAGTTGTCTCTACTCTGGGGGGCTGTGTTTGACCATGGTGTAGTCAGGAATAGCAATACTTTTGTGCATGGTTTGTGGCCTGAGCAGTAACATGGTGTTTAGCAAGATGAGATTGTTATCAGGAACACGGTGAAAGGGAGCAATCGTGGAGACACAGCATTCCTCTTAGTCTTGTGGATTGAAACACCAGGGCCAGACTGAGTGAGACCATTGCCTCTTCAACCAACAATCCAGATATTTTGTCTTGAACATAGGGGCTAATATTTCATCCTATTTTCACTGCATGCTCTGTGTTTCCACAATGGTTTCCTTATTACCATCATGTGCAAAGGCCCCCAATGCCTTAATGCAGTTTTGCTGTGCGAGTCCTCCATGCTTCCACTGCTTTCTTTCTGTAATGATCTATATTCAATTTGAATGTTTTAAATGCCAAAGAAAGTAAGTACCTGGTTTTATTGGTGCTTTATGTACATTGAAAGTAGACGCTGTGTTTGTTCCTGAGCAGTGGAGGATGCTGATTTGGGGGGTGTGGCTGTGTGAAGCCTTTAGTGCTTTGACTTCTAAAACATACTCTTACATACACTTGATGAGACTTACCGTGGGCATCAGAGGTGTTCTGTGTTGTGCAAGGAGCTTAGCTTCCTTTCCCTAAAGTCAGCCACAAACTTTGACTTGAGTCTTAACAGAGGGTCTGCTTTCTGCAAAAACCAAAAAACTAAGCTGGTTTTCACAGGACTGTAAGTGGCCTTTCACCAAATGAGTATCTCAGCTCTGTCTTTCACAAGATCCTCTTCCTTTGAGCTTTTTCCTAGAAACACTTCAAACTTTTCTGCTTGGTGGCTCTGGTTACTTGTTGTCACTACCTCCAGAATTGCTGAGTTGGGCAGCAGCCTCAGACAGTACAAGAGGGCTGCCTGCATGTGGGGAATGAACAGTACTGGCATTCGTAGCCCTGTTCCCAACGACACTGATTCTGCAAAGGGCTTTATCTCCCAAGCCCTGCTGAGCACCCTGGCCTGGTTTGGAAGGTGCTGGGTGGTGAAGACACCCCTGCTAATACCACACATGCAGATACTGCTCCTTACTCTGCTTTTGTGCTGTGGCATCTGGCTTGCTCTTACAGCACTA
Organism: Corvus brachyrhynchos; assembly: GCF_000691975.1. Lineage (NCBI taxonomy): Eukaryota > Metazoa > Chordata > Aves > Passeriformes > Corvidae > Corvus > Corvus brachyrhynchos. Next base: position 5,283,125 of record NW_008239553.1, read on the forward strand.
GAAGGTCAAGAAGCACAACAAGGGGTGTTGGTTAATAAAGTAGGGGCATGAGCAGAAACAACTTTTAATACACGGAGGCTAAAAGGAGCCTGTTGTGGCCTGGCTGTTTGCAGTACCCCTTACAGTCTGAGGTGGGCTTAGTACCAGTGTGTCAGCAGCTGATTCCCTCAGGTTGATGGGTGTTGCAGCCACTTGTGGAGGGAGAAGTCCCTAAACTTGGCTCCGTTTCTTCCCATTTACTCGGAATCTCTGCTAACAGAGCATTTAAGGATTTAGTTTCCTTCCTGGAGATTTCCAGTATCAGCTCTCTCCCTGCCCCCTCACTTCCTTTCCCATGCCTTGCCTCTCTTTC
>NW_008239553.1:5284069-5289315 GCF_000691975.1 Corvus brachyrhynchos
AGGCATCAGGGAGGGCACTCCAGCTGCTGCCAAAGGAGCCTGTTGTTCCCTTGCTTGGCTGCCTGCCCAGCGCAGGGAAAAACACGGAGTGACAGCAAACAAGCAGGAGTTGAACACCCTCAGAGCCTTCTCTTGCAAGATAAGACTATCGCAGATGAGAACTGCAAGTGTGGCTCCTGTCCCCTGACACTGTCAGTTTTCCAAGGGGCTTTTGAGTTGGAAATACCTTTTTCTTTCTTCTAATGGGAATTTGACGAAGCAACTGCTTTCTAGCACTGTGGAGGTGCTGCAGCCTGGGCACTTGAACACTGACTTGTGTGATAGCTGAGCTGATTTTGAGGGAGGGAATAGGGTAGATTTGTGAAGGCCACTCCTGTAAGGCTGCTGCTTCAGTAAATGCTTTGCAGTATCAGCACGTAACCTGCACAGCAAGAGTCACAGAACTGGTGAGGAAGCAGGATCCTGGGGTTTGTGGCATATGTCCAGCCAGGGAGAGTCTGGCCTGGAAATTAATCAAGGCTGAAGTGATCTGTGTAGCAAATGGATCTGCTTCATTTCTCCATAATTGAACTTTCCTCTGTTCAGCATATTTTGGGGAAAAAAGTTGGGAAGCTGGTGGCTTGTGCCAGGTATCACAAGTAGGAGGAAATATATATTTGGGGGGAAAGCATCAGCCTGGACTTGATTATCCTCCTTTAACATGTTTCAGGAGGAGCTCAGAGGAAGCTTGCCTCCTGGGACTTCTTTAGTTCAGGAAACTAAATGCTGAGGTCTAAGAATGTTATTTTTATTAATCACTGGACGTACAGAATTCCCCTACACTCCGCAGCTTGCAGATTTCCCTATGTCTCTTAATGATAAATGAGGTTCCTAGTTACTGTTTCTAGACAGAGTATCTCTTCAAATTTTGTGCCGTAGTGATTGCTCTCTCCAATCCTATTCTGCAAGAAATAGTCTGCTGACCAACTCAAATGTAAGAGTTTTTCTTCTGTTGCTTGCAGTACTAAATGCTAAGGGGAGAGGGCTGACAGCACCAGCACGTCTGAAATAGTCTGACCTAAACTTGGTTGAAAAACTGTTGAGCATTAAAAAGTGCAGACATTACAAACAATAGCAGGGGATAGCTAAGAGGATTTGTAAAAGTAGCTAATTTGAGCATTATATCTGTTCTGATCCTGGAATAGCATCTGTTTGCAGGGTGCTGTGCACAGGTGCTGCAACAGCCTGTGGTAAGTGCCTGGCCACAAGCCATTCAGCACTGACTTGCTAAGTAACCTGTCACATCATCTGTGCTCGACACTAGCTGTAGCTTGCTTCATGTTTCACTCCACAGAGTTAGTGTGTCTCTGTGTTGACTGTAAGTGGCTAAGTGAAAACAGGATGGCTACAACAAGAAATAGTGTATTAAAAGTGAAAAGGCTGTCCAAAAAGGGGGTTTAAGACTTGCAACAAAGCTTCTCTGAAGATAGCAAAGGGAATTGAAGCAAATAGTAGTTGTGGAGTAGATCATCTTTTATCTTACTCAAAGTACATTCATGAGGGAGTAAAATTTCAGTAAGGAGAAAACTTTCTCCAAACAAGGTCCATTTGTTTGGAGTGACCTTGAGTCTTCCAGACTCTGTAGACCTGCAGGATGGCTTTTAAGTTTACCTTCATCAAAAGACAACCACGTTTGTCACACCTCTATGTAGTCTCTTTGTAGCAGACAAAGACCATTATCCGTAGATATGGAGGCAGTTCTATAAATGGTGATGGCAGATGTATTTTTTGTCAGTAGCTGATGTTGTTCTCTCTCCTGGCTCCTACAGAGATGTCATCTCCCTCCCTGAAGACTGGTGCATGCATCCTCATCGGTGTTGGGGCGCTCACCATGCTGATGGGGTTCCTGGGCTGTCTTGGTGCAGTCAATGAAATCCGATGTCTCTTGGGTCTGGTGAGAGTATTCATGCCTCTTTTAGAGCCAACCTTTAATACCTCTCCTGCTAAATATCTGTTGGATTATAGATGGGGCTTTAGTCTCCTGGGGATGTTACTTCTGCTAGGTCAACTTGGATCTAGTTCTTAATTTGCACACATTAAGTTCTCCAGCAGTCAGCAGACTGCAGCAGAGCTCGTCAGGCATTACTGATAATGAGCTCGTAACTCTGAATGAGAGAGGATGTCACTGACACTTTCTGCACACAGGCGGTTGAGGACTGCCAGCTGAGAAGTGTACCCTGTCCCCCTCACCCTGACTTCCCAATTGGCACTGTGCTCTCAATGGTGGAAGAGCAAGTTCCAAGGGCAGTGAAAGACAAGAGGAAGAGTGACAGTGTCCTGCTGTGTTAGATCTGTGGAAAGTGCAAGAGTCAAGAGAGACCCAACTAGGAATGTCCTGTGTGTCAGGACCTCTCTTCAAACAGTTAATCTCTAGGAAATTTTCTGTCCATGATGGGTGAGATGATACCAGCTTCATACATCTCAGCCTGCTACTTGACTCTGGCGTATTCAGAGCACATCTGTATTGGAAACCAAGCATGGCACACATTGTGTGCCCTGGTATTAGGAGCATCTCCTAGTCTAACAATAGTAACTGCCACCACTTAAAAGTAACCTCAGCAGTTTGCTGCTGGATCTTAAATTTAGATCCTCAAACAAATTAAATAGAATTTTTAAGAAAGGTAATTGATTTAAAAAAAAAATTAAAAAGGAGGTTTGTAAAATTGACTCTTTTTTCTTTCTGTTGAGGCTTGGGGTAGGCAGAGTCCAACTGATTGACTGAGCCCACAATGGTCTGGGAATGGAGTTGGATGTGGGAGAGAGAGTCCTAGCTGGAGTGACACATGCAGAGAGTGCTTGTAAACCCTTTCCCTCCTGAAGCCTTTCAGTTGGCCTGATGGGAGAAGTGCTGAACTGCACTGGTCTGATGTTGGTGCTTGTACTTAAGCCTTTTCCTGGAAAAGCATTGTTGATAGCAGAGTTTGTCTGCAGGCAAAGAGGTGTTAGCTCAATGTTGTAATTTCTCTTGTATATGAAATTTTATTAACTTTTATGTACAGACCTTTCTAAAGACTGATAGTGATCATCTATTGTTTTTTGTTTCCAGTACTTCACCTGCCTCATGTTAATCCTCTTAACTCAGATTGCTGCTGCACTGGTCATCTACTTCCAGAGAGAAACGGTAAGTCTTTATTACTGTGTGTCTTTTCCTTGGTCTTGGCTTGGGAGAAGGGTGACATCTAGAAATTCTTTCTTCCAAACTGGGCTGTACTGTTAGCAGGCATAACTGGACTCTCCTTTTCTCTACCCCAGATTAATAGCTTTGCTGTTTGATTTTTCTGTATCTGTCTCCATAGTGCTGCTTTCTCAAGGATTATGAAGCTTTATTTGGTATGCAGGCTTTATTTTTGGGTAGTGGGAACAGTGGGGGAAAAAAAAGTCCTGGAATGCTTTAGACCACACGTCCTCTTGGTCCTGCTGTAGACAATTATTTGGGCATGTAGTAGCAGTGGTTACTACCATGTTGCCATCACTGGTGCCTTGAGGAGTTACCAGCCTGAGCGCTTTTTTGACTGGTCTTCCTCCTTGTTCTGTCCTTTCAGTCTTTCTGTATCAGTGTGTAGAACTCTTCTTGGAGGAGCTGTCCTCTTTCCCCAGGAGCAAACCCAGATATCTGGTGGTTCCTGTTCTACAGCTGGAGCTTAAAGCCAAGTGGTTTAATATTTTGAAGTGGATTCCTTTGTCAGGAAGGCAGTTTCACAGTGTGTGCTTCTAGAGCTCCAACATGCTCTGTAGTGTAAAAGGAAATAATTTTTGAGCTACCTAAGTGCATTGCAACAATCCATCCTAGCTATAGGTTTCCTAGCCAAGGCAGTGCCTGGTCAGGCCTTCAGCTACTTGACAGCTAAACTGGGAGCCACATTTATGCAGCAGGAACAAGTTATAGCTGTGGGGTCACTATTGGCTTCTGGTACCAGTTGTGGGTAACCCTGTCCTTGGCTACATAACTGTATATCTATACCACTGTTTGGCTGTGCTTGCCTCTCCTAAGCCAACCCTTTAGCTAGATGCTTACAGAAAGTAGAATGGTTGAGGGAGTTATGGATGGGGCCTGGTGGAGAAGTTTGGGGGCAGGGGGAAGGTACGTGCCACCAGCAGATCTGATCTGAGCTTTGTACTGTGGTGACTGTGAGCAGCTGTTGGCTGGGTTCCTTGCCAAATGTGGTGTGACCATAGCTTGCTCTCTGGGCTGGCAGAAGCTGAGGGAGAAACTAAAACAGTGACTAAAACTGGTGTGTAAAGACGATTCTCAACGCAGAGCTCTGACTAATGCAGATGTGGAGGTGGGGGGATGGCCATTTCCCTGCAATGGGGAAATGTGACTTCAGATCAGGAAATTCTGTATCTCTGTTAGCATTTCTCTTCCAGCTGCCAATCTACTCTAGAAAACTCCAACTTTTAAGCTGTAGCTCTTCATTTAAACCTCAGTCAGACCAGGGAGAGTTTAAAAGTGCTGGGGGTTGTTCTGCACAGCTGTTGGAGCCGGAGTGACTGAGATCATCACTTGTACAGGTCTGGGAGAATGGTCAGGGAAGCTGGGCTTTGAACGGGTGTTCCTGTTCAGTCCCTAATGTACAAAATTAATGGAAAAGCTCTTCTAGAGCCATTCTGTTTCAGGGATCCTCCAAAGTACCTGCCTAGAGCACTAAGAAAAACTGTTTGAGGAAGGTCTTGGCTGAAACCTCCAGCACAGAGGTTTGGGGCTGCGCTTCAGTGCTGCTGTGTGAGTTGCTCTGCTTCGCTGGCTGTACGTCATCCCAGGGCAGCTTGGAGCATAGTGAGGCACACTGAAACTGCTCAGCAGCCAGTCCCTAGATATCTATTGTGTTCTTTGTGTTTACTTCTTTCTGACTTCAGGAACTTGGTTAGATAGAAAACAAGGAATAGCAGGAGTGAAGGAAAGGATTTCGGATCCAGAATGTAACAAGGTGATACTCGCTCCTTCACTTGTAACTGAAGTATTTATTTGTATGGATTCACTTGATGTTATTGTTGGCATATCTGTTCCTTTTTGGTGTCAAAATCCTCCCCAACACTGAAATATGAAAGTATACTGAAACAGAGTTAGTGTAACTGTAAAAGGCTGGGCCTCTGACAGGGAGGCTGCTGCTTTGCCTCTCCCATGGGCATTGTTAGAGGAATGCCCCTTCAGACTGGAATTGCCCAGTACTTCTGGGAGGCTGCTGATGCAACCTAAGTTTCCCTAC
>NW_008239553.1:5289935-5321807 GCF_000691975.1 Corvus brachyrhynchos
ACATTTGTTGATGACTGAAACTGTGAGGTGGGGTTTTTTTTATGGACAACAAAATAGTAACATCATAAATGTTGCAAATGATACTCTACTTCCTGAACTGAATGTTGATACTCACCTACTCACAAACCCCTAAACAGAGCCTGGGCAAGTTCTCTCTTGGCCTAGTTCACACAGTTCTTTGCAGCTTGGCTCTGAGTGCCTTGAGTAAAGGAGAACAGTGGTGTTTTGGGAATAGCCCTACTTGCTAGCTATTGTTTGCAGCAAACAGGCCTGTGTGATTGCATGCAGTGACTTGTCTGGTGCTATGGACTATGCATGAGTTTCAGAATCTGAAGTGACAAGGTAGAGGAGGGTCCCTCCTGGTTTTTTGAGCCTAGTTTTGTGTGCAGCCTAGATGCTAATAAATGCTGAGGGAAGGATCTAGCTTGTGTCTGACAGGGACAGGATAGATGACTGACAGTGTCTAATAGGGGAAGAAGCCTGCGCAATCCATTCTGTGATCAAAGATCTGCTCTTGCCTCTGGCATTCAGCCTTCCCCATCCCCTGCTTCAGTAGCCCATGGGATGGGGAGACTGACAGCCTTGCTGCTTTCTGTCAGTGAGCTGTGCCTGTGGTGCCTAGGATCTAGGTGCCCCTTCTTTGAGGTGGTGGCATTGTGCCTTTCTGACAGTGTGCTTGCTAGAGCTGGGAAGGAGCAAGAAGCCCTGAAAGCAGTGGTAGCCATTTCCTGAGGCATTTATATCTCACACAGTACTGAGTCCTGATAGCTTTAAATGGGTGAAGATGTTGAAAGCCCAAGGGTTCCCTGTGCCTCTCTAGGTTGTTGCTCTTCAGTTTTCCTCTGCCAGGTGCTCCCTCTGCACCAGCTGCAGGTGCTTGTGTTTTCCCTTTGGGCTGCTCTGCCGGTTAAACCCACAAGCAAGCTGCCTGTGTGTGTGCTCTCCAGAGCTGTGCCATTGTTTGCATAACATTCCCCCTCTCTCAGATTGCTTGCTGAAACACCTAGGAATGCCTGATTTTTTTCTTTAATTTGAAATGCCTCACTTTTTGAAACAAGAGCTGTTTGCAAGACTTCTTGCCTGCTCTTTTGTAAGAGTGAGGGCAGAGCAGACACACAGCTTCCCTATGTAGCTGTGATTGGGGGCATCAGGTTCACGTCCTGTCTTTGCTTGTGGTGGGGTTCTGGGATTCTTGCAGAAGTGACACTAGGCTCCATCTGACCCAATAGCTAAGGGGCTAGATGGGCCCAGGGTAGGAAAACCAACCCAGCTCTCCTTGCCTCCCACTGCATGTAGAGCAGCAGTGTGCAGGAGGGGTCAGGGTGGCAACTCAGAGGTTCAGTAACTGATAAGGCTTATGGCAGCAGCCAAGGCCAATCTCATTAGTGAGAACCAGGTCAGGTTGCCTTGATTTGAAGGGAAGGAAAAAGGGAAGTGAAGTAATTAAAAGGGGAAGAGCTAGACATCATGAGAAGAAAGATCATGCAGCTCCCATCTGTCTGGCCTGGCATAGCTGATCCCAGTGAACTGAGCTGCAGTTTTCCAAAGAAGAAGAGTTGCTGATATAGAGAAGCTTCTCTTAACAGTAGGCAGTGCATCCTCTTACTGAGTGTCCTGGTGTTTGTCATGGTCATTGAAAATGCCTGATAGTAGAAGAGAAGAGAAAACCCATTTCCACTGATTTGAAATACGCTGTAGCACCACAGTCAAAAAGGTAATATGTGGGATGGGAACATCATAGTCCTTAGGCTGATATAACTCTATCCTATCCCTCAGGCAGTCTAATGACACTTTTTTCCAGCCTCTTGTTAATCTGGGTCTGTCCTTAACAGTCCTCATGTACAGGCTGGTTAAGAAGAGCTTCAGAAGGAGGTGGGAAGGAAAAAGGTGAAGAAGTCTGCCAGGTGGTGGCTTGCACTTCTCATCAAACTGAAGGGTGTTGTAAATACCTCTGGAGAAGGAATGGTGGTGAAGGGATGACTTGATACACCGAACATTGTGATAAGACTGTTAATGAGCAGTTTAGGTAGTTGTAATACTTCCTGTCCTAATATAGAAACAGCAGTTGTGGGAGTTTGGGGAGAGGTAGATCAACACCTTGTGAAAAAGGCAAGTTTCCACCAGCTGTATATCAGAAAACCCATCTGCATTCAGGAGCAGAGTGGCTCACAGCTTCCCTGAGCAGTGGCGATGAACTGCAGTGGCTGAGATTCTGGACCAAGGTCTTGCCTGCAGTACGAGGTTAGAAACACATGACCTGTGAGTCCTTAAGGCAATGTTGTCCTTCAGCTTGCACTTACTTTGCACATCTGTCTCGTCTGGGGCAGGCAGTTAGTCATTCAGCCTGTGTCTTAGCAGGATAACCATACCCAGTTCTGTTTCCTTATTGCTCATCAGGTTTGTACCCTTTCCCTGTGCCCACGCAAGGACTTGCTGGTGCTTTGGCTGTTGCAGCAGCAAAGCTGCTGTTCTTACCTGTACTTGTTAACGTTTTGCAGTCAGCTTTTATGAGTGACTGTAGCTTTACATATGTATCTGAAACACCGAAGAAAAGGCTACAAGGATTGGTAATCTAGCTCTCCTGCCTCTTTTTTTCTTGCCAGCTGAAAGTTGAGTTGTCCGACATAGTTGTGGATCTGATTAAAGATTATGACCCTTTGAATGAAGATAAGAGGAACTTGCAAGATGCGTGGGACTATGTGCAGATGCAGGTGAGTCCTGGGGGGCAGCAAGAGGTAGTAGATGATGCTATTTGCCAGTGCAGGCAATGACCTTTAAAGCTAGGCTGAGGACAGAGAAACAACTGTTGCATGTTGATCTGGCTGATCTACAAAGTGGCCTGTGAGGTTTGGTGCCTGCAGACTAGAAAATGGTCTGGCTTGCTGCTTCTATGTCAGACCTTGAGCCATTCCTGCATGCTGCGTGTTAGAACTAGGTAGTGTTGGCTGCATGGCCTAATGTATCCAATCTGTCAAGTGGTACTCCAACACTTCTCTTTGTTCTGCTGGGCCTCCTGAATACTAACATGTGTGAAAAACATTTTTCACATGATTTTTGTAGCAAAAAGTCCCTAGTTTATTACCAGGCAAGTCAGCAGCACCACCTGCCTTACTACTTGGTACATGTTGCTTGCTTATTGTGATGGTTCTTCTGCAAGTATCAGCATTCTTGGGAGCCGTCCAACTGCCCATGGTTTCTGTTTTAGCATCAGGGTCAGCACTTGAGCAGCTAGAGAATATTCAAGCACTCTGGAGTCATGACAGCTGTTTACTGCCAAACCACAAGCTTGAGAGCTGGCTGGCTGTTGTGGTTAAATACATACCCAACATGGGACTGATGTGTAGTAAGTACAAGTAACAGCATTTGTCTTCTGTCTGTTCTTTGGTCTGCAAAACACTGACCTGCAGTATTTCTCCTCCTTGGAGAATGATTTATGTGTTTTGTCACTGTAGTTGCAACTCCTTGTTAGTGAACTCAAGAGAAGCCTCAGTCTATTGTGGAGAGAGGCTTGTTCTTGAGTCCTTCTTTTATGTAGGAACAGAAGAAAAATGTTTTGCAGAGATGGAGAGATCGAGTGTTAGGGGTCTATGTCGTCTCACACATTGGAGTTAGCATTTGAAAGGGGGGGGGTTCTGTAAACCAGTCTTGGAGTTAAAGTCCAAACTTCTCGTGAGGGAGAGGTAGTTCCTTCTGGAGGCTGGGTCTTCACAACACTCTTTTGGAAACCAAATGCTTGTCCTGGTGTGAGTTTTCAGCTGTTTGTATCTCATGTCTATTATAAGAGAAACATGACTTTTCCTTTCTGAGCAGAAAAGGATTTTCCCTAAACTTCTTCCTCGACATTGACAGACAGCCTTTCTGCTCTGTACCACTGGGCAAGCACAGGGATCCATGCTTAAGATCTTACTCCTTGCTAGACTTCCCCATGTGCTTTCCCCTCCAGCAAATAGGGTTTTATCACGTGGCTCTGTAGGAATGTAAGTGTTTCTTTGGATGGAAAGTTTTCCCCATCCCGTGCTCCAGCTGGTCCGTACTACAGCCAGGTGGGCACTGGCGTGCAGTGATGTGCTGGGGCTTGGTGGCATGGGAACGCCACCGTGCGGTGGCTGCTGCTGTCGGCGGGGCCACAGCTGAGGCCCGGGGCCCTTTAATTCTTGTTTTGCTAGCAGAGTGACTCTTTAGTAGGAAATAATGTCCCTGTCTTCTGGACAGCTCTATACATAGGTAACCGGGGTGGTGTTTAATGCAGCTAATTTGTGCAGAATGTGTGCAAATGACTTGTTTCACAGAGAGCTCCTGAGTACTTCTGCCTGCTTATTTTCACGTGCAGCTATCTTACCAGTGCAAAGTGTAACACTGTAATGACCTCTTTCCCATTATTAGATTGCCTGCTGTGGCTGGACTGGAGCAGAGGAATGGGAAAATAATGAGATTCTTAGGAACAAAAGCAATACTGAGTATCCGTGCTCCTGCTCCAATAGATCTAAGGACTTAGTGGAAGGAAGAGGTTTCTGTGTTCTGGATGACCCTGTCAATGGCACTGCAACATATGCTGACTGGCCTGTTCATGAGCAGGTGAGTGGGCATGTCTGGGCCCTGTGAAGCTTCCACTGAAGCTGCCTTGTCTTTGCTCCCCTGAAAATTTAGAGCACTTCTTTCACGTCCTTATTGCTTGAAGTACCTGGGGAATTTGGGGCAAGAGGGACAGAGTGACAGGGATCCTGCCCTTTTCTGCAAAAGCTTCCATGAAACATGGTATAGCATGTAACTGGGATAATTCCTGTGTGCAAAGATATGTTACAGATTTTCAGTTTTGAGATATTTGGAATCATGCCTCTTCTTTGTGGCCGTGTTTCCTCTATAGGGATGCATGGATGGTGTAGAGCAGTGGCTGAAGGACAACCTTGGTATCATTCTTGGAGTTTGCACTGGTGTTGCTGTTGTAGAGGTAAGTCACTTCCTGACATGAACCTATACAGTCTTATCATGGAGACTCTTTTAAAGGCAAAGCTGTTTTCTCAAGTGATTGACACCTGGTTTTTAATGGCAGTGCAGTTCTAGCTCTTGGTTGTGTCTGCCTGGACCTTTGAACTCTGCTTTTATTGATTGGATTAAAAATCAAACAAAGCCTTGTCTGCTTGTAGTTCCTCCTGCTGTATCTGACTCTTGGCAATTCTGTAACCAGAATACCGAGGCAAGCAAAATCCCACATTAGTGAAATCCCACTTGTTGCCTTAAGAAGCCCATTACATAGATTGCAGATGAAGGCACATCTTTATGAAGCCCAAACTTTTGTCGTTCCAATTATTGCATTTGCCTTGCGTTGCGGACTAACTCTGTTCACCTGTGTGGTGTCATTAAAAGATGTTCACTGTATTTTGCTCCCCTGTATCACCTGTTCTTCCCACCTTACCTGTCTGGTTGCTGATTTTGTTCCCATTCTTCATACTTATTCCAGCTGCTGGGGATGATACTGTCCATTTCGCTTTGCAAGAACATACACAGCGAAGACTACACCAAAGTGCCCAAGTCTTGAGTTGGCTGGCTCCAGAGCTACAGCACCACAGAGAAAGGAGCAAACAGAACATTCCTGCCTCATACCCAGACTGTCCAACCATTGACCATTATTCCTGTGACATCCCATTTCTGATACCACTCTGCTAAGAACTTTTAGAGCTGCAACACAGCCTGATCTTCTGGCAATAGGGCCCCTGGGCCACCTGCATCCTGCCTCTGGATTGTTTCTACTTCAAGAAGCAGAACTTAAACTGTCTCATATCACATGAGACACCAATTAACCTGAGGGGACAATGCTTTTGCTGCCTGCTCCATGTTAAACAATACTATTCATATCTTCATTCTACAACCCCACTGGGCCTAACATACAGCAACATTTCTCCCCCTTGCTCTTCTCCTGCACATCTTTTCACCTCCCCCCTGAAGTCCCATGAGCTAGGAATTCTGCTGAGATTCCAGTGCTTTGGTAGCTTCACTTGCTTCACTGACTTGTGGTGATAACTAGTCATGCTTTATAGACCTTCTCGTTCCTTGCAGTTAACCTGATTCAGCTCGTCCTATGCATCTTCCAGCCTAGGTTCTCATCTGAAATACAGAGTGCTACTGTCACACTTGCTTCTCCTGTTTCTGGAGTCAGCTATGCCTTGCCTTCAGTGGAGCTCTTCCCTTTGAGCGTGATGAGAAGCCACCGGGAGGGAGCCAAGCCTGCCTATTTATTCCTAGTGTGACCTGGCAGATTGTGGTGGTGGTGCTCAGCTACTGCTGGAATGGATCCCTTAGGTTTTGGATTTGACACTTACATGTTTCTCCCATTTGCCTCTTTACCTTTTCCTCTCCCCTAGCTCTGCTTTGCTGGCTCCTGTCAGCTTGGAGGTACTTCAGAGACTGCTGCATAATGTGTACTCAGCCCCAGGCTGGCTCTGCTGGTTGCATTCTCGGGTTGCCAACATTATAGAGGTTACAATTAATTTGATTTTTCCCCTGCTCCTTCATGAACATAAAATTTGTTAGCTGTGGGTTTAGATATCAGTATGGAGGGATCTGACTGGATTGCTGATGCTGTATATTAGAAATATCACTGCTATCAGTGCCCAGTATAGGTTGTGTAGTTTGGACGTAAAGACAAATTGCTTTTATTTCAGTTGTCCATTTTTCTGACTCCACTGTGGTCTGGAGCCATGGCTGCATCCTGAGTTCTGCCTCAAGTGCCAGCACTGCAGCAGAGAAGTAGCAGGTTCTGCAGTTGTGCAGGCTGCAGGTTTCTGTGCTAATGGCTGGGCCGTTTGCTCTATTCTACCAGTGACCAGCAGCAAAGAGTGGTGTAGACCAGTAGAAAGTAGGAAATGCACATGAAACACTGCCCCAGCTGCTTACATAAGAGAGCTGGGTGCAAATCCTCACTCTTGGAGGTGTCCGAGGCACAGCAGATTTCCTGCTGTTACACATGGTACAATCACCCTGACATCAGGAAGTTGTATGGGAGAGAAGTGGGTGGTCCTTGCCAGGGACCTGTTACAAGGTACTTGGTGAGAGAGCCTTTGCCTTACAGAGGTGGTTCCAGGACTGTCTCTGGTCGGGGGTGGGGCAGGTAGTAATAACACAGCAGTTCCAAGGGATGGTTTCAGTACCTACTTGGTTTTCCTTCTGGGAAGAAAGGTTGGTGCAGGGGATCAGGGCCCCAGCAGTGGGTCCCTGTTCTGTCCTCATCTTTGGAGAGAGCAGTGACTGGGGAGAGTAGCTATGACTGGGTAACTGGTTTTTATGGAGGTCTGATAAGGCTTTGCAATTTTGAGATATCTGCCCCTTCCTGCACAGATCCTTCAAGCTGACCTTTGCTATAGCAGAAGGCACCCTTAGCAGTAAAGCTTGCTAGCTTTTGTAACACAAAGTCTATTCTATAATGTGTTCTTATTTGTAAGATTCTTGTTCAGTTACAGATGCCAATGCTGAGCAGCAAGTAAAAAGGAGCCCATTCTGGGAATTCCTTTTTTGTTTTTGTCTGTTTTTAGCAATATCTTCCTACTGGAAGAAATGCATGTACAGATATAAAAGTCTAGAGGGTGAATATTTCTGTAATAAAGACTTTGCTAAAAAATACGTATCTCTGCCTATGACTTGTGCATTGAAGTGTTTTCCCCCTGCTTCCTCTCCGCCCCTTTCTGCTTTACATACAGATTACTGACATCTTGTTTGTTCAAGGTATCAAAAAGCTGGTCTGGGCACATGTGTGAGATCTGCGTGGACAGTGAAGATACTGCCCAGCAGAGGGAGGTGACAATTTTTCTGGGCTGCATTCTAAAGTAAACTTTGTCTTGTTTTATGAAGTATGTTTGTCTTATGGTGAGCTGAATGAGTGGTAGTTCCTTGAATTACCTGCTATCTCCTAAGCTAAGTATTTGAAGATGTTGCTTCAAACCTGCACAGTCTGCAGTCATAAACCTTGAGGACTAATTCTGATAAAATACAAGCTTGCTGCTATGCCCACTGTGCATACAGCTCTTGCTAGCTTAACTATGTAATTTTTTCCTACTCACCTTCAGTAGGATTCTGCCTCCAGGCTGCTATTTAAAAAAAGGTTCCTCAGCCCCTGCCCTGCCACTGTGTGGAAGAAGAAAGCTAGATAGCCATTTTCAGTAGTTTGTGTCCCCACATGCTGATCTTGACTGAAAAGCTCTTGAGAAGCAGATAGACCAAATACATAAATCTTGCTTTTGTTACCTAAGCGGCTGAGAAATGGATGTGAGCTAGATCTCAAAATTCCTTCAGATCCTGCTCCATGTTGGTGCACCTGGACATTTAAAATGGCTCAGAAGAACCTAAGGTAGTGTGCTAATGAATTTTACAGCTGTTGCTGTTGGAAGTAATAAGCATGACCTAAGTCCTCATACATGTTTGAAGAAACAGAACGAAGTTTGCAGAGAAGGTACTGGGGTGTTACCAGCAAACACTGGTGGCAACTGCTCTAAGTCAAGACTTCAGTAACCCTGACCAGATGAGTGCAGAGCAAGAGGGGCTTAGATGGATCCTGGAGCCACAGTAGGGTGCAATGATCAGTCCTAGCTGTGAGTACAACTTGTTCCTTTAGGCTGTCCTGGCTGTGCTTGAGGAGATCTTGGTTCTTGCTCATAGGGAGTCTCTCCTTTCTGGTTGGATTTCCCGGAGCACCCTGCTTTAATCAGCTGGTAATGCTTTCCCAGGGCGCCACTTCCTGGCAAAACTGCCAGCCCTGATCTGATGGCTCCTAGGTAGGCAAGGGTGCTGCTGGTTTCCATTCAGCCTGTTGTGGAGCGGGACAGAGAAAGTAGGGAAGGTGAGGACAATTGCTCGTCCGCAGCTTAGGTCCCCCAACTGCCCGAGCTCTGTGGAAACCACTTGCCTTTGGCCACTGGAGGGAGGTGTTCCACCAAGAAAACCCAGCCTGGGCTGGTCCCAGGGGAACGAGAAGATGACACTGATCGCTTCCTTCTGCTCCCGGTTACTCCTGGCAGCAGGGTAGCTAAAATAACTTGTAATTACAAATGTATTCTCCTTGTAAACGATTTGTGCTACATGCTTGATATTTTTAGGGATAATTTTCCCTTCCATTTCTTGGAGAAGAACACAGATATTTTATTGTACATCTTCCACTACTGTGAGAGTTGTTTCTTTCTCGTGTTTCTGCTCTACCTAGCTCTGGAAGTTCAGCATGAGGCAATTCTCATGGTTCTTTCCTTGTCCCCATTTTTTCCTGTTTCCCTCCATGCTCAATTCCTTTGAGTTGGCAGTCTGTGGGGAAGGAGAGAGCATTGAATACTTATAAATCTGATCTAAAAAAGATCCCTGGAAAAATGTCCTCAGACCTTCAGAGAGCATGAAATCTGCTTCTGCTCCTTGGGCCAGGCTCCCAGCTGCTCTCCAGAGGTGAATGTTTGCTGCTGGAACTAGAAATCAAACTAGCACTCAGGCTTCTGGGGAGCTGCAGTGTTTGTCTAGCAAAGCCCACAGCGCCAGCCTCTGCAGAAGCTCAGCACATGGAAGCATTTTGTGCTAGCCAATAAGCTGCTCTATAGCCGTCCCAGGCCAATAATTAATATTGCAAGAGTAGAGTTGTGACCGCCCTGTGGCCTGAAGCAAGGCCCCTAGTAATGAACTGGTGACGTTCCTCATTCTGTGTGATCGTGAAGCACTCACGAGCTGCTATAATTCTTTCCATGAGGTGTTTTTTTCTTCTGGAGAGGGAAGAGGAATTGCATTAGTTAGTGTGGCTATGGGTAAGTGTATAGGTTGCAGTGCATCTTGTTTTCTGTATGGCACATACTCAAATTTAACATGTGGCAGCTGTTCTTTTCCCTGTAATTCTCCCATGTGTGGTGGTGTGGCTGGTGCCTGCCAGCTTTGTTCAGGATTTGGGCTGAATGTGGTAGACTTCAGAAAAGCCTGGTTTCTGGCTGCCAAAGGCCAGACTGCAGGTGGTGGTGTCAGCCTCTGTGACGTTGTTGGGGAAAGGAACAGGCAGCCACAGGGGCTCACTGCCGAAAAGCTGAAGGACCCTGGGATTCCCACAAATGCTACCACTCAATGCCATAAATGGAGAACATAGCCTCAATTATTCATGGTCTGGCTCTATCCCATTAGCCTCTGAGACTCTGCTCTAGTCTTGGCCTTTTATTAAACCTCAGCTAGCAGCCAGGATTTCTGAATGACATCTTAAACCAGGTTGATACTAAAAGCTTGTCAGTGTAAAAATCTACCAGCATGGAAGTCCTCAAACACTTGTAAACTGGCAAAAGGCCCTTAGCAAAAAATACGCAATTAGTGAACCAAAGCTATTAGTAAAATGCTGCTAGTAAGGTACTAAGTGTGCTTTAGCCATTGTAAACAATTTCTAGCAGGTGTGTGCTGGCAGAGTTCATGCAACTTGTTTGCCTTGTGGCAGGAATGTTCTCTGCCAAACATTGGAAATTACCTTCTCCTAAGTAAATTCTGTAACCCTGGCCATGAATTCTTTCTTCGCACAGGTATAAATTTCCTGCTTTCTCTCCTCTGTGCTCCTAATAATACAACTGACTGGGGTTTGTGTGCTGTTTGGCTTTTGTGGGGAGGGATTAGAAGAATATTGGATGCTGTGTACCTGGAGAAAAGTTATTCTCAGTTCTCTGGGCAAAAAATATTACCTCCATTTAAAATAGGGGTTTAAGAGAAGGATAATACTCCACATAGTACATAGATGCTCTATAAGGTATGGAATCTGAGGGGGAAAATCCTGCTTTAGGCTCCAAGGATGGTATTTTTACGCACTTGAATTAAATTTCGCTCTGGCATCTTCTTTCCTGTAACTCTCTCACTGATGAGTGGTGTCGTGGAGTAACTCCTCTGTCCTCAACAATCCAGAGTTAAGCAGAAAGTATGGATACCTACTTCCATAACAACAACAGGCCCTATCTTTAGTAAACAAGAGAACGTTTTCCTTCCCACCTATAGGGTCCAGATGTTAGTAACTCCCATTGCTTCACAATGTTCCTTTGAGCAATGGCAGCAGCTCAGGGATTATTCTGATTCTGCTCTTCATTCTGAGAGTGTTCACCAGGTTAGGAACTATACCAACATCAGACCTAGGCCTCCTGCAGGACCCCAGATCCTCACTATGACACCGGAATGCCAGACCTTTTCCTTCAGGTGTCTCTGGCCAGCATTTATCTGCTGTTCATAACCTTAAGTCTTCTCCGTGTTGTCTCTTCTTGTCCAAACAATTTTCCTGGAAGTTCTCAGTCTGCAGTTCTTCTGGAATCTGTCTGCCACCATCAGGTAACCAGTTCCAAAGCAACAGTAGTGACAGTGCTAGAGATCAGAGGACTCTGCACCAGACTAACTTTTTCCTTCTTTTTGCCCTCCTTAGAGTTACAGACTGGACATATGGAAGTTCTTCAGAGACAGCAAGAATCCCAGAGCATGTGATCATCTGAATGGCTTACCCAGCATGCTTCCTGGGTATTTTCTACATAGCACTTCTGGAAACTATTTAGGGTTTACTAGGGTGGAAATGTGAGGTCCTGTCATGTTATAGTACAGGCATGTGCTTTGTGCACTGAACTTGCAAAATGATGTCAGAATAGTATAACTCATGCAGTGATGTCTGCAGACAGCCTGGAACAATAACCCAGTACAGTGCAGACCTTTAATTTTGGCAGAGGTTGTTTCACGATACTCTTAAGTATTCGAAAAGAAGTTGTTCTTTTAATATGATGTTGTAATTAACTCTGGTAAGCACTGATTGGGAATTCTTTTGGCCAAACCATTTTTCCCTAGAGGGTGTAAGTTCCTATAAATCAAAGTGCAGGGGTGTTTTGTTGGTTTTTTTCTTTCTTCTGCTTAAACAGACTGAAAATAGTTGAATAACTTCTGATTGAGGGATTTCTTCTGCTTTTTCAGTGGTTACCTCATAGTAAACATTATGTAAAAGACTTGGAATTGAACAAAATAGGATTATAAAGCTATATTGTAAACTTGTGACCTAAAACCAGGGTGTATCAGTCTTCTGAGGTGGGATAGACTGGGGAATGCTAGCCAACCCTTTCAGTGAAGAAATTTTTCCTAGTGTTCAATCTAATCCCCCTTCTTCCCCTCTCCCCAGTGCTACTTGAGGCTGTTTCCTCTCATCCTGTCACTTTTTACTTGGGCAAAGAGACTGACACCTGAGCACTTTGTACTTTGGAGAGGCTCCTCTAGAGCCGTGTGGGCATTTCTTCAGAGCTGCTGAACAAAGTAGGACAGAGCAGCAGTTGAGGTGTGCTCCATGTGGTGTATGAGAGAAGCTGCCTGGAGAAATCAGTGGATGCCTTTCCTCAAAACCAGTGCATTGCCAGTCACGTGGGAACTAAGTACAGTTTTGCACAGGGTTTGACTTCAGTGCCTGCATGGCAGCAGGTGTGTCACTGGAATCATGTTGGTGCTTGGTGGAAGCTAATGTGTCTCCTTGTGTGCTGTGAGGCTGGGAAGAGGCTGGTGGAGACACTGAAAGGATCCAGCCGCTGCTACTGTAGTGTGTGGTTTGTTGGTTTGGTGTTTTTTTGAAGGTTTGGAGTGGGGTTTTTTGTCTTGTTTTGTTTTTTAAGTGGAAATACATGAGTACCAGGTCTGTATGAACCTGTGGAAGTGAGGTGGTGTGGAAGGTGGGCTGGGGCAGTGTGGGAGCCACTGGAAGGTGAGGTGTACTTGTAGGAGGGAACTGCAGAAGGAGGAGGGGGAGGCCTTGGCACATGGTCTGGAGGTGGGAGAGGTGTCTGGGACAGACAGTGGTGGTGTGGGGTTTGCCCTGACAAGGCAATGACAGGTATGGCCCCCACAGAGCAGCACCCTGCCCTGAGGAGCCAGCCAGCATGGCCAGGTAGGTTGGTTTGCTGAGCAAATGCCAGGCTGTGGTCTGGCCGTGAAGGGCAGCGGGATGAGTTGCAGCCAGCCCTGGAGGGGATGTAGGAAGCCAATTTCTCTGGAAGAGTTGTTCTCAGGAGACTGGGACTTACAAGACAGGCAGGGCAGCAGGTGGCTGTATTTCAGCTGTTGAGGTTAGCTGCACTGGTCCTTGCCAGCAGTGTGAGATGGACGGACACAACTTCTGTGCCTGAGCGCGAGCACTCCACTGCAGGGCTGCTGTTGTGGAAGTAGTCAGCAGGGAATGCAGAAACCACAGTACCTTTATCCTTAAGTGACTCTCTTGCCTTTCCCATTAACTTCAGGACCAGTTTGAAACCAATTGTTTATAAAACAATCAGTGAGGTTGCCAGAGTTGCCTTTTGAGTAGTTCCAAGTATTGGCAGTCTGTCTGTTGCTTTATGCACTCTCACCACAGATGTTATGAAAACAATCTCCTGCCTCCTGTAACACTGAGATTGAATGTTCTTTCTCACGCTTGCTGGCTCTTCCTTGAGTCCCCAGCAACTCCTGCTTTGGCTGATGAATGCCAAAACTTGATGAGAAAGTTTGGCTGCAGAATACTGTGGGGTCCAGGCCCTTGGCTGCAAGGAATTTCCTCACCTCTGTGAGCAGAGGTGGGAAGATGCCTCTGCTCTGGAGCCTTGGTCCCTGGTAGGACATGTCTGGAATTTGGGAGCCCTCTCTTGTTTTCTCTTAGATTTCCCTCAGTATCACTGTGGCCATTAGTGAGGAGCTTGCACTTTGTTAGAGTAGTGAAGCTGGTTACACCAGCTTTTCTGGGATGAGAAGATGCAGAGAACACATCACAGTTCAGATGGCTATCATAAAATAAAGTTGGCAATTTCATGCCTGGCTATAGTGGGAGCTAATTAGCTCAAGTCTCTCTCATCTGAGCAAGGCAACAGCAGGATTATATTGTCTTCCTATTAGGCAATAGTCTTGCCTGACATGAAATGAGATGTCTGGCGATTCTCGTAATTGCATACAGCTACTTATTTCTTACCACAGCTCGATTGTCTCACTCTTTAATAGGCAGCAAAATGGTAATGAGATCTTCTCCTCTCCTCTTGAATTCCTCGCAAGCCATGCTGAGGACTCCTATGCTCCAGCAGCAAAGGGGAGGGTAAGGCAGAACTAGAGGAGAAAGCAGTCTCTTTGTCTCTACCCTGAAATCAGCTTGGTGGGAAAGGTTAGTCTGTTAGCATCTCACTTAATGAAGAAATCTCAAGAGTAACTGTTTCATGCTTAACCCTTTATTCTCCCAGACTAGGAGAATTTCTGTCAAATCCTCCCATTACTGCCAGCAGGACCTTATAAGAGCTTTGCTAGCTGTTGTTTGCAGGAAGAGGACTAGAGTAGCCCATGTAATTGGTTCATAGTATGCAGAGATGTTTCCTGTAAGGATAAAAGCCGCGGACCAGAAGGTTGAGAGTATGGCATGTTTCAGGATACTGGAAGGCTTGTAGTGCTTACAGCTGCTTTTGTCAGATTCCATCAGTAAAGGAAAGCCTGCCTCGCTGACAGTGGAAGGTTATGGTTAGGATCCATGCAAGGACAAATAAAAGTTTATTAAAACTGTAAAGCTCACCTGTTAATAGCAGACTGGTAACAGAAGCAGTGAATGTCTTGATAGTCTGGTTAGGGGGTTAGGGGGAGTATATTTCATGGAATCTTCATAGAATAGTTTAGATTGGTGGTCTACTACCTCCAATGCCCTTCAGGGAGCAGGGACATCTTCAACCAGATCACGTTGCTCAGACCCCCTCCAACCTGGCCTTGAATGTTTCTAGTAAAGGTATATCTACCACCCCACTGGCCAGCCTGTTCCAGTGTTTCAACACTAAAACTGTAAAAATATTTCCTCTTTATATGTGATCTGAATCTATCCTCACTCAGTTTAAAGCCATTGCCCCTGTTCTACTGCAACAGGCCCTAGTAGAAGGGCTGTCCCCATTTTTCTTTTAAGGGCCTGTATTTGTGCTGTTGAGGCTAAACCTGCCCAGATAGCAGGGCTGCTGTGAGATGTGCCAAGGGGAGCAGCCATGACATGCTGCATCAGGTTTATCCAGAATTTTGAAGAGTGTAGCTTACAGTAATGAATATAAAGTGTGAATGCAATTCTAACAGCCCTGGGTTTTTTCTGCAGAGTTACTTGCAAGGACAGAAAATGCTGAAGCTGGTGTTTGCCCTTTCCTCTGGAATGAATGAAGGCTGGTGTTGATAGGATTCTTTGGCTTCAGTAACATCTTGCTCGTTGGAATAAAGTGAGACATGAGTTAAGAATGAAGGGTGAATATTTATGCAAGAAGGTTCTAGTTCAGGAAAACTTCTGGCACTGGAAATTCTTATTAATATATGGCTAAATTTGTTAGCCATGGGATGGAACAGATATAAGAACACCTCTAACTGCTGCATTCTGAAAAACTAACACTGGAAAAAGAACCTATGATTGTGGGGTGAAATGAGATGAGAAGGTGAACCTATTGGCTAGCTTAGGTTTAGACAGTAAATAAACTGTAAGTAAAACATTCTGGTGGCAGTTGGGGTAGAGGGTCTAGCACAGTCTTTGTGATCTCAGCACCCACGGCACAGCAGTGCTCCAGGACTGTACCTGAAAAACCAGCAGCTGTGGTCAGGCTGCTAGCAGCACTTTGTTGCTTGGTCAGAGGGGACAGAAGTGCAGTCTGATTCCTTCCAAGGCCTAGGCTTTGTCACAGCGTGGTGTCAGTGCAAGCTGTCAGATCCTACTGAACATAGTTCTTCCCATGATCCATGGAAGTCTTTTGTTAGGTAAAAACAACTCACATTCTCCTCAGTTTTCTTGCACACCCTGGTGCTCCATCATAACTGCTGAGACCTTCTGTCTTCTAAATTATGCTCTCAAATGTTGCTGTTTTCTTGTTCTTCTGCAAGCTTTGAGGGCGTGATAAGAACTAGTCATGGCTTGTACTTCTTTTCCAAAAGTAAAGTCTAACCCCAGCTATACATCCAGTGTTCAAAAGAGTTTGATGTTGCAGGCTCAAGTACAGCACAAGTCTGGGAGCCCTATCTGCCTGCTTGTGCAAATTTCTGGGATTCATGAACAAAAGGAGCTCTAGTTACTTCCTATTCATAATCCTAATTTTAGTCGAAGGTTGTTGAGGCACCTCATCCCTGCAATTAATCATGGCTCGGAGGAGCTTTCTGGCATGTTTACACTTACTTTTGCAAACCTCCATGTAGGAGTCTGGCTGAAACTCTTTCATGCTTGTATTTTGGAACAAGAATTATAAATCCAACCTGAACCCTGGCATTCACTTAGCTCTGCAATAGGTCTCCCTGCAAGTTCAGCTGGGTGTTTGTCACAAGAGCCTCATTATTGTTTGCAAGCCCTCTGGTACTGCAGTAAAAACTGTTTATTGCAACCACCTCATGCGGGTCTTAACTGTGGTCTGCTAAAGTCCAGAGGTCTCAGAGTAGGGGTAGTTTCTGGGATATTACTGATGGCTGCCCATTGAAATGGGTCTGTGAATACAAGTTAGTATGGAGCAAGTTTATTTCTAACTCCAGCATTTAGAGAGAGCACAGAGTCATAAGGCTGCTTTGAATTTTGGCACGGGTGACAGAACTGCTTGGTGTCTTTCCACCAGAGAGGCAGCCAGGATTAGGGCTGGGATTTATCGTTCTGCCTACAGAGCAAGAATAAAGGCTGGTTCCAAGAAGGGCCATGGATATTTAGGTACCAGTCAGGACAGCCTTAGGTGAGGCTAGGGCTGGGCAGCATTCAGGAGAGCTTGGGAGCTAAAAGGAGTTTTGGGGAGCTATTCAGGATTTGTAGTATTAAGAGAGAGGCTGGTAAAGGTTTGGTAAGTGCATGACGCTTGATGTGGCAAGTGGTTGCTGGACTGGACTTAAAACTAAGATCAGGGAAAAAAAAAGTTTGTCATGATCTAAGGCTTCACCTCAGCCACAAGCTGATCTGGTCTTGATGTAGAAATCACACTGGAACAGCTTATATGGGGTGCTGCAGAGTCATCAGCTGTTGATCTTGTCGCCATTATCCTACAGTTTAAAGTTGAAGCTTTTTCTATGAGTCACACAGCATATCAGAGTGCTGATTCTACTCCTTGGAAATCAAGAGTTATGCTTTGTAATAACTCAGATATTTTTGATATTCCGGTGATACAAGTATATTTAATTTCAGTTTTTTCCATTTTCTAAAATGTCATTGCATTGTCTTTTAGCAGTTTTTCTCCTTTCAGTACTTTTTCTCCCTTCCTCACCTCCCACTGCTCTAACCTTTCTTAAACTAGGGACTTGAAGAAAAAGGAGTGTGAAGGCAGTGTTGTTAATGGGATAAAATACCCCATTTTATCCTATATTTAGTTGCAGAACTAGCAGCTTGAAACGTTTTGATCTCTTAAAAACCCAGGGAGTAGGACTCTTTGGCAGAAATTTATCTTTTCTCATTCCTTGAAGGTTTCCAACTCCATTAGGCCTTGGAATGGAGAATGCACTTTGAAGGCCCCTGAGCATGTTGCTTTGATATGAAAAGGGCTCAAGTTCCTGTGATCTGTGTGTATGAGGATTTCTTTCTTGGAAGCAGTTCCTCAGACCCATGTTGCAGAATGCCTTGTCATCTTAGTGCACTAATTCTCCTTTCCAAAATACTCTGAGGGGAGTTGTTTTTGTTTAAGGGAAACAGGAGGCAGAGAAGGGAGTTTCCCTTGTGCTTGCCAAGGTAAGAGGCAAACCTCTTCTGAAGCTACTGCCAGCCCATGTTACCCTCCAGGGCTTCTTGTCGTCACCTGCTGTTACGAGAGAGTTTATGAACTTCCTTAATAGCTCATTTCAAACCGAAGTGTCCATGTTCCTTCTAGAGCCTGCTGCTTACCAGCTCCATCCCAAATTCAAGGGCATGGGAGAGATTCTCAGAGCTTCAAACTTTTAGCCATAAGCTCTCAGCATACTACATTAAATGCTGCCACCAGCTTCAATGAGGGAATGCAGGGTGCCTCTCAGCAAGAGAAGATGAGGAGCTGGTTTAATTGGGACATTCAAAGATGTGGACTTAATTAGGCAATTTTGTTCATCTTGCCTGGGGATAGGAGGAATCACTGCAAATAGCCAATGGAAAGTTTTATGAGAACAGTTAAATATCTGCTGCATCTTCTTGTTCTTTCCCATGCAGGCTGGGGCTCCTCAGACTACTTTCGACTGATGTCAGGATTTTTTATCATTTACAAGTGCTGCTCCCATCACCCTTTCAACAGCCTTGTTCTACTTGGCTATTTCCCCATGGGAACTGTGCATTCCCCATCTGTGCTCCATAGAGGAGAGTAGCAAACCACTGTTTGGGTCAGATACTTCATCTAAGGGTGAGGTGATTCCCAAACTCTTCTCATCCCAGAAAAAGTCTGGTTATATCATCTTCCAAAGAGATAAATGGGTTTGCTTTCTGTTGTCATTTCCTCTTTTTGGCAAAAATCTGCAATCACTTTTTTGCGTAAAAGAAGCAATAGGCTTTTATTCTTGTTGAAATGCCTACATATTTTTTGGTGAAAATTAATCAAACCTGGAATTAAAAGAACAAAGGGGATGTGCACTGAATATTTTTTCTATTTTTCAGTAAGTGAAAAATCTTCAAAAGAAATCTGTTGCACATTGTTCTTTGTGTCTAGAAAAAACAATTTCTCATCTAGCTCTGTGTGTATGTAAAACACCTTGCCCTTTCCCCTCTCTAATGTTAAGATTTATAGGCTTCCTTTCCAAGTGCTAGTCTTTCCTCCACTGAAGAAAAATAAAAACAGCAATAAATTTCCAAATTCAGTTGCCAAAACTAATTCATCATTTGAACACAGGCACCAGCTCTGATAAGATATGGACCTGCATCATTCAGCCTATTCCATGAATTTTTATTTAGTTACTGCACTTACTCCATTGGGAAAAGAGCTCTACTGAAGCCAAAAACTGGTGGGTCATTTTGCATCTAACAACTCCATATGTTACCTGCCAGGCCCCCATGTGACAGAGCTGTGGCTCTTTGGGAGCACTGTTCTGTTGCTCTGCATTTGGTTCCAGTCTCAGTACTGGGTATATAAAATTGAAATGTGTTTCTCCTTTCTGCTCCCTTTTCATTTATAGCTTTGTAAAATTCCCCAGCCTATATCCCAGGTCCCAGTAAATCTTTAGCTGTCTTTTAAATCAAGTACACAAACATTTGTGATAAATAAAATAACACATTTATATAAACTATCTCATTCTCCTAATAGGTCTCCCTAAATTAACTTATGTCACCAGTAATGTGTTAGTACATATATCTGTATTCCCGATTTTCTGTATTATCTTCTCCGGAATTTTAAAGATATCAGTCTCCAAGTCTATCGGACTTACAAACTTATTTTGCCTAAATCTATTGAACATGTATGTATAACTTTAATTTTTAGAATTGTATGAGCATGAGCATTGTGTCCCACAGTAACCCTCTTGCTGTATTTAATTTCTTTTTTGCTAAAAACATTTAGCTTGCTTATTTCTGATCTGACATGGCCTGTAGACTCTTCAGCAACCATCTATCTTGGCATACTTTGGATTTAGCTAAGTGAAGAGACATTTTCTTTCATGCTCAGAATGTTTCTGTGAAAATTGGTAAACCAGTCCAGTGGTAGTGGGGAGAGAGGCAGAAGTAGAGGCAAGAAAGGAAGGAGCCATAAAATTCAAAGAACCTTCTTTCAAAGCCAAGTGCTCCCCAAAGTATGCTTCATCCCTCTAGCTTTGGGAACACACCTGGGGTGCCCAAACTGACAGCCTAGTCAGAGATGAAAACCTAATCTGAGCTAGGAGCTGAACCCTTCAGTGGCTGCTGAAGAGAGCCTCAGACTATAGATTAGAGGGCCATTGGTGTCTCTGTGCCCCCTTGCCTGCGGAATCTAAGCATGGGTGACTCCATTACATGCAACACACACCGTCACCCTGCCCTCTGATTAATCTCAAACTTGGCTGGTTCTTTCAAGTTTCATCTCTTGAGTAAGATCTGGAATGTCTCTTGGGCTACACTCGTTGCTAACATATGTTGGGGTGTAGACCACATGTGTGGTGGTGATAGGGGGAAAAAAATAGTATGTGGAAACTTCTCTCTTTCCCCTCCACCCTCTTTGTCACCAATACATTTCCATGGTTTAGCATTTGTGATCTGAAGAATCTGTTCCACAGGCCCTATTTCTGGCTCACTCTGCAAGTTATTCCATTTAACAGCCCTTGCCAAAAGTGGCTGATGATAGCACAAGGGAGAAGTCTAATGGCTTTCAGCTACGGTATTCACATGAAACCCCGGCTACAGAGCTGACATTAAGTGAAATTACTGCTGAACGAGAATGTTCTCATCTGATTCAGTAGAACCTGTTCTTACTGAGGTGTGACATCCTTCCCCCAGTGGCCATTAAACTGCTGAAGATCTGCAGCTCTTCCCCATTTATGGGATTATCTGGCAAATGTTTTTGCTTTGCTGACTGTACTAGAGGTGTGCTCTTTCCACTTCACTGAAACTAACTAGATCCCAGACTTCTAGTTTATTTTTGCACTGTAGGTGTCTTGGATCTAGGAACCTCAGGTAAAGTATTGCTTATTGTGCCTGTGATGCCTGACATGAGGTGAAAAAGGCTATTTCCAGCATTATCAGTAAATGACTGTAAGGAGACTCCAGAATTTCTTGTGGAAAGCAGGCTGTTGGCAATGCTGGTTAAAACTGGGGACATCTGCTAGAAGGTCATGAGAATTCATTGCTGGGAAGCAGAAGGGTAGGAATGGGGACAAGGGCACATAAGCACTGCTAATGTCTCATGCCCCTAACTCCTGACAGCTTAGGTGCTCATACTGGAAATCCAAGGGGCAGTTTCAGTGCCAAGACATGAGGTGGGAGTGGGAGGTGGCTCTGAGGGGTGAAAGTTACACCCCATTTTTGTAGGTTCTATAAATGTAACTAGTTCATAACAGGAAGGTTAGTTCCCACCTAAACCAACAGCTAATGCCATTTGTTCAGATCCTTCCCCACTGTGGACTGCAGTAGATTTCTGAGCATCTGAGTTATGAATACTGCACTTTTCCTGGCAACCTTATGATAAAGGAGAGCAATTCTGCTCCTCTGGTAGGGTTTAGATCTAATCTCCTCACTGCTGACCCATGAAAGGACAGAAAACTGGAGTTTTTCTTCTGAGATCCTTACCAGACTGCAATTCTGATTGGTTGTGGCTGGGCAAGAATGCCAGGCTTCATTAGAAGTTTCATCCTCTTGAAATTCCCCAGGAGCCAAGCAAGGATAAAAAGAGCATCTACCAAACAGGGACAATAATGAACATGTAGGCTGCTGGCAACAACATGCAGAGTGAGGTACATCCTGGTGCTGCTCCCTAATATTCTCCATTAACAGCCCACAGGCATCCTGGGGAAGGAAATACAGCAGACCAAAGGCCAGGGAACAGACAAAACAGGAAAGGTACAAGCATTCAAGACCCCTTGCAAATGAATCTGATTTATTAAAATGTATCCCACCTTCAGTCAGAAGCTTTATCTGGTGCCCTCCTGACCCTTTGTCCTTCTGTCTCTTTGCTTTAAGTCTGTTGCCTGGCTGGGAGTTCTAAGTTAGCTTTTGTAACCATCCCATTTAATCAAAATTGCTTGTTCTTTGACTAGATCTTTTTCTCATGCCCCTTCAGTTGAGCCAGCTGAATTTTGCTTGGTGTTCAGTAACTGTTTCTTTTTCTGCTGTCAGTGAGTTAGAGAATGGAGGAGTTTGCCTTCTTTTTGTCATTTCTGTAACTCCTTCCAAGCAGCTGGAATTTATTTTAATAAAGTTCATTTCAATGGAGCCTGGAGCCATTATACATGAGGCTGTGATCTCAGACGAGCTCATAAATTAAGTAGGGTCAGCTCTGGTCGCTGCATGCATGGGAGACCTCCAAGGACACCCTGTGCGCTGCTCAGCCTGTGCCAAGGATGCAGCGCCTGCCAGACTGTGCCTGCTCAGGAGGCTGTCTCCTTTGGTATGCTGTCTCTAGCCACTGCCAAATGTTTCAGAGGGAGATACGTGATCCCTGCATTGGGCGAGTTATTCTTAACTGATCTTAAAATCCTTCTAGACCCTTGTGGCATGAAGCTGCTGTCTCACGTGTGCAAGGGTAGCTGGGGGCACTGGGCGCTGGCTGCTTACATAACGCCTGGGCCACTTGCTGGCAGCCATACAAAAGGTGCTCTTGCAGGCTGCTCTGCCAACAGCCCCATCCCAGAATTCACTGTCTGTCCTGAAGCGTGAATGCCCCACAGAGGTATCTTGACTTTATGAGCGAAGGAGCCAGCTTGAACACACCCTTTGCAGTTTTCCCTCTGAAGACAGATAGTGTGTGTTTTTAAAGGATATACAGGCTTGTCATAAGGACTACAAAAGAGGGTGACCTCCACTGTTATGCTGTAGTAGTTCTGACTTCCCAGAAATTACAACTTATTTAAATAAGAAAGAACTTTTCTTGTTGAACTTCCAACTATTGGTTCACATTATGTCTCTGACAGAAAGACTGAAACGCCTGTCTGCTTGCCTCCTCCGCTTATTAAATGCTTTTCTGTGTGCAAATCCCTATATTCAGCAATTATGTCACCTCTAAAACTTCTCTTCTGTAGGCTGAATTAATTGAATCGAATAAGCCTTACATTTGAAGTCTTGTTTTTCAGTTCCTGTGGTCCCTACTGCAGATAGCCCTGTTCAGCGATAAAGCCTTTGTGCTTTGATATCCAGCAGCGTGTTTTTAATTCAGATTACAATAAAATCCACTGATTAGCAGTAAAATAATCCTTTAGGCTGTGTTCGACAGTGGTTTTTCTTCATCAGTGAACCTACTAATTTAACCTTTCCCCTCCCAAGTGAAGGAAACTCCCAAAAGTACTAAACATTTTTTCCTGTTAACATTTAACAGCTTTTCTAATACCTTGATCTTGAATTAGTGTTTAAAGCAACTATGAGACGTGGTCTCTGTTTTCTGGAATAGTACTGTGTGGAAAGAGAGGCCCTCAAAGAGCAGGAAGGCCTCCAGGTCAGGAACTTTCAAAAGCTGTCCTGTGACCTTCCCACTGCAGAGGGATGTACCAAGCTCAGGAGAACCCTCTTCCCTTCTTTTATAGTCTCTGGTGGTGTTGAGTGAGATAGGACTATTTGTTTTCCTTCTCTTGTTTTTCTAGTCCCTTTCCTCTTGCCATAGTGTGCTACTTCACCAGCCGTGGAATCACAGTTTGCACAGAGCTATTATTCACCAAAAGATTAAATCTGTAGCAGTGCTCTGCTTCCCACTTCTCTTTCTTGATGCCTTTTCTTTTGCATAGTTTCAAGATTATCTCAGCATTTCAGAAGAAACAAACTAGAGTCAAATGCTGCTTGAGCAGGCATTAGGTGGGTTTTCCCACTGACAAAACTGCTAACATTTCTCATTTCTGACCAGAGGTTCTTTTTGTGACTCCCTTCAGGTTTTTTCTCAGCCTAGAAATCTCCTATCTGGCTGGAGTGCCGAGTGTTTGAGGTTTTTATAGGTTTGAATGTGAAACACGTCAATAGCAGCTTCTATGTAACAGACAGGCAGATGCTAGTCTCCAAGTCTTCCTTGACTTTGAGTGTGTTTTTTTGTGTCTGCAAAGGAACTGTGATGAAACAGAGCATTAATTGGTGTCACCAATTAGCTTCCTCACCTTCTCAGTGTCTGTCTGTGCCATCACCTGAGAAATATTTCTTGCATGGTGTCATAGGAGTGGCACATATTCCGGATCTGGATACCGGTGCCAACTCACACTCCTGAAGTTCTGTCTGGGCAGTGCCAAGGACTCAGCTAGATGGTTTTACTTGAGAATGACTGGGTATAAGGGCTGTGTTTTGTTTTCTTCCTGCAGCAAAGAAGATACTCTTCAGCATCCAGCCTGTGTTTAGTCAAAATTTTTGCCCAGAGTTAGCATCCAGAGTATACTGCAATATCTCTTGTGTTTTGTGGTGCTGGTGTCAGGAGGCTGTCCCTGATTTCAGGTGTGCTACAGGAGCCTTCTTAGTAGCTATTAGGTGCCCCGGATGAGTGGGCTGAAGTGGCAGAGATTTATGCTACTTAACTGGTTGATGAAGGAGAAAGGTATACTGAGTTGAGTCAAACCAAGTGGAGAGTGGGAGGAAATTGAGTCAGAGGTTCTAAACATGCATCAAGACGGAAACTTCAAACATTTTCCTCTTTCTCTTTTGCAGAAACAAACAGAATTCTGTAATGACCTCAGATGTGTTGTGTGAATGGGCGTGGATGTGGGTGACTCTGTGAGTGTGTCTCCATAACGTGCTACAGATGTTTTTCTGTTTGCTTGCTTGTTCTGGACATTTTGTTCAGTTCTGCTGTGTATTGTTTTCCAGAATATTATAAAATAGCTCATCCTCAGGCACTGGGCACTACGTGGCGAAGGTACAGCACCCACTGATTTCACATTTATCACCTCTTGAGATTAGGAAGAGCTGCCTTCCTATGCCAGAGCCAGAGTGCACCAACAGGCTCTGCAACCTTCCATGCACCCAGCACGGGTTTGGCTGCCTGTGCCCATGCCCAGGTCTGCTATGTGCTGCTGTAACCTGGGGTGAGATGCTGTGAAACAAGCTGTGTGAGATCTGTGTGGAGCCTTGTCAGAGAGACAGACCCAGGAGAGTGGTGAGAGCCACTTTTAAACTCAGGCCTTTGTCCTTACTGGAGCTATGTTGAGGACATGCCTGACCATGTTCCTGCCCCTGGTCCCTGACCCAGTGACTGGAATTCATAGCCTGACTTGAGAGCTGCCTTGCCTTTGTGGACTTGTCTGGCAACTGGTGGACTGATTCCAACCCTGATGAGAATCACTGGACATGCTCTGCTTCCCCACTCCTGCACTACAGCCCTGCACTTGTGGGTGGGAGCACTGCCCTGCCTGCCCTGCTGTCACCCTCAGCCCTGGCAGAGCAGCCCTCTCCTGCTGCTCTGACACCCTGCATCTGGCAAAGCTACAGCTGAGATATGCAGGGCATCCCAAGCTTGTACTAATGAAACCTTTACAACATCTCACACTACAATGTGTTTTTGAAACGCATCCAAGAGGTTAAAGGCTTGATTTGGAATACTAATCACCTCTTTTCCATTAAGCCAAGCTTTTTAGTGGTGTTCAAGCTTCCATGGAAAGCAAAAGCCTAAATCAGAGATAGAGGGAGACATCTGAAAGACAAGACAGGCTTTTCATACACAATATCATAACTTCAAAGTTCACTAGGTACGCCAGTAGCACATGATTTATTTCAAAATAGTTCCATGTGATAATGTATTTTGAGAGGTCATGTGTGCCTTTTGTGGGATTGCTTAAATATATTGGGTGTAGGGATAGTCAGTTAACAGCAGTGCCAGCCTCAATGCATTGATGAGTGATGCAAACCATACAATGGGTACAGTATCTCACAATGCTCTGGACATGTGTCCCACAGGGTTCTACACATAAGGGTTTTAAAATAGGACCTCCTTATAATTTTTATTTCCAAAGAGCACTGACAGCACTTCAGAGATCTTGCAGTTCATGTGACAGAATCCTTCCAGCAAAAAATAGGAATTGCTCTGGTTGTCTTCCATATGTGCTGGGATGAATTTATTTTACCACAGCCTTTAGAAAAGTATTTTCCAGCTGCTCCCTTTTTTTCTGACCAAAGAGACTGAAAACAGAGGCTGGAACAAAAGCATCTTACAGGCCACTGGAGGAGATAGAAGGAGGCCATGTAAGGAGGGATTTTCTGGCTGTGATTCCCCTTCTTGCTCCCCAAGCCCTTGTCATATTCTGCTTTCCACCTAATCCTCCAGATTCAGATGCTAGCACCAGTGGGGCAATCTGTGTGTCCTTTTCCAATCAGCAAATGGAGTAGCTTACTAGCTGGGGATACTTAGTCCTACTTGCTCCGAGATCCTCTTGACTGCCAAGAGTTCCCACCACACTGGCTGAATGGACTTTGCTTGGAGTAACAGGTCCTGACTTCTAAGATGAAGCAGGTAAGGGAGAAAAGAGTACAGCAACTGAACTGATTCCTGACTTTCCAACATGTAAGTATCCTAAACTGTGGGAAAAACTCATCCACGCTTCTTGAAGTCTCCACAATCTCTTCTTTGTGTCCTCTTCCAGGGCAGAACTGACAGGAACTAAATGAGACAACGATCAGCCTGTATAGTTAATTAGTACAATTTCCCTTGAATGGCCTGTTGGTTTTAGGCATAGATATAATCTGCTGTGCATGACATCCATATCATAGATATTTGGAATAAAGAGGGGGGAAATATCTCTTTTCTGTATGCTATCTCATCCATTCCTCTCTGGTCACTGGGGGTGTCCTCTATAGTCAAAACAGGACTGGGCAGAAGTACTGATGGGATCTCAAAGGCACAGCCTAATAATCTTGCCAAAATAAGTACTTGGGGAAAGGCACAGAATTTCTTCTGTCTCTGTAGCCCCCCTTCCACGCAGCAGAATCTGGGTGGGTGGTTCTGTGTGACTGCAATTATAAAGTCCGTGCCTGTATCTACAAGGAGGGTCTGAATACCAAGAACATGGGCCTGGGAGAAGCTTTGAGTTCCATACAGAAGCAGCAGGACTAGCAACTCAAGGAGCAGTTAGAAGTGCATCACTGAAGAAGAAAGTTTATTTTGTAGTGAGTATTGCATTTGTTCACCACTGCAAACAGACGCAGTGTATGAAATCAGGCACTTGAGATGGTTCAGCAAGCCCGCTTGTCTTACTGTATTCACACTGCTACAGGCCCTCAGCTGTCCCTCTGGGCAGCAGTAGAAGTCAGCAGAGTGTGAACATGGATGTTCCCTGTCTGGTGCCTCCTTGCTCTGCAACGTAGGAGTATATATCAAAGGCCTTGGCTATTTCCTTGCTTTTTCCCAGTTCCTCTTGAAAAGCTGGCACCCACTGAACTTTGCCCAAGACTGCAGAAGCTACACAGACATACTTTGTTTTCTGATAATCTCCCTCTTAGCCACTGGGACCATTTAAGAGTGGAGTTATCTACTACAGTCCATTATTCTACATGTCTTAAGAGTGAACTTTTTTGGATGAGGCCTTGAGCAACCTGGGAAGTGTCCCTGCCCATGGTAGGGCAGGTGGGACTAGATGATCTTTAAGGTCCATTCCATCCTCTTAACACTCTATGATTCTATGATTGTTAAAATTATTTTTCCATGCCATATTCTGGTCCCTTTCTACAGGACAATCACACCAAGCTTTGTCATCTTCAAGTCTAGGCATCTGGGACCAAAGCAGCTGAGATTGATCCTGCTCCTATAAATTGGCTCTTCTGACCAATGCTCAGGAGATCTAGTTCATACAGTTTAGCTGCATTTGGACATGGGGAGGTGTGGAGGTTGCTCAGCTCATCCTGACTCAAATGTGAGTCCAGTCTGCTATGGTTCTCCATATCCAGCTACTACTGTCAGCAATGGCTAATTCTATAACAAGGTGTAAATTACCCCACTTCTTTTCCTATCTAGTTCCTTTGTTCCTAGACACATTTCAAAAACATGGTTTCTTAAACTCTGATCCCATTCTCAATTACTGCCATTCCTTTTTCAGGGAGTAACCTGCATTGTCATAAGGAGCTGTTGAAAACCCCAGGGGAAGATTAATCACAACATTAATTTAGAAACCAGTAAAATATGAGTGATAGTATTGCTTCCCCTGGGGGTGAGGAAGAGTTAACAATTTGAAGACAGTCAAACACTGCTGCAGCCCTTTCAGAATCAACTGTTCTTTTTTGCTAGGTTTTTGAATGGGAAGACTTAAAGAGGCTTCTAAGTAGCAATTTGGAGGGTAAGTATTAACTAATGGCTAATACTTTATTACAGTGCTAGAGGGCACTGTACCGTTTAAGGTACTGTTTATGGATCAAAAATAATAGCTAGGAGCTAGACAGTTTAATGGCTTGAGATTCCTTTGCACGTGTTTTTTTAAAGAGACATGTTAATCCTGATGGTGTTGTAACTCATAATAATTGCACTCTCCCTGTCGCAGACACTCCCTGCTTAATTCTTTGTTGTCCCGACCCTGTGGGCTCCTTTCTTCTGAAGATGTGCAAGAAAATGTGAAGTGCTGCCATTCTGATAGAAAAACACTCTGCATGCAGTTTGCACTGGTGCAAATGTCTGTATGTGGTTTGGGCCACGTAAAGTCTGCATTTACTCAACTAAGTACAACTGTGGGCAGCAGCCCTCAGTGAAAATGGTCTCCTATCCAGTTAGATCACCTTTAGAGTTGATAGATAAGGATGGCATGTACTTCTAACTGCTGTCAGTTCAGATAAACAGAACTTAAAGTCCTTTTTACAAAATGCCACCAGTTGTCTTATAACACTATCAGAAAGCTGGTGTCCATCACTGTGACTTTAAACAATTCTCACCTTGTGCACTTCAGTGTTACATGTTTCTCTGGGGACAATTGCTTGTTTCATCTCTGCTGCTGGACTTTTAAATTGAAAATAAGAAATAGCGACACCATCTGAAAATTCATACCTTGTCTATAAAGTTCTTTTTGAAAGTGTTGTTCACACTTTTTTCCCCCTAAATGTTGATTCATAAGCAAAACATTCATACACTTGTCTAAAATACTAAAATAGTTTTGTGTTTAGATTAGAATTCAAAGTTAAACATGAACATTCACTTTTTAAAGTTTGTCTGTTTTTTCTCTTTTTCTCACTTCCATATTTTCTTACTAGATAGAGCAAAAAAAAGGAAGTTGGGGATTATACCTGCTTTTTAGAAATATTTGTAATTATCAAATTTTCTACAAGTATTTATTTTCTTTCTAAAGTTTTGAAAACCCATGTTTTCACTTAGGAATTTCTTTTAAAGTAACTTGACTAGTTCTCTTTCTGAACTTCAATCAGTGTTATCGTGTAAGTTCTTCCTGTATAATCAAAACATGAGGAAAAGTATGTTGTTGCTGTTTCTGGCCATCACCAAAAATATCAGTCCCAGACAGTGATATCATGACAGCAAAGCAAATCTTGAGTGATGAACAGTGTGTGCTTTTACATGGTCCCACACAGAAATACACACAGTTAGCAGACCCATGAAATCTACTGTCTGGAAGATTTGTTGCAGGGGGTGAAAGTGTCTCAGGAAAGAGTTTTCTGGCGGCAAGTGTGTCGTGGGTTTGGACTTGGGTCACTGCCCAAGTGCACTTGAGGGGACAGCATGCAACTGAAGGTCAGGGAGACCCAAAACTGTGAGGGTAAGCACCAACAGGGCAGATGTTCCTATAAAAATAATAACTACTATTGCAGTTTTCTTTTTCTTTTCCAAGTTGTGTGAATTAACTCTGAAGAAAGAAGATCACACAGAACACCTGAACTGTCTTCAGTGGCCTTTCCTACCCTACAGAATATGACTTCTTTCTTCACCTTGCATGGCTGTGCCTGCAAATCCCATCTTGCACATTCCCAGGTGCCTGTTTTTAGTGCAATTTCTGCTTGGCAATGAACTGCTATTTTTTCTGCTTCCCCTCCCATCCCCCAGCTCATGTTCTAAGCAGCTGTGAGGTGGGCTGATCCTTCTCAGAAAAAAAATCTAGCTGTTGGCCTGTCAGAGGAAGAGAATTAGCTATCCACGCTCCTCTGCATCCCATGCTCCTTTCTTCTTCTTTCCCTTTTCCTTTTCATCTCAGCTTACCTTTTTATTTCTCTGCTGCTGCCTTATAAACTATGGTGCTCTCTTATTTTATTCTTCCCATCCCCATCTTAGTGGATTGAAGACATCAGGATCATGAAGGAAATCTTT
Source organism: Corvus brachyrhynchos (assembly GCF_000691975.1). NCBI lineage: Eukaryota > Metazoa > Chordata > Aves > Passeriformes > Corvidae > Corvus > Corvus brachyrhynchos. The sequence goes on from NW_008239553.1 coordinate 5,319,683, forward strand.
CCAAGTCCAAAGAATTGTTTTGAGAACAATTTTTGGCTGGTAATTTTTTACATATTGGGTTTTTCTAGGAAGATACTTTACAAGTATGGTGGATTTGATTAAAATGGCAGCTCATATCAGAAAAGTGTGAAAGATGCCAGTACTGTCTGACATTCACCTGGAAGGTAGAAAAGGAACCTGAGGGTGGATTTACAGCATTTCAGGAAGTTTCTTCCAAGTCATATGCATCTCCCTCTCTGAAATACAAGAAATGTCAATGATTCCCACATACTAGAAAATGGTTTCCTTACTAGCTGTTGCACATCTGTGATTAGTTTATAAGGGTTTAATTTTGATCTTAGCTCTTTATCCTACAGTACACTGAAGTATTTGAGTTGTTCTGTTTTGTGACACTGCCAGTGGCTACAACCTTTATGCACAAAATCTTTCTTGTAGGAGTTGTCATCATTCTGTTTTGCAGTGGATGACACAGTCTTGGGTGCTACAAGAACCTGCAAAACTACTGGACTAAGACAAGGACGATGAAGACTGCTGCTCTTTAGAAAGCCTCAGGTAACAGTGGCTGCAAATGCTCCTCATTAAGGAATATGTGTTCCTGGTTTTCTGGCTTATTCAGCCCCCCTACAGCACAGTTGCGTGCTTCTGGGTGCCATTTCAGTGCTATGCTTTACCCTTTTCTAAAAATGTAGATTAATCATGGGATGCTGGCCAGCACACAGGGAAGCAGGCTAATGGCTGAGAGCGGGAAATAGCCAATTAAAGGATCAAAGTCAGGGAAATTAAGCCTGAGAGGAAAGGGCACAGATAGGGTGAGGCTGGGAAGAGCAGGGTAGTAGTGGCCCTCAGGGGAGACACCAGAGTAGGAAACGGGACCAGAATCAAAGCAGCCGAGGGCAAAATGCAACTGCTATCCCTTGCAGGAATTGTCTTAGAAGGGAGAGAAGCAGCACAGGAAGAGAGAAACGGAAAAACTGCATAACTTGTGCACTGATTTTCAGAGTTGTTTAGCTACTGCACCCTCAGGGGCACTCCCAGTGAGCAGGGCTGGGCAAACAGAGCTTCCCATGCAGTTCAGCACCTGCATTAGCTGCCTGCAAGCTCCTGCTTCCCTTCTCAGCACCACTCCACTGCTCCTCGCTCTCCCTCCTCACTGCTGGTGCCTGGGTCCCTCCTTCACATAGTTCCTCCCAAGCCACTGCCATCTCGCCTCTGCTTTTGAAGTAATGCTTGCTAACATCCCTACTAATGTTCCCCTGCTTTTGACAGGCTAGATCCTTCATTTTAATGCCTTAAGTACACATAGATGTGACCCCAGCTATTTTAGCTAAACCAGCTATTTTCAACTTGGTGAAGCGTGGCAGTGAGAACATTCCTACTTTGGGGTAGAGGGAGCCTACACTTACCCTGCTGAAGCCAACATGAGGTGGCTTGGACAGCACTGAAATAGGACATTCCAAAGAATGTGCTCATATTGTGCACAGACTGAAGTTACCCAAGAGAGACACTCCTGTCGTAAAAGTGTTTTTATGGAAAATTAGATGTTTGCAAAACAGGGAAAGTGCTGAAATATTTGTTTGGGTTGATTTTCCCCCCTGAATCATTTAAATGGCAATATGCAAAGCAAAGTAATTTTTCTTGTATGTCACACTGTTTCATTAAGGCACTAACAGGAGACACTTGATCTAGAAATTAAGATAAGTTGCTTCAATCAGTACTAAGTAGCAGGTGCCCTTAGTGATTAAATGTAATAGAGTATTTCCATTATTCTATTAAGCTTTATGTCAGCAGTTGTCATAGTTCCTCTCATATCCTGAAATACTGTGAAAACACATTCAGAACAATATTTTGGGATCTTGGAATGAGAGCTTCCTGAGAATGTAGACTAAAAGGATTTTCTTTTCAGGGAAATTTATAAAATTTGTGTTGGGTCTATAGCAGATTAAAAACCAGGAATCCAAATTTTCTGTTCCTGTGAAGGATGAAGTATTAAGATTAATACAGTATGTTTCTGACACAGTGTAGGAGTTGTTCTGCTTCTTCATTTACTGTGTTATTTGTGAAGAGCACAGAAGTACCTTTCTCCGAGGAGTGTGTTCTATACCTTTCTCAGGGTAGTGTGCTCTTT
>NW_008239553.1:5321942-5326503 GCF_000691975.1 Corvus brachyrhynchos
TCTTTCCCTGCTGTTTGGTGCTTCTCACATGTATTGAGGGTGTTGGGGATAAAACCAAACACCCTAAACCTATTACACAGCAAGATAGTTTATTACTTAGGTTGGAAAAGACCTCTAAGATAACCAAGTCCAACCCAGCACTGCCAGGTCCACCACTAAGCCATGTCCTTTAGTGCCACATCTTCTAAATGCCTCCAGGGATGGAGACTTAGCCACTTCTCTGGGCAGCCTGTTCCAATGCTTCATAACCCATCAGGGATGAAATTTTCGCTATCATCCAATCTAATCCAAGTTCAGGGGAACAATCACTGCCCTGGCCCTGCTGGCCACACTATTTTTGATACAGGCCAGGATGCCATTGGCCTTCTTGGCCACCTGGGCACTGCTGGCTCATGTTCAGCTGCTGTCGACCAACCTGCCTAGGTCCTACTCTGCTGTGCAGTTTTACAGCCCCCTTCCCCCAGCCTGTACTGCTACATGGGGTTGTTGTGACCCAAGTGCAGGACCTGCCACTGGGCCTTGCTGAGGCACACACAGTTGGCCTCAGTCCATCGATCCAGCCTGTCCCAATCCCTCTGCAGAGCCTTCCTGCCCTCCTGCAGATCAACAGTCCCACCCAACTTCATTTGTGAACTGGCTGAGGGTGCACTCAATGCCCTTATCCAGGTTATTAATAAAGAGATTAAACAGGACTGGCCTCATCACTGTGGGTCACCTTAGAAGACCAAGTTAGTCAAGCAGGACCTGCCTTAGAGCAGCAGATAAAGAAAGAAAAACAATGGAAAAAAAACTTGAATGATGATTAGGTCAGTACCCTGGGCTTTTAGCTGCCATTTAAATTTAAATATGCACTGCAACAAGGTAAATAGGCTAAATGAGTCTACAGAGTGCTTTGGTGATGTGCAGTCTGAGACACTCATAGCAACATATCTGTGCAAATGACTATGGTCTGGCTTCCTGTGGTCAGCTACTGGGAGTGAGTAGCCTCTATCACACACTGTACAGTGCATTGGGTGGAACAAAATACAACTGTAGACAGTACCAAGAGCTGGGCTGTTCAGGCAACATCAAGGGGGCTCAGACTTGGTGCACTGATCTCACTCATCCCTCTGATTCACATCATGTCTACATCTAGGTTTGACAATATCTTTTCGGGGTATATATTATATTACAGAACCTGACAACCGTAGAATTCCAAGTCTGACAATCTGGTAAGTTAATAATGGACTTTTCTTCTCAAAGTAACAGGAAGGGAGGCATAGACAATAACTTATCTACTTAATTGAAATCTGAGGAGTTCTGGTTTTATTTCTGTCAGCACAATCCCAGGGAAGTCAATCATATGGAACCAAGTGTGCAATTTAATTCTAAATTGTTTGTTATATTCAAGATGCCTGTGTCCACATGGGGTGGGATCCTACCAATTCAAACTGAAACAAATTCATTTCTTTCTCAGCTGAACTTTTACTGATTTAAAAAACCACAAATTATTTCAGACAACTGGTGCGAGACAGGTGAGGTAGCAATTGTGTGGGAAGCAGGGGTGGGATATATGCACTCCCCACAACCTCCTTGAGAAGTGGGGAAGGCTTGTGATAAGACATGAAACTCCTTTTGATTCATCTGCTATCAAAACAGTAATGTGATTCTGTTAATTTAGATAAATATCTAAGGGCCTGGTTCTACTCTGGCTTACATCAACTGTTTATTATACTAATGTGGAATATATGTATGCGGCCAGTTCTGAGATAACAGCTGTAGTTTGGTGTCCATTCTGGCTGCTTTACTGTTTAGAGAGACATGCTATTTTCCCAGAAATGTTACTGAAAGTAAAAAATCCACAGGCCAGGAGAAATGGGAGTTTTTGAAAATGTTTCTCATATCTTCAGCTAGGCCCATGCTGACTGAATTAAAATAGACTGATAGGATCCTAACCACGGGTCCACATATTCAAAACAAAAAGGCAAATTCAGCAGTCATTTGATGGCAGGAATAAGCCCAGCTCCTTCCATATGGGCTGGCTCCCTCTGAGAGGGCTGGCCCACCTGCTGCCAAGAAATGCCTGACTGGGTTAAAACTTCCCTGGCTGTGGTCAGGACAGACATCATTGACTGAAATATAGATGCTTAAACTGCTGTTTTTGCATGGGATTATCTTGCATCAGCTGCAGGACTTTGAATTTGTCTTTTTTGAAACTCCAACAAGTTCCTCTCAACTCATTTTTTCTGGCTTGACAACGTCCCTTTGAATAACAGCCCTGTTCTCTAACACTGAAATTTGGTACCACCCACAAACTTGCTGAGGTGCACTCTGTCCCAAAGTCCAGTTTATTAACACAGACAACACCTGACATCAAAAAAAACTGTCGCCAGTACTGATCCCTAGGGACCACCAGGCACAACCTTTTGAGCCCAGATATTCCTTCTGTTTTTCTCTTTATTGTCTACCTATTCAAACAAAATGTCATCAGTTTGACTATGACGATACCATGGAGACCATGCCGAAGATATTTCTGTACTTAAAGAAAAACGGTATTCACCACTGTCCTCTCATCCCCAAGTAAAGCATACAATTTGCTAAAATAGTGGTCCTTTCATGATGAAATCCAGTCCTTGGGGAGAGGCACTGAGCATGTTCTCAGTGTTCCCTGGCTTCTGCCTTCCCTCCAGAGGTCCTCCATGTACAAGGTCAGTTCCAGCACATAACTTCATTCTTCCAGTGCCCACAGCTATACACAAGTTTCCCATGCAGAACTCAGCTTCCACGTGCCTTCCCTCTCCTACTAACAGGAAGGAAAGATGCCAAGTACATGGGAACACGTGTCCCAAACCACAGTTGCACGTAGGAAGTCTGCTTCTGGCCTCACTTGGTAGCATTTTGTTTCTATCGAGTCTGTGTGCATAATGTGAAGATGATAATGTCTCAGTGAGCAAAGCACAAATGCTCTGTGCCAACCTGATAATCCCAGTTTATTTTGCACACTCAGCTAGGGATGTTTCTTTCTCTCTCTCCCTCTCCCTTTCCCTGTCTCCTAGCATCCTGTTAAGTGTCTCTCCCATTTTTGTCTCATGTACTAATCAGCGTGATCTTTACAAAACACATTCAATTATCATTATTACTAAGGTGTCTGGGTGTGCTGATGAAGTTCACGATGCTGCTATAGCAGGTCATATCCAAATGTGCTTTACCCAAAGGTTTTTTAGCTAAGTAAGACAAAGGCAAGACAGAATCAGAACAGTGAAGCAATTTGCCCAATATTGTTTAGATCAGGAGCAGAACTAGGATCCACAGATTTAAAATCTGTTTGATCACCTGCTAGACCACATTTTCTGTAAATACACTGTGGTGGTTGTCCACATGCCTGGGTCGCTAGTCCAGATGACAGAATGCTTTTTATATTCCTTTAATCCTATGTCAGTGCCACAGAATTATTCAGCTCTTCCCAATACCTTCCACACCTAAGGTGATATAATTCACCTCAGAAGAACACAGGACTTGTGTAAATAAATCTTACTCCCTGTTCTTCCAGGAATTTCTAGAACCCAGGTCCTTTACCTACCAAGGTTTACCTCTGAGTCTCTTTGTTTGCCTCCTTAGACTTCTGTGTTGTGATTCAGTGCCATGAATCTCCATGCTATACATACCACAATCGTCCCCCGGATTCAGGAAAAGCTGATGCTGAAAATGTATGGAGCCTCCAGCATTTGGCAGACCAATTCCTCCATTACCTGCAGAAGAATGACTTCTCTTGTTGGTCTTGCCAGTACACTTTTCTTCCCTTCCAAAATTTAAATTACCATATTCTGCCAAAATTTCCTTCAAGGAAAATTGAAAATATTCCCAGTACAGTGTGATTGATCACTGTAGCTTTTTGCTAAGGTGTGCCCTCTGGGTATCTTCCTGTTATCCCTGCAAAATCACCCTGGATGTGGCAATGAACGAAGCCTGCATTCAGCCTGTATTAGTGTCCATGGAACTCTGAGTAAGGGGACCTGGATTACTGGTGCTGTATGTTTACTCTGAGTGGTGGGTTTGGCTTCTGTAGGACCTGGAGGTGGATCTTGGCTGAAGAAAAAACGACCCAAGAACATGCCTCTGCTGCTACTACAGCCTTGAGGGGCAGGAAAACAAAAGCAAGCAGGAGACTAGGCTGGCCTTGCAATGCTGAGTGGGGCTTTTGGAAGGAAAGGAGAGGATGAGGTGCTTGGATTGTTTAAACAGCTGCAATGAATCAGCAGCTCTCTTTCCTCAGTCCTCCCCTTGCTGCACAGCAGCCCCCGCTATGCCAAGGAAAACAAAGTAATCCCAAAAAGTGCAATCTACCACAGTGCAGCCAAATCACACTGCAGGACAGAACCAGCCCACAAACTAGAGGGTAAGAAAAGAGATGTTTTCAGATAAGGCCTAAAAAGAACTGGAAGGACTTGTAGCAGCAGCAAAGGAGAACAGGAGGAAAAATGGAGAGGAAAACACTGAAAAGGAAAGGGCCGAATTTAGCTTTGCTGTCAGCAGAGCCAGCTGCGCCAATCATGATGGAAGTTCCCTTCAGTTGTGGCAGGAT
>NW_008239553.1:5326518-5343450 GCF_000691975.1 Corvus brachyrhynchos
GCTGCGGAACCAGCGTGGCAGCTTCTTTGTCCTGAGCCAGTACAGCTCTCTGGGCACTCAGAGCCGATGGGACCTTATTCAGGCCACAGCCAAAAAGTTTGGAACCCTGTAAGAACCACATATGTTATGGAGAGAGCTCGGGGGCTGCTGCCACACGTAGATCAAAGCAGTGTTTTGAGGACAACCCCAAATAGGAGGGTCCGTAGGAAATCTGCACGAGAAACAGGTGAGTGAAAATCGCTGCCACTCAACAGGCGGTAGCACTCAGCTCATTGCCACAAGGCATCCAGCCCTCGCCCTGCCGCCCTCCGCAGCCGCTCGGCTCAGCTCTTTGCCTGGCTGCTGCTCAGTCTGCAGTGCCCACTCAAGGATAGTTACTGCGGGGAGTGCAGTTACAGACTTCGTAACTGCTCAGCTGATGCTGTAATGGTCTCTCTGCACATTCAGCCCAGGAACAGTAATGATACAGCTGGCCTGTCTTGCCTGATGGGATCATTTCCACTTTATTATAACTGTGATTTTCAGCTCAATAATTCCAGAGTATTTTTAGACCCCTTGAGATGAAAAAATGTGCTGAATTTGCAATGTCGGCTTTTTTTTGTTTGTTTTGCTTTGGGTTTTGTTTCCTCTTAACTGGTGATCAGAAGAAAAATAATTTTCCAAGGAAAGTCAGGCAGGGATCTCCCAGGTGAGCTTTCTTCCTGCAGCCTTTCCAGAAAAGAAGGGAACTCTCAGTAAGCTGTGGGATGAGGCCAGTGAAAGAGGGCAGTGAAGAGGAATTTCAGCTGAGACTGCCTTCCAGTCTGTCATCTTGTGGAAAAAATCCTCCAAAGAGAAGTGAGAGGTAAACTTCACTCGTCCATTTAAAACTAGACCATAAGAATCTCTGAGCAGAAAACTGCAGGAGACAATGTAGTTCTAATTGTCAGCATCAGCACCCATCCTTGTCAGCCTCCAGTTGCTGCAATCACAATAGCTGTGTCCTTCCTCCAGGCCATTTGTCTCCCATGAGTCCCCAAAAGAAAAAGTGAACTGTTGTCCTTTGGCAGCTCCCAGGAGACGCTTCTTCCTTCTGGCACACATTAGAGCACCACAGCTCTAAATTGTTTTTCTTGCACCTGCTTGACATGGGATAAAGCCGTGCCCTGTTACATCTCGGGGAGGGGCATACAACTGCGGAAGCTGTTTCTCCTTTATTATGTATAGATCGGCAAGGGATGTCCTGTCAATTGTCATTTCTCTGTACGTCTGCTTCATGTTCTGGTATTAAAGCCCAGAGCCTCAGGCATCTATTGGATTTTGTTTAAATGCTTTATTGGATTTTATGAACCTCAGATACACCAGACAGACCATAGGAGACATGTCGTGGTGATATCCACAATAACCAATTAAAATCCCAGCCGTGTTTTAACTCCATTTTCAATAAACTATGGAGACAAAACCCTCTTCTCTATAGGGTGAACAGAGATCTCATTAACTACATTTAATTGAGAGTGGCAGCTAGTGGATTTTATACATTAGGGAGCACTTCTGTAGACATTGAATCTTTCAAATGCATACAGTGAAAAATTATAATGAATCCCATGATCGATACAGAATCATCTTTCTTGTTTCCAGTGCGGTTTCAGTTCCAAGGTTACTTGAATAGATGAGTTTCAGTTAATAAAATTCACATTTTCTTCACCTTACAATATATTTTACAAACTGACTCCTATTCCTTTCTTTTGGCATCATCTTTATCAGCTGGCCCTTCAAAATAACTGAAAAAAATTTCTTTCTCATCTGCTTCATTTCAAGGATTTCAAAGCTCTCAGGATCTGCAGACAAGATTCTTTTTAAGTTTCTGATATGTATGACATTGTGTCTATGTTAAAGAAAGATTAAGGGGAAGTGACGTTAGGTGTTTCCCCCTGTGGCACACACAAGGGCAGTGGTTAAGCTGTAAACTGAGCTCTGAGGCTCCAGGACATAAGAGTACAGCACTACTAACAAAACGTCTTTCCTACATAATTCATTAGAGATTCCAGAGGAGGTGTGTGAGATTCTTCACATTATTGAGTGAGACAACACAGCAGGAATGTCATTTGAGGTCAATAATCCACTGAATGCAATGAAAAAGTAGCAGGAAGAGCAGCCACATGGCATGTGTGCTCATATGCATACATATACACACACACCATGCACCCACTGCCGTGCTTTCCTCCACCTTGCTGTGACTCAGCCACAGTAATTCCTTGCGCCACCTTCCCTTGAAAACTATATGAATGGGAAACTATATAAGAGGAGAGTATATTAGAGACTATTTAGGATGGTGGCAGCCTTTCTTCAATGGGCTGTGCTAACCCACTTAATTCTGTGAGAGTCGATTGTCGCTTCGGTCATTTCATACGCAGTATTTAGAGAACCATACTCATCACTGTAGGTCAGCTTCACCCTGTGGATTATGTCTTCTTACGGATGTCAATTCCCTTTTGAGTGTAATAGCTTTGTAGAGGTAGTTACTTCCTTCAGGACTTTCTAAGCCCCGTTTTGATGTATGTGCAGAGCTTTTAAAACATCTGCTTTTTGACTGAAATGCTTCAGGCTTGGTCTCTGCTTGAAGTTTAATTGTTTTGGAAAGTCTGAAGAAATTCTTTTCTTTTGGTCTTTTTTGTTGTTGTTTTTGGTTTCGGGTTTTCTTAGGTCATGAGAAAATGAATGTCTGCTTGAGAGTGCAGTAATAGTAATAACACTATCCCACTGGGGATGTGCAGGTAGCAGATCCCCCCCTAGCAGGGGAAGGATTGAGAGCAGGAGAGCCAAGTTGCCCCTTCTGCCTCTCTTCCTGGCCTTCCGTGTCCTCACTGACTTCCCACCTCAGAGCAGTGACAGAAGGTGCACTTTGTGCTTAAGAAAGCTGGGGCCAGAGGGGCTCCCTGGCAGGAGAGAGGTGTGAAGTAGTTGCCAGGCTTTCATGCTATCAGCTCAGTGGCTAATTGTTTGCATCGCTTTGCCTTTCCCAGTGATCTTCCCCGAGTCCTGTGTTCCTCATGTGGTTCCCATTAAGGTCAGGGTGTGGGGGAAGGGAAGCATGTGAATTACTGCAGTATTTACTCTCACTTATCATTCCAAAGCTCGGAGCGCTCTGTGCTACAGAGGCTGCACAAAGGCAGTGTTTGGGAGTTGTTAACTGCACTGACTGAAAGGCAGGAACCTCCCTCTTCCATCCCTTCAAAAGGCTCTGACCATTTCCTTTTGTTGTGCAAGCTGCACAACAAGGAACACAACGTTGACTCTAACGTGCATGAGAACTAGATCCTCCATCCAGCTGAAAGGAACATGCAATCTAACAAATTATTCATTAAGTAAGGCTACAGTTTCCAGGTGGGAGGGAGTGAGACTGCCTGAGCTCATCCAAAACAGCTCTGATCTCCCTGTCTCCCCTTTGGGTGTGCTCCGTGGCTGGCCTAAGGACCAAACTGCTCAGTGGATCTCTTCTTGAGAGATGACTTTTCTGGTAATCGGGGAACATCTCAGAGTATCTCAGTTGTCACTTGGCCCCTTCTTTTGCATAACATTGACAAGGTCTTTCAAGCCTTCACATGTAAAATTAGTTTCAGGTGGCCCAAGTAGGTTTTCTTTCCCCTCCTTGTCCCTTTCTCCTTTCTGTGGATGAGTATTCCTTGTCTTTAATGCCAGTGGCATGGGCTACTGGCAAAGCAAATCGACGCCTGGCACCGTGGGCCTGCTGATTGGTCACCCCCTTTTTACTGGAGATGCTGGAATTGCCGGAGGGGGGAGGATAGTCCTCTCTTAGGATGGGGTCTGATGATCCTTTTCTTATATGTGGCTCCCAAGTGTGCATCTCTCCAGGTATTTTGAATACTCTTCTGCTAAGCAGAGTTCAGATTAGAAAGGGTACTGGATATAGGTCAGAGGCGCAGACCAGCTTGAGACTGATAGATGTTGAGAACACAAAAGCTTGCAAGGGAGATGGTTACAGCCTGGCGGATCCTGGCTGGGTTTTCCTAGACAAACTCCCCATCCTTCTCATGTTTAGTCTTTACTTTGATGGACAAAAGGGCAACATCATATGTAAGAAGCAATTTTCTTTCTGTTACGTGGATAAGTTTCTGTAAGGGAAGGTTCAACAATTTGCATGAAAGAAAAAGCTGACCAGAGTAAAGATGGCAACAAGGAAGGAAAAGTAGATCAAGTGGGAGCTCTTCCTTTTGACAGAGACACCTGAAAAAGTGGTCCAGTCTCTGTGTATATTACAAGCCTCTGTAACAGAGAAGGGTTGTTCCTGAAGAGGAGGCATTGTGTCTCCCTCCAGCCTTCTTGGGCAATGGTTTACAACGGAGCAATTCATAAACTGGCCTATCTCTGCACAGGCCAGGAAGAAGAGGGAACAAAAATCAAGGAGTGGAAGGCAGAAAAGTTCAATTTCTAGTATCTGTTGTACAGACTAGAAATGAATCACAAGGCAGACACAGCTCCAGCAGTAGCCTATGTATTGATGGCTTTATACCATGAACTTCACCTTGTGGTGGCAGGAATATCCTGACATTTCCTTTGGACACAGTTATGGAAGTCTTCGCGCTCTAAGGCTAGAGCGACGTAGTGTTTTTTGTATGAAAATTAACATAGAAGCTATTCACAAAAATGGCAGCAAGCCCAGAGCAAACTGGGGCTGTGGGTCTGGAGTACATCTGGGACTCTGCACATCAGTGCTTGTATCTGTGAAAGAGTTGTGTGCCAGGGTACTGCTAATGGTGGGGTCACAAGTGGGTGCATCACTGGGACTAGGTTGTACCTGTAGGTGTCAAAGCCAGCTGGAAGCTGAAATGAACTATCAGTGTTTTCAGCCTGTTGGTTTCCAATTGGACTGATTTCATGTTCTTAACATTTTCAGCAGAACCATGATCCTCAGTGCAATAGCACCCCCATGTTCTTTTATGCTCTGTGAAAATGACTGTATGTGTAAAAAACAATCAGCTATAAATAACTTTAGCTGTGAAGGAGTGAAGGTGGGTCTCCAACAGGCAGAAAGGACAGTATAGGGTACTGGAGGGATAGAAGCCAGCATGTCTAGGTCCCAGTGTCAGATCTGATTGTGATATTTCTCTGTTTTTTCAAATAAAGATGCCTACATGCTTCTCTAATAGTCAAAGAACATCAGTCATACAAAAAAAAATATTGCTAAAAATACGTTGTTCTATGAAAATCTGGTTCTAGTTAACATTACAGCTCTGCAAAACAATCTAATGAAACAAACTAATAACCACATTGGGCTAGTGATGCCTGGCTTTCTGCAATTCTCTCAAAATTGACAAGGTTCTCTGGTGTGTGCTAAGATTTAAGTAGTTTTCAAAGGTTCTCACGGTGGGAGCTCTTATAACAATGTTGTCTCCCGTGGAGTCTCAGGTATCTCCTCAGTCCCAAGCTCATGTTGCACTTTTACTTCAGCACAGGATGGGTGCACTTGACAGGGTTTCTCTCCTATACCCAGCCACTGATTTTTTTTTTTTTCCTGAACTTCTAGAAGCTTCATAGTTTGGAGACAAAACCCCCTCTTCAATTTGGTTTAAACTTGCCAGCAGAATCAAACTTTTTCTAGGATGGTAAATGGACAAAAGGAGACTGTATTTCTTAATCCTTGTTTCCTTAGTAAACCAGGCTAAAAACAACTTTGAATGAAAAATTCCAACCAGCTCCAGTCACTACTTGGCATACCATCAAAAGTTGTTCTGCTGTAGAGAAACAGGACTTTGTGGCTTCATGAAGCTTAAATATACTGAAGCCATTAATGTTGTATAGACTATATAGTTTCAGATTCATATTTTTCAGGGTCACCACCAGCAGAATAAAAAGACAGTACCTGATAACAGGTTTTTCTGGGAATATTTCTAAGTCTTTATTAGTGTGCTGGGATGAAGGTGGGAGGGGATGAAGGGTGCAATTTTATGGATTTTAATATTCCCAGATGCATAGAAGAACACCTGCAATTTGTTAGCAAGTGAGTAAAGGTAGACTAGAAGTTTTGACATTTTCAGTAAGGCTAGGAATGAAACCCATAACTAACCACAGCTTGTGGGGAGGACGTGGGGATGGTTTGCCATGGGCTGGGCCCGTGCCTTTCAGTATGAGATTCTGCAGCAACGCCAAATTCCAGCAGCAAAGCCTTGCATGTGTCTCACACACGATGCATTTTCCTCTCACCTCTCCTGATGAAGATTTGCTTGACGAAGGAGAATCTCAGAGATGAGATGTTTGCTTGCAGGTCTAAGCTTTCATAGGAAAGAACTACTTGCACATTGTTAGTTTGCGGTGAGCCGAGTGAGCTAAGCCTGATGGTATCCCAATCCTTGTCCAGGAACCACTTGATACAAACATGGGATCATTTTATTATTCACCAAAGTTTTTTGTGTATCTCCTTGCATGGGAAGTCAGACTCGGTGCCCTTTAAAGGACAGTCTGGCACTATCCCAAGATAAGGCACCCTGACCAAATACTGATTCTGCCAGGAGGGGCCCTCGGGCAGAGGTGGTTGTTCTGGAGTGTGTGTTGCAGCCTCTTCCCAGTACCTCTGAGCAGCACCAGACAAGCAGACTGCAGGCAAACAGGGGCTCTAACAGGGATGGAAGATTGCAGGCTTGCTGAGAATCAATTACATGCGCTCATGGTTACTCTTTGTAGGAGGTAGGCATGCTTGGAAAGAGCCTACAACATATTCCTACTTAAGAAGAATAAAAAGGCTTTATACTCAGGTGATTCAGTGGCAGAATATTGATTTCTGAAGGAAACACTTCAGCTGTTCCTCACTAAGTCTTTTGTCTATTGTGGGTGCTGGAATTTTCAAGGATAGTGAACCCCTCAGTGAATTTAGAGATCATCATTATAAGACATATATCTGAATAGCATACTTTGCCATACAAAATACTTACAATCTGCAAGCAGATGTAAGGCAGGTTTCTCACATCCTGACCGTCACCACCACATGCTGCACTGGACTTTGTGTGAGTCTTTTTAGGTTTTGAAAGTTGAATGAACTGTTCTGGGTCACTCAAAGTTTGTGAGATTTTTCAGTAAGTTTTAGTGGTAGTTTTTTATAGATTCGGGAAATCTATCCTCATTTTTTGTTTAAGGGTCTCCTACCTGCCTATTTCTTCCAGTAGGACTAAGACTTCCATTGTCCTGAAGAAAGGCTAACTATTTTGTTAAATCCTTTTTTGGCAGAAATGCACTCTCACTGGAATTCAGTCTATATGCAATTTCTCTGAATCATGATTTGGGAATTTTCTTGTGCAAGGTTCCTATATTATAAGTTTGCTTCAAAAAGAAATGTGGATTAAATATAGCCAGAGAGAATTAAAGACTTTGGACAGAGAAAAATACTATTTTTCTCTGAATCTCCAAAGTGTTCCTGAAAACATTTCAAGCCATTCAAATGCAACTTTAATTTGCCAGTCCAGGAGAAATACAGTCGTGTCATAGGTTAGCAAGCATAGTCCCGGAAGGGACGTCCTTGCTAAGGGGTGCTTACAGTTTCCTCTGGGAACTGATAGAACCTATCAGCTGGCCAGTTTGAATATGGACAATTCTCTAAGCCACTTAAAGTTGTGATCACCTCTGTTATCCACATTTAAGAATAGGCAAACTCCCCCTCCAAGCTCTCTCTCGTTTCCGGCGCTGGGACAGGCGGCTGCAGGGCCCGAGCAGGGCCCAGTGGGCCCGGCCCAGGCCCTGCTTGGGCCAGGCCGGGCCCCCCCCCCCTGCCTTCCCGTGGGCAGCCGGAGCGGCTCGGCTCTCCCCCCTCTCCACTGCGATAAGAAAAATTCAACATTCCAGCTGCAAAGCTGCAAGGCCGAGGTGAGATTAACCCTTTGTATTGCTGTGAAGAGCTGAAAACCTGAGGGAAGAGAGAGAGGAGATGCTTAAAGCTGAAATTCTGTTGTGAAGCTATGATATATCAGAGTATCCTGTTGTAATTTCATGAAGATATGGGGGGTGGAGTGTTCAACTCGTAAGCAAAAGCACCTGCGCTGAGATAGGCAGATGCTGACGCAGCTGTAATTTCATGAGAAGTTTGGACAGGGAGAGATGAACCAGATGAGGACTTTTGCTCCAAACGGGAAAGGAGAAAACCTCAGTCCCTAGAGATGAACCAGATGAGGACTTTTGCTCCAAATGGGAAAGGAGAAAACCTCAGTTCCTAGAGATGCTCCCAGAGATAGTCCTAACGATGAAGATGATGAAGACCCTTTGCTCCCAGGGAAGGAGAAGGGCCTCTGTTTTTGTTTCTGAACGGCTCAACCTTAAAATTGTACCCCAAAAAACTTCAAGAGTGGACCCTCGAAAGCAGTTGCGGGAAAAGCTGCAAGTCGGGGGAAAGGACTCACACGCAGGCAGAGAGACTCCTCTTCCTAAATGGACTGAACAATATTTGGAAGTGGGCGGCTGTCTCGTTGTGATAATGTTTTCATAGCATGAGCAAGAAGAGACTTCTCTTTCTAAATGGACTGAACAAGGTTATTATGGAAGTGGTAAACAGACTGAACATCTTAAGGGTTGTCTTTGAACATTGTCAGTGGGAGAAGGGAGGAAGGTGGGGGGAGGAGGAGAGTTCTGAAGGTGGTATAATTTTTTTTTTCTTCTTTTAGGTCTGTTAATAAACTTCTTTATATTCTTTCAAGTTTGGTGCCTGTTTTGCATTTCTCCTAATTCTTATCTCACAGCAGATAAACAGTAATGAGTATTTTGGACCAAACCACTACACTAAATTGGTGTTTCCGCCCGGTTACAAACCAAACCCGCGACAAGTCCATAACTATTTCTGTGTAATATCACACCAATGTATGTGAGTTCACAATGAAGGAAATAAAAATGAGAGAGAAAAACAACATCCTGTTCAAGTTTTCAAAGCTTATATGCAAAGGTGACAATCCCTCTCTCTTTCCATATTTCTTTTAAGCCCTTTCTAATATGAAAGGCTGCAATATAATTAGTGTAATGGTAGCTGTAAAACATCAGGAATCTTTGTCATATCCTTAAGATCTTTTTTAGACCCCTTGTTAGCACAACTCACTGTACAGTTTTTCTAGCCATGATGCTTGGAGAGCAGCACAACAGAGATTTATGAGGTTGTCTACATAAGGGTTAGAGTTGTATTTGCAGTTTCTCATATCAGAGATGAGGGGTGTTAACAAAGTATTTTTATTACAACTGTTGATTCTTTCAAGATTTCTTAACAAAAAAAAATCCCAACAAACCTTTAAAAATTATTTTTATTTTTATTTTTTATTTTTATTTTTATTTTTCTTGTGAATAGCTTTGGTATCTCTCTCACTCTCTCTCTCTCTGTAGATTTTATTTTCTAGTCGAATATTGTTCTGCTAGGTTTTTTGGTTTGTTTGGGTTTTTTTTCCTTTGACTTCAGCAACTATTGGACCAATATGTTTTTTTCCAGGACATGGTAGGAACGTACAGCAGATGATATAAAGTACACAAGAGTCTTGTGATTCATTTTTAAGAGGAAAGTACATTATTCTTGCGTGAAATGAAACTTTTAACTCCCCATTTCCTGAGGTATATAAGACATTCTCCCTTCTCTCCCTCTGCCTTTATTCCTGTCACATGCTTCCAGGGAGAGTAGGAAAAATTGGGATGGAGTTTTATTACACTGCAATACTCTCACAACCTCATTCTCATGTGCATCATGGCAGAGAGCACATCCAGGGCACCTTTGAGTGGTTTTTTGAGTGCATCATGGCTCTCTAACCCATCCTTTAGCCCTCAGGGTTAAGAGGAGCCTTAATGTATCCTGTCTGTACTTATCCATAGGCAGCCTCTGAAAAACAAAAGGCCATGAGATAGGCAGATGCTGACGCAGCTGTAATTTCATGAGAAGTTTGGACAGGGAGAGATGGACCAGATGAGGACTTTTGCTCCAAACGGGAAAGGAGAAGACCTCAGTCCCTAGAGATGCTCCCAGAGATAGTCCTAACAATGAAGATGATGAAGACCCTTTGCTCCCAGGGAAGGAGAAGGGCCTCTGTTTTTGTTTCTGAACGGCTCAACCTTAAAATTGTACCCCAAAAAACTTCAAGAGTGGACCCTCGAAAGCAGTTGTGGGAAAAGCTGCAAGTCAGGGGAAGGGACTCCCATGCAGGCAGAGAGACTCCTCTTCCTAAATGGACTGAACAATATTTGGAAGTGGGCGGCTGTCTCGTTGTGATAATGTTTTCATAGCATGAGCAAGACGAGACTTCTCTTTCTAAATGGACTGAACAAGGTTATTATGGCAGTGGTAAACAGACTGAACATCTTAAGGGTTGTCTTTTCACATTGTCAGTGGGAGAAGGGAGGAAGGTGGGAGGAGGAGGAGAGTTCTGAAGGTGGTATAATTTTTTTTCCTCTTCTTTTAGGTCTGTTAATAAACTTCTTTATATTCTTTCAAGTTTGGTGCCTGCTTTGCATTTCTCCTAATTCTTATCTCACAGCAGATAAACAGTAATGAGTATTTTGGACCAAACCACTACAAGTCGTTTGGTCAAAAGCTGCCTTGTACATTGTTCAAGCAAAGGAGACTGTGTCTTTCTCTGTGTTTGAGAGACACTGGTATGGGCTGAAGCAGAGTCTGAATTCACCAGCCATCAGGAACAGAAGTTTTAAGCCTCCTGATTCCAAACCCAAGATGTCATGAAATTTCATCAGTCAGGGAGGTAGTGGAAGTGTGAAATAGCATTTCACCTCTGCACCTTTGGGATTAGGCTTTGACAAGTTCATGGCAGGAGAGTTTGTTTATCTGATCCTCTTGAAATGTCCTGCTGGTGCAGACTGCCCCACAGACTTACTCACACTGTTTTGCTACAGTCAGTAACTTTTACTCCACTGAGGCTTTCGACTGGAAGAGAAACAAAAGAGTTCAGGACTGCATCTCAAAAAGACGAGACAGGACTGGAGTTGCAGGAAGTGCAGTCCAAGAACAGGGCCAGTCTGTGTGCACTGGCTGAGCTGAGGCACAGGGTGCAGTGGGCTCTGAGCTAGAGCAGTGGAAGTTCTAAGGACCTTAAATGCCTAAGCTGAGCTGTAGAACAGAACCAGTCTCTGATTCAGCTGGGCATCACACCGAAACCACCCTTTCCTTTTGTTCATTTGCAATGATGCAAGGTTTTAAATGTGAGTCAGGGTGCCTCAGCTCCTGGAGGGATTTACAGAAGACAGGGGCTCAACCTCTGCATGTGATTTACTGTATTCTGGGCCAGGAAACAGCTGGTTTGCTGTTTGGATGTTAATCTGATGTCTTGGTCATCTGAGGGCTTCATGTGTTGTTGCCTGCAAATCTCCCAGTCTTTAAACTATGGCCACAACTTGTGCAGCCACTGCTGTCTTTCCTTGGTTCAGCTCCCCGCTGCTTCCTCCAAGCCTCCCTCAGCAATCCTATGGTGGATACCACAGGCAATCTCATTGCTCCCAACCTATTTTGCTCCACTAGAATAAATATTCCTCTAAACGCATTTCCTTCAGAGGAGCCTTCTCCTTTGCAGTTGCCCTAAGCACTTGCAAAATCTTCCCTCCTCATGCTTATTCACAGGGCTTCCTCTCCTTTAATTTCCTTTATTTGGGGGAACAGCTGGACAACTCCAGCTGTTTCTGTCCGTGAGCACTTCCGGAAGTAAGGTGATAACCTTGGCCCTTCTTGAGCCTTGAGGTTAGCTGGGGGAGGTTTGCAGGTTAAGTTAACAGTCTGCAAAATATTTGAGGTTAAGGGCAGAGAGGTTGAGAACCAGTGGAATTTTCCATCTCACCTGGGCTGTATCCCTTTTCCCCTGTGCTGCTCGTCAAGCCTCAAGGGCACACAGCTTGCCTACTTCTTTCCAATTATTTTAATCTTTTGGTAGTGTTACAAGGGGAAGCTTCTAATTAAAACTGGGGCCTTGCACCTGAATTATCCTTTAAGGCCCAGCAGGATGCACTGTCAGAGGAGCAGCACATTCTGGGGGGAAGGCCTTACTGAGAGATGATCTAACTCAAACGTGAGGCCTCTGGACTTCTCTCAGAGCACTGGTACGAAGGGAAGGATCTGCAGGGTTACTTGCTGGGGAGGATATGCAGGTTAAAAGAAGTCTTTTTCCCTGTGTATGTCTAAAGCGGAAATACAATTTACAGCCAAGGAAATGGCCAATGTGCATCTGATCCACACTTAGAAAAGATGAGCAGTCAACAGCACATATTAAGGCATTTGGCCTTCTGCTTTGACTCTTCTTTGGTATGATAAGAGGTGGTGATTAGACAGCCATGATGAGGGTGGAAAAAGTAGTTTTGGAAGACACCTTTTGGATATCTATGACATCACCAAAAGCAGAGGAAGAAGGTGACTTATTGTGTGTTTTGTAGTTTCTGACAGCTGTCACAAATGTATTGTCTGGATAATATCTTCTGGAAGTGTAAGGGAAGCATCATCTGTCAGGTGATACCCTGCAGCTCTTCAATATGCACTGTCATTTCTGGAGTGGTGTGAGGTCTGGAAGGTGTCTTGTATGACCTAATGCTCTGCCCCTCTTAAGGCCGTGACTACTGTGCCATTGCTGTCAGGGGCAGATACTGTGGCAGCATTTTATTATCCTTGATGCCCTGAGCAGTAGCCACCCCCCATCTGTCCAGGCTGTTCTGCTTTTGGGAGCCAGCCTCCAGATGACTAGCACTGTCAAGAATCTGCCTGGAGCAACATCAGACAAGCTGAAAGTAGCTTGCCTTCTCCATGACTAAGGGTATATGTGAGGGAAGACTACTCTGGTTACTTACTGGTCAAAAAAAGGCTTAACAGGTGGCAGCATCAAATGTCCTTTATGAGGGCAGTGAATGACGTGACAGTGGTTTTCTTGTGGTCCATCTATCATTGGATTGTTACTTTTAAATGGTCAGTGAAAGGTTACTGAGAAATCAAACCACCTGACTGACACTTGCTATGTACGGAAATTAGATGGCAGGCTGCAAATTAAAATTTCCTTCTCTTTGGCTTTCTGGATTGTTCCTCAATAAACATTAAGGGGAGAACAAGTTTGTCTGTCATGTCATCCCCCTTACTCCATTTTTTGAGAATCTGGACTAAGTATTTATGTTCATACGACAGAAGAATGCAGGTTTTAGGAGTGGTACCAACCATGATGATGTGGAACTGCAACACGCTACTGCTGAATGCCCCCCCAAAAGAGGCTGAAACAGTTTATGACAGTATGAGTTAAAGGCCCTATGATTAGGAGCCTGCCTTTGAGTTCAAGCATCAATTTTTTATTTGCAACTGGAAGTTCTCAAGGTGTTGCTTGCCACAGACGTGAGAGAAGAAAGACACAGGCTGGTGAATCCAGGCCCACAAAGAATGAGAGCAGAGGAGGTTTTACTGAATCATTGAGAAAGATCCTGCATTAATTGATGGCACTGCTTCTTTCAGGCCAGTATTATCATTATGTGAATGCAATCTGGTTCATATTTGTGCCATTAATATAAGAATTTGTTAATGAGGGTGATCAGCAGGAGGCAGGACAGCAGAGGAGATTGGGAAGTTTTTGTCTGTAGCTTGCCATTTCAAATCCAGTTCAGCTCAGCAGTGACTGGTGGTTATTAGTGTCTTATATTTCTTGGTAGGCCCTGCACAAAATAAATTAGCAAATCCTTCATTCAGTTCCCCCTCAGAAAAACATTACCCGTAACTGACACTAATTAGACGCCTCATTGGCAGTCTTGCAGCGAGAGCAAAAACTGATAGAGAGCGTGCTCTCATTCTCCCTCGAGTTATCAACACCTTCAGGCATAGGGTCCTTGCAGGTCAGGTTGGGTGTGGAATGGTGACCTGAGCAGTAGACTGGAAGAGCTTATCCTGATGTAGAATTAAATGAGATTTTGATTTCCTGTGCTCCAGGGAGACTAGCACTGCTTGTAATAGGCAAAGGTTTTGTTCGCCTAGAAAGCTGGCAATAGCTGCAGCCACCTACTGCTGGTGCCAGCTCTCTGGGAGTCTGAACTGTAATTCCAAGAGTAAGTATGTAGATGGTGAGCATCTCTTTCTTCTCCTGGAACCCAGCTGGCTCAAAGCCTCAGCCAGACCAAAGGACCAATAAATATTTTTTCCATGGATGATGGTTATGCGATTTCCGAAGGAGATGAGGATCTCCTATCAGGGCACATGAGTACAGACTCAGAGGCTGATAAGAATGTTGCTGTGTTTTGGTTCTTGTAGAGATTACTGGATGAAGCATGGGAGAGTTCTTTACCTTATAACTGAAAAGCTGGAAGTTTGGAATTAGCTACCAGCAAGTGAAGACCCTCTTTTTTTTTCCTTACAGACACATTCCTCCTCCCACTTTAGCTTGGTGGCTTGCTTATTTCTTTAGTGCCTTTATAGTGCCATTGTAGGATTCCTTGGAAAGTGTCCCACTTACACACCTTTTCCCTAGGATATGAGTCCTTGGGGGAGGCTTCCAGCAGACTGTTTGCTTAGACACCTGTGCACTATAATGTATGTCTAATTGAAATTGCATTAATGGTATGATTCCATTACAGCTGAGCAAGATGCTTGCTGCAAGAGCACTCCCAGCGGGCCTTGAATCAGCTGCAATAGATAATTTATAAAGTACTGTGGATCTGCTCAAAGCTCCAGTGTTAAGTACAGGAGGCACAAGGCTATTCATTATTAACATGACATTGTGCTTTTTGCTCAGCAAAAACTGGGGGTCTGTGTTGAGCTAGGCTCTGTCGAAGGTGAGATTTTGGGCTGTCAGTTTGGCCGAGCCGTTCCTCAGACACTGCCTCCACGTCTGTGACAGCTTTTGAACTCTCTTTGAAAGGTAACACGTCTCTGTTCTGTCATGGTATTCTAAGAATTTAGTAGGTGCTCTTTGGATTTTCTTGCTTTGCATTGTAATTTTTATGAAAAGGCTGGGGGTGAAAAGAGCTAACAGCTGCTTTGGGGTAGGCCTGATGCACAGCAGCAAATCAGACTGCTCTGAACCCAGTCTCCAGTTACTGCAAACCTGAGTTTCTCTCCTCACTTCCACATTTCTGAATGTTATTTCCTAGTATGCATCTTCAAGAAGCCCTTGCTATCTTGAACACAGACTACCACAGTTCTTACAGCAAGAAAAGGGTGGAGAGAGGAATGGTTTTTACTATGAGACTAGGGCAGTGAGAGGGTATGTACCTTAGCAGTGGCTATCCAGACTAAACTACAGTCCCACACTATCGAAGCGTCCAAGTGGAAGGAGGGGAGAAGGAGGAGGTAAAAGGAAGAGGGCAGCATCTGCTTCTGAATCTTCAGCTTCCTGTTGCTCTTGCTGTCATTCTTTCTCCCCAGAGCCTGATGTCATACCTGCCTGGACAACACTGCTCTCTTTGGCAGCCCTCCTCTCTGAAGCAAAGCCCCAGCTTCCCTTTGTGGGAAGTTCAAACACACAGACACAGGCAGTACTTGCTGCAGAATCGAAGAGCGTGAAAGGGACATATATGCAAAAAAACACTAGAGGCAAATTTGCCCTCTCTGAGTCTTGCATCCCTTCTCTCCAGAGCTCTGTAAGTGTACCTGTTCCCCTGCATTTTCTGTTATTATTCATTCTAGTGTCCAGTTCTTCAAGACATTGCTGGCAGGAGCTCCTCAAATGGGTATACTTCATTGAAGTGTATAAAGTTATATTAGCAACAAGCACTGCTTCAATCTGGAAATTAAAGCAAAAATCTGTGAAAAAAATGGAGACTTTCGGAGAGCTTTACATGCCTTTGTGAGGATGTTCTGGGCTAATTACCTCTTCTCCATAGACTGTAGAAAACATTACATGTTTTCATCTTCTAAAGACAGAGAACATTCTTTGCAAAATTCTCACCCTCTTGACCTCTTTGTAATGAGCTGTACTAGCAAGTCATTAGCAATTGTTTTTACAACAGAACTTGAAGTCACAAGTAGAGGATCCGTATGACCTTCTGATTCTCCATTCATCTCTCTCCACTCCACTCCACTCCACATGTGTAGTGAGAGCTACCACCAATGTTTTTAGTGATATTTTAACTGTGCATTTGTGAGGAAAAGAGGGGAGGTTCTTTTGGCACAGAATCTTCCAAGTCTACGCAGGGCTTTGGGTATCTTGGCAGGAAGATGTGCATTTTTAAGGAGTCACAGATTGAAATTGTCAGCAGACAATTTGCCCTCTAAAAGAATAAACTTAGAAAATGTTTTGAGGCTTTTAAAATGTCTTTTTCTTTATAAGTAGAAGGAAAGTACAGGCTTCAGAGCTTGAGGACTGAGATCAGACACACACCAGGAAGCATGGCCTTTTCAGTTATTTATTGAGTCGCATTTTTCATTTGCAGTGCTTGATGGTTGATCTTTATGAACTCCTTC
This sequence comes from Corvus brachyrhynchos, assembly GCF_000691975.1. NCBI lineage: Eukaryota > Metazoa > Chordata > Aves > Passeriformes > Corvidae > Corvus > Corvus brachyrhynchos. Next base: position 5,342,888 of record NW_008239553.1, read on the forward strand.
CTCTCCTCCCACTGTCTTTTCTGCATCTGTCCTTTGCACAGCTTGAATACTTGTGGGAGCAGCTGGATTAACAGCTCTAGGAACTTGTAGAGGGAAGGGAATATGTGCATTTGATGGCTCCAGCAGCTGAGAGTCCGATGCAAACTCCACTAGAAGTCATGGAAGAGAAGAAAGAATCAAAGTAGGGACACAGGAACTGCAGTTAAGCACAGTCCATACCAGGTCTATCAGGACATACATCTACACCTGCAGGAACCTCTCTGCTGGCCTCCTGACTCCCTCGGGAGATCACTAGGGAGTGTGGCTCTGTCTCTATTGTATTGTCTGTCTGATATTGCCTGCTGCTTAGCTGGCCAGTTGGCTGCTCATCACTTCGGATTTTTTTTTAAGTAATTGGTGGCTTTTGACCTCCTGCTTTGGTTCTTTACATAATCTATCAACACCAGTGGACTGAGCAATGAAAAATCTCTAAGATCAATGTGGCCCTCTCTTACCACCTGTCCTTGAAAAAAGTCCAGATGGGCTGCTATCAGTACATGTTCAGAGGCATTTTCACTCCTGCT
>NW_008239553.1:5343516-5348475 GCF_000691975.1 Corvus brachyrhynchos
CTGAATTGGTCTCATTTCCTCTCTCCTGTTAAGGTGTGAACATCAACCAACAAGGAAAGAAAGACAAGAAAGGCTTGACTGTGGGCCTGCAGCCCGGAATGCCACTCTGGGAAAATGTCTAACAGCAAAACTGTTTGTCTGCCATGAGACCAAAAGCTCTAAGTTCCAGTGGATCAGCTTGAAAAATCCCATCCAAATGCCTTTCTTTGAGGTTTTTTTGTTTGTTTGTTTGTTCGGGTTTTTTTTTATGAAGCAGACTTGTCCAAGCAGCCCAAAGTTGCCATGAGTTTCCTTTCAGGCCTGCTGCTACACAGCTGGGTTCCTAGCAGTTCTGGTTGCTCTGGCTCAGTCAGGGCTTCCAGGCTTCCTGCCAGGAAAATCTTTAGTATCCCAGCTGGAGCTAGGTTTGCCAGGCTCTCAATTCTGCCCACTGACCAGGTAGACAGGAGAACCTGTGAGGAAACAGGTGGATTTGTGCCAGAAAATTCAATTAAGCAAGTACATTCCCATGAAATAGTTTGATTCTGTTAAACTGGCATTTTTGAAATGGAAAACTGTTCTAACTGAAAGCTTATGTCCAGCTTTGCTCATTAGTGTATCCATCCATGAACAGAAGGTAGGTTGTGCTGGACACAAATAATTGATATGCTTAAATCCCTTCCATCAAGAGCAGCACAGAGTAACACTTCAGTGGCTGGTTCCCTTTTACCAGTTTGATTTTTTCTGCAGACATTGAATCTTACAAGACCCCTGTTAGATAGGGATTACTGTTCCCATTGGCAGACAGGCAGGACTGAGATAGGGCACAGAATAACTTGATCTTACAGTTGGTGAAAACTCCGCAGAAGCACCCAGTCCTGACTGAGCATCTTTAGAACAAGAGTCCCTTTCCTTTAAAGGTTCTTCAGGAAGACTTGTCAGGGCACTAAGATGTTTGGGGTTTTTGTGACAGCGGTATTCAGAAAGAGTCTTGCCTCTTCCCCTTTACTCAGGGCTGAAATTGTTTGTCACACACTTTCCGTGTGAATCATATTTCCGTACTGACTCTCCTGTCTGATTCTCTCAGCTGCCTCTGTCACTGTTTGCTGTCTTCACACCCTCCAGTGGAACTGGATCACACACTCTTTTGTGATAGGTCCAGGGCAAGAATTTGAATAGAAAACAGGAAAGATTGAGCACGTAGCTCCTGCTGACATCCCACTCTGCACTTCTTCTATCACTGGCTGATTTAAGTGCTTCTCATTGGTAACTACTGCTTTACAGATTACAACTTTGAGAGATTTCTTAACCTATTTCATCCTGATTGATGGAACATTGCATGTGAATTGGATGCAAGACAAGGGAGGAAGGGTTTATGAGAAGGCCCTCAAACTCAGTTGCCTGAGTGTAATGAAACTGGCTTTATTCTACTACTCAGATTTTGTGCTGCACCAGTTAACAGTGACATATTGATTCCTCACTGGTGCAGGGAACCGAGAGACTTTAGCGTTAAAAGCATCAAGACCCAGCAACATCGAAGATATAATTTAGCAGGCTCAAAGGTAAAAGGCAAACTCTTCTCTGGGATTGCAAGCAGAGGTGAAGAGTGGGAGAGCTTCATGATTTAACACCTTGTGATTTTTACACCAATGCAAACTGCTACCATTCTTACTTAGTATCATCTTACAGTCACTTTGTACCTGATGTAAATGACTGCTGACAACTGATAGTTACACCAGGCGTCCAAGTATGGGGTTAGTAAGAGTCTGTAGGCAAGTAAAAAAAGATTCCCTTTGTTTTCTCTTCTCTGGAGGAGAGTAGAAGATGCACAGAGACACTTGATCTGCAAATAATGTCAGCCTCACTGTTCATTTGGTTTTGCTCTTTGAGGACGAAAAATCAAAATGGGTTCTGGTGAGCATGAGGTTGATTATTTCTAATTAAGATTTATTGGCTAGTTACAAGCACACTACTAGGAATCAAGACATTTAGTTTGGTATAATTGAGTTTTAATTTTGCCTTGCTGCATTTTAAGTGGTCTTTAAGTGATGTACAAGTTCTGAGTTAGGTTAAATTTCCTAAATAGGATATATCAGCTCAATGCTTTTTAGCAACAAAGCAAAGTTCCTGTTCAGGGAGCAGGACTCAGCAACGTGTTCATAAAGCTTTGTTATCCCTTCTAGAGAGAAGGGATAACCTTCCTTCCCACTCGCTGCTGTTCTTGTACCAAAAGCTGAACAGAAATGTTTTGGCACATTGTTTTGCTTTCCCCTTTTCCTGCTTACCTTCCAGGGGACTTGCTTTATAAACAATAATATAATAGGGCTGTGAGGCCTTATACCCACAGAGATTGGTCCCAGTGAAGACTATCTCCTCCGTATGGCAGCATATGTTTCTGTGCATTTCCTGATAGAGCAGCCATCTCCCTGTGGCATTTAAGCATGGTATAATTAGCTGTGTACAGAAGTAGAGTGTTGATAACATTTTGCTGGAAGAGTGCCATCAGCGTGACTGTTCTTGGTATTGGTTGCTGTAAGTAACACTGTCTGTGGAGAAGAGTCATTGCGAATCTGTGGGCTGCTCTCACACTCCGCGAGCTCTTTCACGATTTTATCCTCAGTGCTGCCTAGAGGGTAGTCCTTTGAGTTTTGGATGTCTAACAGGAGAGAGGTTCTGGCCTGTTTGTTTAGCTATGTGTCTTCTTGATTGCAGTTTGACAGGATTAAGCCCAACTGCAGGTTGGCTTCACGACTGGTCTGCTCCCTGTTCCAACATACTTGCTCCCTGCTCTCTCCCAGCTTCTGTTGGCAGTACAAGAGTTGAAAAAAAAGAAAAAGTGAAAAAAAAAATCCAGGAATATTTCTCCTTAAAAAGTTCAGTCCCTTGCTGGGTCTCCTCCTATAATCCTATAATCTCCTCCTATGCTTTCCCTATAATCAAATCTTCCTGTCTTTTTGGCATTCCATGCAGACAGAAACCAGGGATTACAGAGGACCTATAACTGCAATAACTACCCAGAGTGATATATGAAAACAAGATATACATGTGTGAAAATAAGCCTGTCTCAGAGAGTATTCCAAAGCAAAGATTTGGAGAAGAATGCAAAAAATGTAGAGTCACCAATGACCAGTAGGGCAGGGCAATTTCCATCTTCCTGTAAGCAATTAGAGGTTGGTTTAGAGGATTATAACTTCTTTGTCCATCTTATGCTGTTTACAGTAACCTTGCATGTCCCATTATCCATGCAGGCATCCTGTAGTCTTCTGTGTACTTTTAATGTGTTGACTTCTATGATAATTGTAAAAATCAACCCCAACAGTTAATAATGTGATGGTCAAAATATTTTCTGATCATAAATGTACTGCTTTTTCTCCATTTGTAAAATTTCTTTCCATGCTTACACATTGCTCAGCTTTCAGCAAAGCTGCTGAGGCATGTCTGCAACATCTGTGGGGACAAAGGTGAAGAGTCAGTGCTGAGCTCTGAACCCATAGGATCAGCAGCACAGCACTGTGATGGTTCCCCTGTTTACTTGCTTACCAGTAGCCCTGAGGGCTGTGGCTGTGTTCCTCCTGAACCCAAGCTGATTCCCAGCTTTGATGCCTCAGCATGCTGCACTCTTGCTCTTTCAGCTCCAAGGACATCACACAAGGTGTGGGCTTGGCATCACCATGCCCATGGTGCACTGATATGCTGCTGGTGGCTGCTCTGTGGTCATGACAGACAGCCAAACACAGCACCAGCTCCTCCAGCTGAATATTCTTTAGCAGCAGAAGTAATGTCAGTTCTTCTATTCTGCAGATAGTAGGGCTTTATTATTTCACACACAGCCACAGCAGACACCCTGCTCAACAGACATTCTTGTGCACTACGTTGTCATTGAATAATGCAGATGGATTTTCAAAAGTAACAAAGGACCCAGAACTTTAGACCTGGAAAGGAGTTCTCTCTATTCCCCTGCCTTGAAACATGTCAGGGCCTCCAAAAGAAAGCTAAAGACTCATACTGGTTGTTTCAACTCAGAAGGACTTACTGAGGCTGAAGAAAGGAAGGTTGAGTCCTCAAGAATCATGTAAAATCTATGCAAAATCTGTTTCATTATGAGAAGTGATACAGATTTTAGAACAGAGTCCTCAAATGTATTTTGCTGAGGCATTAGTAGCAAAGACAGCAGCAGCTCTTGCTTCTGTATGTGTACTGGAAGGGGCTTTTTTTTTGTGCTAGGAGTTTTCCTGTGAGTCTAAAACAACCTGTACCACACACCAGAGCTTGACACCCCAAATAGTCTAGATCGTGTATGGAAAGAGAGACTGACAGGGAGCATATGTCACTTCTCTTTGTTTTATCTGAAGTCTAATCCTGGGAGAAGCATTTATTTTTGACACCTTGCTTGGTTTGAATTTGGAGAAGCTATCAGGTCAAATGGGTGCAGTATTTCAGTTTGTTCTCTGTTTGTTAACACCTTCTGACTAGATCAGCACCCAGGAAGAGCGCCGAGTCTTATCAAATATTTTGTCTGTAGATGCAGAGAAATTTGGCCTCACCCTTTGTGGTTTTGCAGTATTAATAATGGTTTCTTCTTTGCTGTGTGTGCAAATGGGAGTCTGACTGCCTCTAGGTTCTCTGTGGTAGGTGCATTTGCTGGTGGTGTGTGTTAATCCTAGAGCTCGTGTAATTTTTTTTTCACTTTATTCCCCAGCCCTCTTGTAACTCTAGAAGCTGAGAAAATTAACTTTTGGAGAAAGTATGGCTGCAATCTCTGTAACAACAGAACAGAAAAAATAGTTGAAAAGTATAAAATACCTCATTTTGTCAGAGGTTGTCAGTTCCTCAGAAAACCCCAGGGGTGCATGAAATTCTGCCTTTTGCAAGCAAAATCACTAAAGACATGCCTGGGATTTGTGAAGCTGGAATAGGAAAAAAAAATGTTTTGGGAGTGTCTGCTGGGACATTGACTGGAAAGCTCAGGAAAGGCAAAGG
>NW_008239553.1:5348537-5354536 GCF_000691975.1 Corvus brachyrhynchos
GCAGGCTGTGCCCCAGCTCCCACCCTCACTAGAATTAGTTGAGGTAGTGGTGGTGAACAGCCAGGGGTGCCCCGCCACACTTGCACTCTCTTCCCCCCCACAGTCTTGCACCAGAGGGCAGGGGCAGTTGGGTTCCATCTGAGGCACATTCCTTGGTCACAACATGGCAGTCACAGAGGTACAAAGAGATTTCCGGCTTTTCTGACCTGCAGGCTTGACAGGAAATACAGTGGAGGGGAAGATAAAAACAAGAAGAGAGCAACTGAGGTTTTCTCAAGCCAGGGCTTCCCTGCCTTGAATTGGTGCAGATAGAAGAATGGGAGGAAGCAGCCTTTGAGGGCTGCTGGAGAGGCAGGCTTCTATTAATAACCTTGTTTATGTGATCCCAAGGCTTTGTTAGAGGAATTTCTGCAGGCTGAAAGTTTCTTCTCTTGTTGCTTAGGATTTACACACCTCAGTTTTTTACTTTGCTCCAAACAGAGCATTTTTAGAGAACACTTGTTTAGAAGAGACTGTCTTTATCCCCCTTTTCCCCACAACCTTTGGTGTCCTCTAAGTAGGCATGAAAATCCTCACATTGCCTCATACCTAGAGCTAAAAGAGCCTTCCTTTTTAGCCACAGTCCCAGTTGAGAAGATTCCCCCCTTTCCGCAGCAGAGCAAAGAATGTTGGCATGCAATTGCAAAAGCCTTTCCGTGCCAGTTCTTTGCTCACCTGTGCTATTTGCAACCAGTGTTTCCTTTAAGCTCTCCCTATTTGTTCCCACCATAGCAAGCATTCAAAAAAGAATTGCGGTTGTTTGTTCTACATCCTTGTGAACTGCCATTGTTTGAAGCAGCCATGGACAAAGACTTGGAGAGTTAAAAAAGAACATTCAACAGTAATTTTTGGCAGTACAGAAAAGAGCTGCTGGAAAGAGCTGCTTTTAGATGGTGATGCATATTGTTTAGTGGGATATATTGTAAAGTAGTGGGTTTGGGCCCTCTTTAGCCCTCTCAAAACAAGGCATCTGTGATAAACTACCCTGCTATCCCTTTATTTTCCTTTTTCTGCTCTTCCCCCTTCTCAGAACAGTGATATATTCTACTATTCTGATATATGCTACTGATGATTACTCTAGATGCAATAAATTTTTCAGTGGTGCAACACTGAGATGTTCTAAGCAAATAACAGGGTGTCTCCAGATCACATATCCTGAGAATCCTTTATATCTGCTGCTATCAGACCAATCCTTCCACACCAGAGCAAAAGGAGTTTCAGCCCTTCCCAGTGAGTGACTGAGGGGATGCAGACATGCACAGCTGTTATCAAAATGAGCATCTGAGCTTGGTAAGAGGGCTGCAATCTTCAAGCTGCTGCTGAAGAACTTTGAACACAGTTGAATGAGATGGAAAAGATATTTACTTTGTTGCAGTTAGGATGGGAGAGCTTTTCTGCAGGGTTTGGATTTTTTATTTTTTTAATCTTTGCTTAGTATTTAATTTAAATCAGAAAGTATCTCAATAAAATGGGCAACTGCATTAATTCAGACATGCAGCTTCCAGGAGCGGTCCCACAGTCACAGGAGTTTCTCTCTGCATTAACATATCTATGTTTAAAGCTAGGCCATCTCAGCAACTTTTAGTGTAATGTACTGTATAATTTAACAAACAACAGAAATGGCACAAAGCAAAGAGCTATGGTATGAGAGAGAAATGAAGGAGAGAATATTAAGAAAGCCCTTTAAAATACTACATTTTCCCCAGAGTACCAGAGGAAAAACCCTACAATATGCTCATAGCCCCAGCAACCATGTAAATTTGTGCCACTTTGAGGTCTGCGGGCAGCAGTTTCTCTTCAGTTTTGAAAAACTCAGAAATCCGAAGGCTGGCCCAGCTGCTTGAGAACTGAGGCAGGAGCATGTTTACAAGGACAAACATGCTATATAAAGTGCCTCTGTTGTCTGGTGATCAGGCTTGTACCTGTGGTTTGGTACAGTGTGAAAGGTGAAGTCCACACAATGTGAACTGAAGCCAGACCTACAAAGTTAGAATCATCTGGTAAAGCAATTTTTCTTTTTTTTTGCCATGTGCCTCCAGCTGCAGCCAATGTAAAAGATTTTTAAAGGAAGACAAACATGTCTGAGTGCTGCCCTTGACTCAGTGTAGTGAGTGGGTGGCAGATAGCTCAGGAATTCTTCCACGGTGATACTTAAGATTATTTTAGAGTGCACCTGTAAAGATCTGGAATATCAGAAGTCTCATGTGTGTCCTCTCATGTGCCTCCTAGGAATCCCCCATATCCTAAAGGAATTGACTGTCTGAAAGGTTTACAAAAGAGCCCTTCCTGTGCAGCCTCTGCAGCCCTCAGCCAGAGCAAGTGTTCTGCTGGAGGGGTGTGCTCCGTGCCTGGGCCCACAGGGAACCTCTAGGAAAATCCTGCCTTCCCCTGCTAGTAACGAGTAAGTGCTGGAGGCACTTTCCTGTATGTATTGATGCTATGTCCTTTGAAGCTGCAGTTCCCACAGTGCATAAAGGCTGTATCCCTCCCTTTGATGCCAAATGAAGGCTAGGGTCACTGTATTTGACCTCAGTAACTCAAGGTTTGAAATGGAACAAAAAAGAGTCAGTAACCACTTGAAGTAGCCCACGAGGTTTGATCTTGTGTAATGTAATACTCCATGACAAGAGCTTCCACTGTTATGGGAGCAAAGAGTGTGACATACAACACAGGCAATCTCAGCTCCTCAAACAGAGAACTGGGGCAAGCATAACTGTAGAGAGACTCAATGGTAAACATCTCCTCTTATCCTGTCTGTAAATCCCTTCAATGTGATGAAATTGCCACTACTGGTCCAGTAGCCGAATATGTAAAGCCGTCTGGCAAAATTAAAACGAGTGGGATTTTCTCCTTTGTGCAAAGAAAAGGCCTGTGCACCAAACTCCACAGTGTTTCCAAACTGTTTTACACGGGAGAGGGCTGTAAAGGGCTCCCTTCTTCAGCTGCCGGTCTAACAACTAGCAGTGCTGACTTTCATTTCTTGAATAAATCATTCTCATTTGGGTGATGATGCTTCCCTGGACTGTGGCATTATGCCATCTCATTTTCCATAAGCCAGCCTGCAAACACAAAGACTCTGGATTGCTGGCCAAGTGTTGAACAAGAAGAAAATCAGCAGGTCTAATGTTGAAATTATTGATATTATTTTAAAGCAGTCTTGTAAATACAGTGGAATTAGTCCTGTCATCTCAGCCAGAGCAATCAAAAGAGTCATTAAAGTTTAATAAAGTTGAGTGATTCATCTTTTGCTGTAATATTTTCAAATAATTATCCTACTTAAGGTTTAAGCTCCTTGAGAGTGTAGAATCTAGGCAGATGTGAGAAGGGCTGAGAAAGTCTGAATCCAGTATTACCTCCTGCTGCCTACTCTCTTCTCAACTTTGTACCTTTTATTCCTACTAATACCACTTTGCTGTACTGAGAGTTACAAACTCATTCTTGGTTAACATGTTCCAAAAGTTTCAAAACCTGTGCTTGGCCTAAACAGTCTAGGATCTCATCTCTGACAGCTCCCCATCACATCTTGCCTCCTTGTACACGTTTGGTGGCAAACATCCAATATCTGGGACTTCTGGAGAACACAGCAGCCCTGTCACACGCACAGTGATACGAGGCACAGTGCTGCCCAGAGCCCTGCAGGCGTGGAAGCCAGCCCAGGGACACTTACAGTGTGGGAGAGGATGTAGCTGTACACCTCAACTCTCTGGTACAGCAGATGGTAACAGCCACTGTTGTGGTGTGTTCAATGGTTAGATGTTTCCAGAGCCTCAGGCCGCTGCTTTGCTTGGCTGAATTCCTCTTCATTAATGTTTGCTTTTGAAAGAGATTTATTTAGAAGGGGGCAAAATATGGCACAGAAAACTGTAGTCACCAAAAGAAAGGAGTTTAAAGGCAGGTCCTTATTTCTATCAACAATAAAAGGACTCAGCAGGTTAGCTATTGTATCTGTGTATTAAATAAAGGCATTCACTGTGAGCAGAGTGTGCACACTTATTTCAGTTCAGCTGATAGACACTCATTAAGCTGTAGCGAGTAATTTACTTGCAATTGTTTCTCCAAGCCCTAAATCAGAGGCTTGCAAACTGTGCTAATGCCACACCTTCCTTTCCCTGGCATAGAAAGAAGGGCTAAGACACCAATTTATCAGAGACAGGAAAAATGGCCTTGCCTAGAACCTGAGCAGTTAAAAAGTACACCTTAGATCCCAGCTAGGCATTTCAGCTTTGGCTCAACCCAAACAGGAATTGAGTTCACAGGAAATTTTGGTCATGGGGTCAAAATGTGCTTTCCAAGTTTTTCTCGCTATTTTGTACATAATCCTTGGTGATGGATCACTGGACAACATCCCCATATCTATTTCACTCTAATGGAGACTTCCCCTAGAAGGAATCCAATGTGCTTTCTTTGTGCCCAGGCTGAAATAACATTCTTTGTAAGATGGGCTTTTTAACAGTGAAAATCTTCACTGTTTACTGAGAAGTGGGACTGGGCATCTTGATAAAGACAAGCCAGCTTATCTTGTTCCTCAGCACCCCAGAGTGGGCAAGAGACAGGCATATGCTCAGACCCTGGAGTACAAATCAGCAGTGCAGTAATGACTCCAGCTGCTTTGATAATGATTGTAACACACAAGGGCTAAGAAGAGACTGAAGAGCAGGTGGAGTGGCTTGTTCAGGCCCCATCTCAGCCATTCTGCTGTATGCTGTCACCAAGGCACCAGCCTAGCTGGGTATGATTAACCACTTATAGCTCTTTCTTAGCACTGATGGGAAGTGATTCAGAACTGCATTTCTCCCCTTTGAGTGAAGTAGAGAAAGTGTGCGGAGATCACAGGCACCGCCTTGTTTTATTTCCTGATGGCTCTACAAAAATTGAACTGCCTGTGAAAAATGTTCCACCAAGAATGAGGGAGGATTTGGCTTTAAATCACCCTGGTAAGGCGCTTTAAATCCCTAAACTACACTGTCAGATATATGTCCTAACCATGGCAGTCAGAGACTCAAATATGAGGTGTCTTTCTTTGAGAGCTGTGCATCTGCTCTGCTATTCCATGATTATCTAATATCTGTAGTATTGGACTGATAATGCAGGAAAAACACCGTTCTCTCACAGGGACCACGTACTTGACCCTTAGCTAGAGAATTTTGCCTTTCACCAGGGAGATGGCATCTTTCCAGGTAGAATGGAAAATCCCTTTCTGGGGAAAACTGTCTCCTCACATGTCAGACCTTTGTGTTAAGACAGAACTAAGATAAATCCACTCAGTTCACACGGAAATTAAGCAGCACTGAATTGCAGTTATCTGGCTTGCCAGTGGTGAGTTACATTCGGTTTTGGGAAGCACTGTGTGCAGTGAAAATAGAAGGCTGTTAAGGCAGCCTCTGGACACATGCATTTCTGCATTTGCAGTGCCTAAATATTTGCCATTTCCCACATGGGGGTGCTGACATGGCATTAACTTTCTGCAAACATTCCCTGAAATGGCAGTCTGGGGACATTCAGCAAAAGGCTTAGTCTGGGTTATGGAACTGAGTGTGCTGTGCTCTGATGTTTGAATCAGCAAGAGAAAGGCTTACGTCCATTGTCCCCACGCAATCATTTCTTTTTACTTTGTGCAGCATGTGACTCTGCCAACTATAAGCAGAGTAAAAGCCTTCCAGAGAAGTTTTAGGGTTTTCTCTTCATTTTCAAATGTAGAAAAAGGCAGCAAAAAGCAGCTGAAGATGGTAGTCCAAGAATAAAACCTAGGATCAGCTTCTCAGTTCATAGTCAGTAAGGGGATTTGCTGGGTAGCTTGTACCCTTGTACCTTGATTTTCTCCTAGCAGCTCCCATAGTTCTGACTTTGATGCTGTCCCAGCATATTTTGCTTTCTTTTCTCTCACCAGGAGGCAGAACATTTTGTCAAATGGAGTTTGGTTTTTTACCTCCATTGAGGGGTGGGGTAGAAAATGCAGAGCT
>NW_008239553.1:5354963-5360883 GCF_000691975.1 Corvus brachyrhynchos
CTGCTGTTCACTCAGAACTGCCCCCCATGCTTTCGACTGGCTTTTTCAAAAAGCAGAGACAGCTCTGTGTGATGCTCAAGAATTTCCCCATACAATTCCTCAAGAACAGAGACAATTGTACTAGGAATTGCATGCCCAGTATTTATGTTCCAGGAAGAGATGAGAAGAGAGAGTGCTTAGCAGTGCTCCCCAGCCCTGCCTCTTCCTGTATCCTTAGCTTCCATATAGTGGTGTCTGTTTATTTGACACAATCCAGAAAATGTAAACAGTTAGTTTAAAATTAGATAGAAAACCTCTAGGGGAATGATGAAATAGAAACATCTTAGATGGCTGCACTCATGATGTATGTTCACTTAGTAAAAGAGGCACAAAGATGAATGCAGTGGCTTGCTTATCACTCACTAAGTGTATGTGAACCACTTGATGAAGTGACATGAGCATGATGTGCCACTTGCCAGCAGTCTGCAGAGACTGCACCCTCCAGTGTCCCTGCCCAATGGAGTGGAAGTTGGAAATAGATGACCCTCTTTAAGGTCCAGTCCCACCCAAACAGCCTCATGATTCTATGATTCTATAACGTTGAGAAATTAATTTATTGACAATTAAAATTTAAATGTAATTACTAATTTGGATAGTGGAAAACAAAAAATGCCAAACGTTAAAACAACGCCTTCATCTGCTCTTGCTCAGGCTCAGCTTCACTCCTTCATTCCAGACTCCTTTACTCTCCCTAGACAGCACAGAGGGGATTTGGGTTATAGTCAGCATGTAGTGGTTTCTCCCTGTTGCTCATTTTTATCTGATACTTTTTCTTTGCCCTGGTTTGGGTTCTCCATGGGCTGCAGTTCCTGTCAGGAAAATCTGGTCCTGTGTGGCTCTTGTGTGAGCTCTCACACAGACTGCAGGGAATATATGCTCTGGTGCCATGGAGCACCTCATCCTCTTCCTCTGACCTTGGTGTTCCCTCTGCTCTTTCTCACTCTTTTTGCTCCCTCTTGTCTCTCTCTGTGGCATTTTCTGCCCTTTCTTAAATACATTTCCACAGAGGTGCCACCAGCTTAGCTGCCGGGCTCAGCTGTGTCCTGGTGTGGGTCTGTGGTGTAGCTCTCTCCAGCTGGCTGTGTCCAGCGTGATCTCTTCCCACAGGGGCACCCACACGGGCAGCCTCCCTCTGCCCCACTTGCCACCTACACCCAATACAAGTACACTGGATATTTTAGATCTCCAGCCACCAGAAGTAATGGCTATACAGGCTCCAGGAAAGGTCAGATATATTTGCCCCGGCCTTCCCCTGTTTGCTGATGAAACATTCCCTCCTGCCTCTTAGTCCTGTCTCATAGGACTGCATGGAAAAGGACCACTCCAGAACTGAGAAGCTGGTCCTGGGACTGAAGTGCAGTCTTGGTCATGAGGTTTTTGTATGGGTTTTTTTCTCCATCCTCTAACCGTACCAGAGCCACCCTCACTTGTTGCTAGGTGATATTTTCCTTATGTGGAGTCATAACTTTGTGTGAGAAGTGGCCTGAGCAGTGAACCTTTGAGAGAAAAAGCACAGAAAGCTGTGTGCAAGAGATGATGAATCCAGGGAAGTGAAGTAGGGTGGAGACAAATGGAATATGCCGGTATCATGAAGGGAATGATGACGGGCAAACTTTTCCCAAATTGCCTGGTAACATATGTGTAGGATGAGCACAGGTGTTTGGATCGTTTGGATCTACTGAGGTAGAAGACTGAAGATTTACTGACATCTGAACCTTGGATCCCTGGTGGGTACAGTTATCCTCTCACCCTTCTTCAATCCCACTTCCTTTTAGCCTGTTTTCAATCCACCCCTCCAAAGTTATCACATCCCAGTAACCATCAAGATTTCCTTGTCATGCTGTGTCATGCTTATCTCTTGGCTGGTGCTTCAGCTGTAAGATAAGATCTTTGGGGCAAGAGGACATTGTTTTCATCAGTGTAATGCAGGGAAGTGTGGCACAGTCCACAGCTTAAGACTTCAAAGGGATGCAACATTATAAAGATGAGAAGAATCCAAACTCCCTGTCACTCTGCATCCCCATATCCACTCACTGGGATCTACCACACTGGTCCCAAAAACCTTGTCATCTTCAACTGAAAATTCATAAAAGCCAAATGTAAATTCTAAATTGGAAGCTCGTGGAAGAGCAACACTGAGAAAGCAGCCTGCCAAGGGGTGACTGTGCAGATAATGAGGGAAATGAACCTGGCCCCTTTGGAACTCCCTTATGCTCTTCTCTCCATCCAAACCTCAAAAATTTAATGGCATGTCTGTGGCAAGGAAACAGTAAATTACTTTTTTTCCACCCTGAGCTACAAGCTGCAGCAATCAGACCCCTGGGAATTCTGACTTCTTCTTCAACTCAGCTGGAAGGATTAATGCAGCAGACTTGAGGGGGTTCCGCTTCAAATCCCAGCTCCCTTGCCTGCCTAATTACTTCCATGTGTATTTGTGCAAGGCTGCATGTTGTCTGGGGTCTGCAGGTGGCACAGTGACCTTTGGGCTATAGGTGCACTCTCCATACCTCACCATATGTTACACGAATGAGCCAAGCAGTGGGAAGGCAATTGTAAGCATCCATGGCCAAGCAATCGCCCTCTGTACAGTGACTGATGGGTTCTGTCTCTCTACCCTCACTTCTCCTTTATGCTTTCTCCAGCTGTGAAAGGAGAAGGAATTTTCTGGCCCTAGTTTATAATGTTTAATTAAAAAGAAAACTTTCATGCAAAGATAGCTTGTTTCCACAGCTTTGATGTTGGTGCCTGTGGGAAATAGATGAGTTGGAACTGCATTCTGGGTAACAAAATGCAAATGAGCAACTTCAAGCATTCTTGTGAGCTTTTCAAATCTCAAAATCAGAAGAGCCAGATCAATATATTTTCCTAGCGAATTCTGTTGTGCTGGTGCGCTTGAGCTACTGATAGTACTGCTTTCTCCAGCTTTCTTAAAGGCCTTTCCAGAAGTCTCCTCAGCTATGTTTTAGTTTGTTCTCAGTGAGGCAGCTGCACCCTTGTGTGAGTGCTCTGTAGGGAATGTGGTGTTTGCAGGGAAAAAGAAGCAGCAGTGGGTGCAATTCCACCCATGAGTGCTCCTAGGGAGCACCCTGCCCCCGGGGAAGCATCTAGCTTTGCAACAATTTCCAGTTGTTCCTTACTTATGATGGGATTGGGTAAGGCAACAGAAATTCCTCTTTGGTATTTGCCCCTTTTCATCTTTGAAGTCTGACAGAAAAAAAAAGACAAAATGCGAACATGTATTTTAGAGAATATGGAAAACCTGTCAAGGGCTTTTGGGGCAAAGGAAGTGGTTCAAAAGAATGGCTCATCTCAGAAATTTGGAGTTCTGGCTACTGGTTCCAGTGGGATAATTCCCATCTACCACACAGGGACATATGTATGTCATGCCTTTCAGGCAGCCTGGAATAGAAAACGTGATAACTTCTAATTTATGTTTTTCAGCAGTTTCTTCAAATATATTCTGCTAAGATTTCTGGTCTAGCTTCACAGGATTTCTCTTGTCACAGTTTTGTTAAACTCACCTAAGGCATGTGTTATACACTGAAAACAGATACATAAAGGCAGTATAAAGGGAATATGCTCACTGCCTTTGACTCTTCCTGGAATTAATACTTGCCCTCGGCTTGCCTCCTTCCTGCCGTTAGATTGCCTCCAAGAGGGACAAGGCTGAATGAGAAGGACTGCCCAGGGGAGACTGCCCTCAGTGGGCATTGCCACGGGAGATGGCTCAAGTGTCCTGCTGTCTGAATGACCACATGGACGAAGCCTTTTGGAATGGGCTGTGGTAAGGAAGACTGAGTTTTTTTCTTAGTGTCTTTGCAGCCCTGATGGCTACCCAGATGCACAGCCCTGATTTGAAATTCCTATGTGTGTCGCTGGTCCTCCAGCATATCTCTGGAACATGTCCTCAGTGTACTACACAAGAGCTATCTTCAGGCAAGTCACCAGTCCTCCAGATCTGATGGCAGTGCTGTTTGAGCCCTCTCACACTTGCACTTGTCTCTGATCCTCTTCTACCAGGCTTTCCCTGGGAACAACCTCAGGAAGTCTGCCTAAGATGTGCTGCCTGACTTATGCTGTTTTCCATCTGTGTCCCAAAGCAAAAGGGCAACTCTGCTGGGCACTGCTGGGTAGGGACAGCCCCCAGCTTCCCTCTGTGTCCATGTCCTGTGAGTTAGTAGGGGTTGTGCCTGGTGTCTTCTGCCCAAGAGAAGGTGGGGCATGGGAGACATGTCTGAATAGGTGTCAGGAGTGCCCAGGAATTGACACTGAACTGTGCCATAAATCAAATCCCTCCTGATGGGAGAGAGTATTTTAAAGTCCTTGCAAGGAGTTTCAAAGAATAAACCCAGACTTTTCCTGGAGTTTCACTGCTGCCAGATAGTTGTTTATTAAGTCTTATCAGAGGAACATAGCCACTAGCGTGACCCAGGCATAACATAGAGCACTGAAAGCAGGAGAGAAGTCCAATTATCAAGATTTACACTGCCTTTTAAAGATAATTTAACCAATGGTTACTAGAAACTTATATTATTTTTACTTTCCTACCAATTATTCAGTAACGTGGCCAGGAACTGTGGAATTTTTTCTCCAATCATCCCAAATTACTTTTACTGCAGAATATGGAGTAGTAGAAAAAGAAGGTTTGGAGAACAACAACAATCCTCCATTTTAATGTTTTTTGTTCTTATCTATTTACTACAAAGAGAAGCCCAAAACCTCTAAATTTTTCACCCTGTGACAATTTTACATAGTAGTCTATCACCTAATTCACAGCATTGTATTTTCTAGTTCTTGTCTGATTGTAGGCAGTTTCTTCCAAGGTTGGAGATCAAAACGGTGTTGTTCAGGGGGATAAAAACCCTTCAAAACAGGTGGAGAAATATTCCCAGCACTCTGGGTTCCTACAAGGAATTTCTGACAGCCTTGGCTCAGTGCTTGGTGCACTGTGTTAGAGGAGGGGTCCCAAACAAGTCTGTGCTGTTTATGATAGGGACAGCATCTGTGTCTGTGCCAATCTCCCAGCAAAGACAGCTCCCTTTCCTCATCATAGCTGGGTTCTTCCTCTGGACAGGTCGGGTGGGGAATTCCCCTTTCATGTGGGATTTCTTTTTGCTGGCATGCATCCTAGGACAGATGTAGCTGATCAGTGGGCCCCAGAAATGGGAGCACTAACAACTTCCCTGTGGTGTAAAGAAAAAGTCTTCACATATGGAGTGGCTGAAGTGATTCAGAGCCTTCCCGTCAAGGTGCTGTGCTTTCTGCTCTGGTGATTTACGGAAGTGCTTTAGGTAGTGGGGTTTGTCCAGACTGCATATGACAGTACACTGCATCACCATTTGTGCATGGTAAAAATGGAATGAGTCAAGCTCACACAAGCTTTCTTCCTAGGACTTCAACCAAAGAATTCTTCCCCTTTCCTTCAGGGCTCAGCAGTGGAGACAGTGAGAAAACTGGATGAAAAAGCACTGTGGAGGCACTGTAATGGTCCATTTGATACAGGCCCAAATCAGTGATACTCTCTGCTCTGCAGGGTGTCAGGGTCCCCACTCCCCTTGCAGACCAGATGGGATCCTGATGATGCCCTGACTGTGTTTGTGGGTAGGCTGACTTGGAGGGAACATTCGCAGAGGACAGTGTCTGACTAGATTAGGGCCGTTTCAAACCATTTGTTTTCAAATGCACCATGTTTGGTTTGGGCCATGTGGGGTTTGTTTGATAAAGGAAGAACCATACTAATTGAATTCGCTGGGTCAATGGCAGTTCACCCGAGGGGGAGGGCAAGGACTCTGCTGGAGGGATCTGCTATTAGACAGGAAACTGCAAGAGCTTGGCTTTTCATCCTGGCAAAACTCATGGGTCTTATCCCCCAGTGAGCCTC
>NW_008239553.1:5360940-5372716 GCF_000691975.1 Corvus brachyrhynchos
CTGATGCAGGAGGAAAAAATGAGCTCAGGTTGTGCCTCTGAACTTCTAGTCCAGTTTTGGTTGTGAGGAAAGGACCAAAGCTTGCTAAAGAAAACTCCCTAAGCATTTCAGGGCCAGTCCCGTCCCCTTGCAAACCTTAACAAAAGGAGTCTGGTGAGCAGCAGCAGCTCCCCTTCCAGACTCCCTTAGCACAAAGGCTCTGTATCCCTGCACTAGTTGTGAAGAGAATGAGGAAGTAAATGGAAAAAATCAGGCAAATAGGGAAGAAAAAAATTAATTTGTGTCTCTGCCACAGACTGGAGATGGGATTACTACAACTAAAAGCAACAAGTGATGCAAATCATTATTGGAAAACCCAAACAAATGAGAATAGCATCTTTCATTTATCTGCTGGAAATTGCCACAGGCTGTGTTCAAAGGCAAAATCTATAGCTCTGCGTGTGCATTCTAGTGGGGAATATTCCATCTGCCCCAGTAACCTCTCTTAATAGTCCCCACTGGCTTCAGGGGAGGCTGGCAGTGTTCACTGAGCACGGCTCTTGTCTGATGTGATTGCCCTACAAATGGGAGGCGAGTGGAGAAGCAACGGGGAGTCCCTAATTACTTCCACAGAATATAAATCCATGATGGTTTTGACAGCTTCTGGAGCTGAGGGCAGTATCCCACTGCCTGGCACACCTCACGTCAGAGAGCAGCTGGCTGTAGTCCCACCTTCATCAACAGCACCATCAACACCCCAGGAGGAAAGGGCAAAGCAGGAACATGTGAACAGCGTGACACTTGATGCAGAAATTGCCTATTAGCTACAGCAGTTCTGACCTTATGGATCCCAAGGCTCTGACACTACCTGAATTGCAGTGAATAGCTATGCCTCTCCTACTTGGCCTGTGATTTGTGCTCAGTACCTAATGCTCCTGTGAAAAGCATGGCCTTACCTGTGTTGAGAGGATGTCTTGTTATTGTACTATCACCCTAGAATGTGAAGATGTTGGTCACCCATTCGTGAGGACTCAGCCTCATTAAAGTGGTGGATAAAATTAATCTCCAGGACAAATCCTGGAAAATGGCATGTCATAAGTCTGTACTCCTCTTCCTCCTCCACAACTGCCCTTTATAGTCATCCTGCTAAAGGAAGCGAGCTTTAATGAACATGCCTGATTGATGAGGAAACCTATTGTGAACAGAAAAATAACATTTCCTCCTGCCTACTCTGGGAGCTGTTCCATCTTCCTCAGGTACACTGACATATTCCAGTGTAAATATACAGGTAGCAATAAATTGCTTTGCTGTAGTTTTATCTTGAGTTCCAGCAATATGTTATGACAAAGCATTTGTATCACCTAATGGTGTATGCAAGGCATCATTGAGGCAGAACTGCAGTGTTATACAATCATAGAATGGTTTGGGTTGGAAGGGGCATTAAAGATCATCTTGTTCCCACCCTGCTGCCATGGGAAGGGATGCCACCCACTAGACCAGGTTGCTCAAAGCCCCATCCCACCTGGTGTTGAACACTTCAGTACGTGCAGCAACAGTTGCTGTATATAATATCCCAGTATCTATCACAGAATCATAGAATTGTTTAAGACGGACAACACTTTTAAAATCATCAGGTCCAAACAAGGCAGTGGAATTGGATTGGTACCTCCTGTTTGGAGGGCACTTCAGAACTGCTGTCTCTAGCAACAGCAGTTTCCAGGTGAGAGAATTAGTGGTTGCTGGAATATGAGATCAGGGTGCTATGGGACGAGGGTCTTGCTACTGTTCTGAGAAAATTATTTTAGTGACATTTACTCTCCAGATACTAACAAGAATGCTCATGTCATCCATTTATGTAACTGGTTTGTTGGCTTTTTTCCTGTAACAAAAGATTATTGCTAAATTCACTGACCAAAATTAAACTAAACTACTGAATCCATGTAGCTTCTTGAATATGTATATAAATCTCATTCAGAATCATGCAGTTTGGGCACATCTCTAATGTAGTGGAGTTACTTTAGTCTCACTGAAATGCAGCTTCCTTTGAGCAAATCACAGTAGACTGGCAAAGCAGTGTTAAATGACACCCTGGCAGGAAGTAAAGAGGATAATATTTCACTGAAGGAAAATTGCAGGAAGTCAGTAGAATGTCTGTTATCTTAGCTGGAGCTGGCATTTGGCCTGGTTCTAAAGATAACACCTTTTTTTACCTCCAAGACTTGTCACTTGCTGCTTTATGACCAAGTATCTTGATTTATGTCTCACTCAGAACACCTCCAGCTGCAGAGCATCACCAGTGCCTGGGGGTGACTCCAGGCTTCTCCACAGCATACAGAAAGTTGAATTTTTCAGTCCGCAAGATGAGGGACTGGTGCAAGTCTGCTGTTTCCACAGGCAAGAGAAGAGTAGCAGGAAGGGGTGCAACCGTAATCGCAGGCTGAAGAGGCGAGCACAAGGGAATTGGGATTGCTACAACCACTACTGCCAGACACCTGGGAGAGATCAGGTAGGTGACTGCTGCATCTGTTCTGAATAACTCTGACTTCTGTCTGAGCAGCCACAGCCACAGCCAGCCTGCCTTTGCAGAGCTCCCACAGAGACTAAGCAGGCAGCACAGTTTCCCTGAGCACATTGCTGTCCCAGGCGACTCTCTGTTTCCGTATTTCCCTGACTGGAATCACACTGAAGTTGTGAATTCTCATCTGGCGTAAAAGAAGAAAATCACATCTGACTCATAGCAGTTGTTGAGATCGAGATCTGGATTTATTTTCCAAGGCTGAGGCAGTGCTAGAAGCTCCTTGATTTCGAGGATCTAATGGGACTGCTATCCCCAAAAAACAAGTACAAAACATGCACGATGATCAGTTGGATGCTTCTGATCATTTTTAGCAAGTATAGTAAATAGTTAATTTTCTAAATTGTCGATTATGGAAGGAGGTGTATTTTGTGAAATGCACACAGCCTGTCATGCTGAGCACTAAACAAATACCACTCTTGCTTCATAAATGGTTGATGGGGTTACCTGGAAAAGTTACTTGTCAAGGGACATGCATTTATTCTACAGATTGGAAAGTAAAAAGGTTTTATCTCCAGGTGATGTTCTTGTAAATCAATTTATGACCAAGTCCCTGCTGACTTTGACAGGCTGTACAACTTCTCCTGGTGGCTGAGGGAAGTTGCCTCATTTCTACCACAAAAATCTCTACTGACCTTGACAGCAACTGACCTTGGATGACTGATAACAAAGAGTTTAGGACTAGATGTTTTGCTGTTTGTGTATTTTTTGTTCACACTCTTCTTCTGAACTCTTTTCCTAGTTTCCTTGAACTTCTCTCTCTCTGTGTTGCCAAAACATCATGTGTGTATCTGGGAGGCTTTCCAGCTTTCAACTGCAGAAGTGGGTCAGTCCTCATCCGTGCACATTTACAGTCTTTAGCAGATGCCCCGGTGCTCAGCACAGCCCTAGGAGAACTTAAGCAGTGCTGTCATAGCCTGTTGCTCCCAGAGGTTCACAGGATTGCCAGCCAGCATTAACTCTTACATTTGTTCTCTCTGTCTGTCTACAGAAAGAGATCTTGTAATGATTGCCCAGCTAAGGATGAATTATTAATTTGAGATGGTGAAGGAGATCTGTGTCAGAGCCCAGCTTTGGATGGGTGACTTGCACAGAGCTTAAAAGCATCTCTAGCTCATCCCCCTGCCTCATTCCGCATTCTGTGCCACTTCTCTCACTGCCTCAGGGTAGAATGTTTCAGAAAGTTGGAGTGGGAATATTTTTATTCATCCTGTTACATGAAGTTAATCTCGTGTAGCAAAGCAGCTGTGTAATGTTTTGTATTAAATCTCATGTCTTCCCTTGGGTATGATTAAAATTCAGGTGAAGGGTTTTTTTAATTTTATTTTATTTCCCCCCTCCCAGGGCTCTCAAGGGGCCATTAGGCTTCATTCTTAATAGCTTGCTATCCCCTTGCCTCTGCTCGTCCTGCTGCACACACAACTGCACTTGTCTGACTGATGAAGGGTGAAGGCTCTTTAGTGACTCGTGCACATGCTGCACATTAGTGAAGACATTTCTAGCTCAGGTGAAGGGATGGATGCTCCCTGGCACACTGAATAAAGTCTTGGTTGGCAAATTCTCTATTTGCTTGATTATAGCCCTGGAACACAGCAAATCCCAGTTGGAAGGAGACCAGCTGCTCTACCAATACCCTGGGCTTCCCAAAACTATTGCTATATTTCAGTGGCTGTTTCCAAGAAAGGCAGAGTTTCCATTCTCTTCCTTTCTAACATGTCGTTGCTCTTGCTTGCAACAGAGGGATTTGCCCCCATTTGTCAGTTGAAAGAGAAAAACCTCTTCTCTGACCCCCGTTTCTCTACTCACTCTCTGCTTTGTGTCTTTATCTGTAGAACCAAAATGAGATTGCCCTGAAGACAACACAGAGACCTGATAGTGAGGGAGGGAGGGATTGATTATCACAGGAATACACAGGGGAAAATAAAGAATTAAAGTGCTTCAGAGAACACAACAGGGCTAGAGATAGTGAGAGAAAAGGAGCCTAGAGAAGTGGAGATGAAAGCGGGAGAGTGAGATGTACTGGAAAGGAGGAAGAGAGAAATGTATGGACTGGGTGGTACACTGCACAGAAGGAGCTAACTCGAGGGCTTGCACCACTTCTTCCCCTCTGCACCTCTTCTAGAGCAACCAAAACCATCTTAAAAGCAGTGCAGCAGAAGTGGTTTGGGCAAATTCCTGTTTCCCTCTAAATCCCCTAATCTTGACTCTGCTGCACATTTCAGGAAAATCCGGTTAACAATTTCTTCTTAAAGTCTTTAACTTTCACAGCCACTTCTGCAATTTGGTATCACAGCCAGGAGGACAGAAAGTGCCATAACATGGCATGAAAAGTTCTACAGAGGGGCTGGTTACAACAAGAGGGAAGAGCAAGAAGCTTTAGAGCCTTTGCCAGGCTTTTCACAACTCTCAGGTTTCAGGGGCTTGGTGGATTCAACCTTCTAGTGGACTGTAAGTCTACAGGACTAGTCTTGGGATCTTTCAAACAGAATCTGGGTTCTGGGTCCTTCACTGAGGGTAGCTCAGAATACAGGAATCAAGAAGATGGTTCTTTCCTCTTGCTTTGTAAGCTTTTGTGATGTACGTACAGTAAGTTAAATGCAGTAGGTGGCTACAGGCTACTTAGCTAAGAGAATGTGTCCTTGGCATTGTTTCATTGAAATCAGTCCAGTAAAAACCAGGGGTGAAATTGGCTCCAACATTTAATAAATCCACAGTTTATCTCTTCCTGATAGGAAACAGCAGCTAATAACTCACAATGTTGTTTAAAACATTCATAGCAGGAATCAGTCAGATAAGTGACTCACATAGTTCAAGCCTGTGTCCCATGATGGTGTACAAAAATCCGTATTTTTAAGATGCAAAATAACATTATTTGTATAGCAGTTGTTCTAACTAATGAGTGTCCAACCAGTGAAAGGATTTTCATCTTCAGATGAAGAAAACTCACATTTGAAGTAACTGAGAGAGGTGTAATAATATTTTGATCACAGGTTAGGAGTCCAAAATTCTAATAAATCTGGTCCTACTGCCCACTTGGCGAAATCACTGCATATTCCTGGCATTCATTTGCTCTCACTTGTAAAAACGGGAGGCTGATTAATTAGTGCCTGGCGAAGGGTTCACAAGGACCATTAATTTTATGACTACATTTTTAAAAATCACTGATCTTGCCCTAGTGTCCAGTCAGCCTCAATCCCACTCTAGAGCACTCAGGAATTTCCCAGCTCCCATACCCTGCATGGCTGCTCTGTTCACTTACCAGCTCCCTTTCGCTGACAGAAGAGCAGGGCTGCCCTACGCACAAACGCACAAAAGGACTCTTGAGATGGAGGGAAAAAGAAGAAAAACTTGTGCAGCTTTGTTTCTGCCCTCACTGTGTACATGCCTGGAAGGGGTGTGACAAGTGAAAAGAGGTCTGCAAAGAAGTACTGTCTTTTATTATAGAAAGTAGCATATCTGAGAAAAACAACAGAAGCTTCAGAAAACAAAAGAAAGCTACGTAGTTTTTAACAGCTATCCCAATGAGGCTATAGTAGCTTCACCATCCAATCATTGCTTTGTGGACTTGTTAGGATGTATCTTCTCCATTTGTTGCTAGAGATCAGTTTAGATCTGAAAAGCTACATCCCACTTAAGGCACTGAATTTGATCATGAAAAATTCTGGGATCATGTGTGATGTCCAGTAACCTTCACACCATGAAAATTGACTGTCACCACTCTGAGTCATTGATGTTCTTGTTGCATTTTACAGCCTTCCTGAAATCATTTTACACAGCCATGAATATTCATCCCAATGTTTAGTCAGTGGACACTTCAATTTTCTGTTTTTAATAACATTCTATTTTGCGTGATACTGGGAAAAACATTAGGTCCTTCCATGCCCAAGGTCATTATTTCGGCAGTCTCCCAGCTAACCTGGTAGCGCCCATGTAAACTGAATTCTGCAGAAGGGGGATTAGTTTTGCTGCAGGACACCGTGCTACCTCCTTTCACTTAAGGAGGGGGATGACTGATTTGGAGTTCTGATGAGGTGCTGTTTTGTTTTTCTCCTTAACCATGTTACATGTGCTTGGATAGGACTTATTCCCCGTTCCAAGGGGAGCTACCACCACTTTTCTGGATAGGGATCCCTCTCTACCTGTAGACGTTGGAACCCTTTCCTTCAGCTGGCTCTCTGGAGGGAGTCATTTGGGGAAAAGGGAAGCAGTGAAATAGTTTGATGAATGGCATCGACTTACATCCCCCAGGAGGATTCCATATGTTTTTAGCAGATGTTCAACACGTTATGGCAACACAACTGGCTGTGTTGAAACAAATTGCAGGGTGACCATCTAACTCTTGTCAGAAGTGAAGTTTTCAACACTTCCATCTCCCCCCGGCAGTTACTTCTGTTTTCTGTAGATACCTATGAACTACATACCACATTTTTGACAGGAAAATTGTCAAGAACTTTAACTGTCCAGTAAAGTGTTATTTAATTGGAACATCTCAAGGAACAATAAACCCTGAAGCTATGTTTGTTGGTTTATCTTTTTCAGTTTTTTAAAGGAGAAAGGTGCTTTGTAAAATCTTATGAGAATAAAAATACTTTCATGATTTTAGTGTCATCTGGAGTTTTAAAAATGCCTTTGAGCCTCCTCCCTTTGTGATTGAGAAATGTAAATGGGAAAAAGAGTACAAAACATTTGAGGATAGATATTTGGATGAGTAAGGCATTTGTCTGTGATCCAGGATCTCCTAGCTCATGTCCTGGAGCTGACACAGACCTCTAGTACTTCTTCAGCATTCATTCTTCCTGCTTCAATTTCCTGTTTGTAAATGGAGATAGCTGTTCCTCTGTGTTTGTCTCTCTTGTCATATTTAAACATGTAAGGGACTGCAAAGTTCCTGGTACAACGGGGGCCTTCAGTTTGCTTTTTTTTTCTTAGAGAAAACTACTAAAGAGACTGTGAGAAACAGAGTTAGTTTCCACAAAGATTTCAAGGAGTACAGGAAAATCTCAGTTGTGCACTTCAGAGGAAATATGAATGTCGAGAATTTTCTCAAAATATATGCAGTTGGAAATCTTGATGTTTTGGTTTAATCTCCATTTTAGAAAACTTCTGAAAATAAAAAGCAAACAGGGAACAGGATATTTTCTGGTCCTTTTTTTTTTTTTTTTTCCCTAGGAATATACAGCTTTACCTGCTGTTTGCTGTGGAAATGGCTGTCACCTTAAATATGTTCATTTTGCCTTTACAGTATCCCTTCACTGCTACATATTAAAATTATTACAAAGAATTCTCTTAATTGAGATTTTTCTGGGCAGAGTCCAAGGGTTTGTTCGGTCATTGCTGCTACAGTTTTGGGTTTAGGCACTGCTGCCTGTTCCTTTGTGTAGTCTTACAACTTCAAAAACAAGGAAAGAGGGAGGTGAGCATGAAAGCATTGACGAAAATTATGTCTACCTATTTGAGTATCTCAGTGAGCATAAAGTGTTGTTCGTGGGTTGGATAAGCATAAGAAAAGCACTTCTCTTGCCCTGGAAGCCTGAGTCCAATTTTGTGGTCTGTGGGTCAGAAAGACATGGGAAGGTGATATGTGAAATGATGACAAAACATGCTTTTTCACTTCAGAAAAGCGTACATGTATGTTACCATGTGATCAAGTGAATATGAAAACAAAGCTGGGAAAAACAAATCTGTGAATGAATATTTAAAATGCAGCTTAGTTCTTCGTTGAAGAAACTAAAACAAAAAAAACATGGCAAAGGGAGGGTCTGTGATATTTTTTTTTCTCCAAAATTTTAGCTGTTGCTTGGATGAAAATGATTGGGAAATGCTGATATTGACAAAGAAACCAACTCATAAACAATTTAGCTTCAGTTTTCCCAGCTGAGCATGGGAAAGCAAAACTGGGTTGAAAAAATACACTGGCAAGGTTTTAATTATGATTTTAATAATGAAGCTTGAACAAACCTCTCGCTACCAGTGCATCAACTGCCCCCTCATGCTGTTTTCCCAAGCCTGATGGAGAGGCCCTGGGAAAGCAGTGCGATAGCAGATGAGAGAACATACTGAGCAGTGTAACTTCAGTCAGCACTGTAAGTGCTTGACATGTCAGAAAAACAAGATCTCTCTCTTTGCTGTCTTTATCTGGGAGCAGGTGATCAGGTTCAGACAGTCAGTTTGTCATCTTAAGCTCTTTGTGGCTGAGATCTTGTTTGTTTTTTGTTCTCAGAAGTGCCATTCAGTTTCATGGCAGAGTTAATAACACTGTGTGATTTCTCCTGAGCACAGATTGCTCCTGGAATGTGCTATGGTTATCTGGAAATAGACTGGTATTCAGGTTCCAGCATGCAGATGCCAGAGAGTTTCCTTCTGCCCATCTGTCTAGGCAATGAGCTGGGCTGTGTGTCAGTCCAGCTCTAGGAATCACAGCCAAGCTGGATCGGGGTTGTGTTCCTGCTTTATCTGCCTTCACAGCAAATTGAGAAAGGCATTTGTAGAAATACCAAGAGAGAATAATAGGAAAAGAAAGAGCGCAGTCTGAAGGCAAAGGAAGCGGGAGGAAAGCTGGGGAGGCCAGGGAAGGAAGGAACAGGGAAACTGTGAAGTTGAGAACTAAGATATGAAGCACAGACAAGAAATCATTCAAAAGTAATGGGTGAGCTCTGTGGCGTAAAATTTATCTATCTCAAAATCCATATAGTTACACCTAAGAGGAACCTGCCATGATTTCTCCATGGTTTCCCAAAAACTCGAGCCTATCAGAAGTGTAACAGAGAGGCTATTTGGATTGTGATATATATGATGTAATATTCAAGGGACAGACCCTTCAGACTGTGGGAGGGTTGTAGCTCTAGGCACTTCTGAAACAGGAGAAAGTGGCTTTAGTGCTTTGGGCTAAACCATGGAACTCTTTTCTTGTTCTGATTTCAATTCAATAATCTATTTATCAGAAAACAGTTCTCTCACATGTTGATCTATGGTAAAATTGGTTTTATTCAAGGTTCTTGTTATGCTTAAAGTTCACAGAGGATATACTATATTCTTTACACATAACAAAGAATGTAAACCCCAGCTTCAAATGCAAAGCTCAATTCAGTGCTGGCTGGGATTCACAAAGCAATTCCTTCATGACGGTGAAAGCACTATAAACTCGGGAAGCTAATTTTCAATAGTGGCCCCTTAAATTGCACAGTTGGGTATGTAAAAGCACTATTGTGTCTATGCTAGCATGTGGAAGATTTGGAAGCTGGGGTCACATATAGTTGACTTTTGTTCATTTACAAAACAGTTTCACAGAATCAGGACGGAAAACAGAAAACACATACAAGTCTTTGGATACATCACCCTTCACTTTTTTTCCCAAAATATCAGAATAGTGATGTCACTGGAGGGGAGAGGGGTGGCAGTTGTTGGAAAAAATGCCAAGAGTGTCCCTGATGAGGAGAGGATTTTGTCTCTAGAATCTGGGGCTGTTTAAAACAGGGGTGTTTCCATCGAGACTAAGCCCCGTCAGTTCACTGGAAACCCTCCACATGAGATCTGTGCATTAGGCTCTGAAACAAGGGTAAGTGTTGTGCAGCCAAACAGATACACACTTTCATGATTTATTCACCAGTACAGCACAATTGCCTGGTATGTAGGATCCTGCAACAGACCTGGACAGGGGTACACGTGTGAGATTGTTACAGAGGGTGCAGGGGGAGGACCAATGGACCCAGTTTGACAGGTCTGTAGAGCAAAAATGTAATCTCTGCCTGAAAGAGCTATGATCTGCTGCTTAAGGGGTATGACAAGCCAGCCCCCTGGAAAATAGCACTGAGTCCTTTGCAAAGGAATCAAATAAGGAACAAGGCTATTACCTCGTGTCAAACTGTGTCTAATAAAGAAATGGAAATCCCCTTCCCTGCCACAAAGACCAAGTAGAGCTAGGATCATGCTGTGTGACACAAATAAATGAATAGCAAAACAGAAATGGAAAAACATGGGCCAAAACATTACAAGAAAATATCAGATGCTGAAATGATTGCCTGTCTTAAGCAATAGACTATAACAAAACATATGCTTCAAATACAGTCTGGTTGTGTAATCTAGTTTTGCTATTACACAGAAATAGATTTGGGACCATAACTGTTAAATTCTGTGTGTGTCTCCCTATTTTTATATCACATTAGGAAATAAATGAAAGCCAATGCCAACAAATATCTGCACCTGGGGAGCCTTGTAACTGTTCATTACCAGATATATGAGGCATTAGCAGAGATTATACAGAGATGATGGCACATCTATCTTTCCTTTGCATTGCACTGTTAGACATTCCTGTTGTCTCTTGTTCTTCTACTAAGCTTTGATGGTCCAAATCTGCATCCCCCATCTTGCAAAGCATCATGAAATAAGCAGGACTTCTTATCAGCACCAGGACACATCTGCATACAACTTGCATGATCTGGCCCTTGCAGGATTGTTCTCTCTGTTGTTATATGAGGATGTAATGTCCAATTTACTGAAGTCCAATTTACTAATCCTGAGCTATTGGTTGTTACTGAGAATAAGTGTTACTTTTGCACTCTTTTTACTCTCTCAGTTTCTTTCATTCCAACCTGGTAAGGACTTAGTGAGTATTAGGAACAGTGAAGAGTAGTTTTCCTAGGGGATAATTGAAATCAACACCCCTGTGGATTCCCTTGTCATATGCTGTTGGGCTTGAGACACAGTTGCTCTAGGTGCAAGAGCAGTAAAAAAGATGACCTCTTCTACACAGTTATCTATTTTTGTGTAATTTGTAGCTGTCAAATGCTACTGAAACTGTTTAACTGGCTCAGAAGTTACAGGCACACACACGTAGCACAACGGCACAAGCCTTATTTCCTTAGGAAACCATGGCTTTTCCCATGTCACAAACATGGGCTCTTCCTTCAGCTTGGTATGCGTTTCGGAAAGGCTTCGCAGTCCCGCAGTGTCATCCTTTGAAGTTTCTCCAGCAGATCTTCGAAGGCATTTCAGCAGCTCTCACTGCGGTACCGGTCAACGAGTGACCTCTCTGCCACCTCCCTGGTCCCTTCATTTTGCGTCCCACGATTCCCCCGGTGCATCCCCCCGGTGCATCTGGATGTTACCGGGGACACTCTGCAGACGGGAATAGGCAGCTCTCCCTCCCACCGATGCCTGCTGCGAGCTCGGCGGGCTCAGGGCTGCTCTCAGGTCCCAGGCTAAGATGCGCCCGGGCCGCCCTTA
>NW_008239553.1:5373292-5405888 GCF_000691975.1 Corvus brachyrhynchos
GGGGGGCGCCGCGGGGGGCGCGCCCCGCCCCCCCCGCCGCTGCGCTGTTCCCTCGGGCGAGGGGAGGATGTGCGGGAGAGCCGTGACTCCCCGTGGTGCTGGGCGTGCAAGTTAGTGGGGCTGAGAAGCCAGCCCGCCCGCCAGTACCGCCGGCACGGGAGCTGGGGGAGGGAGCTCTGGCTGCCCGAGCCAGCTGAACTCGCCCCGCTGGTAACACCTCTCCGGGGTCGGGCCCCGGGAGCGTCTCCGGGAGCCTCAGAGCCTGCCCTCGGTATTTCTGTATTCTGTTGCCTCCGCGCCGACACCCCTCCCTCCGGGATCCCTCTTACCGTAAAGGCAAGCGGAGGAGCCGGGGCGCCCGGAGGCTGTGCCCGGAGCGCCCGGAGGCTGTGCCCGGAGCGCCCTGCACTGCGCCTGTCGCGTGTTGGGGCGTGCCACCACCCCTGAAGTTCGGATGAGGAAGGTGGGGCAGTTACTCGTGGCTTTTACTTCAGCCGGGTCTGGTAGGAATTTTCTCTTTCACACTTCGCTGATCTTCCATCCCGTTACCCTGCGTTAGTGCCCGCTCTTTAACACAGATTTACAGCTGCAGCAACATGTTAGCGAGGTACCACATGGGGGTTCTGCAAGCTGAACTGGGCACTTCAAGTTTTATCGTAACTTTTGTATTTAAAGGTTATAGTGAGCGAGTAAATAGCATTTTCAGATGTGTTGTTGAACTTGGGTGGTTTTCTGTGAAGTTTGTTTGGTAATCATAATTTTTTTTTTTTCTCTAGCACTTCTCTCAGCAATTAGTAAGCTCGGCCTGATTACTGCTTGTATTTCTATAATAAGAGCAAATTTGGACACAGTTAAAAGACTCCATGCACGTAATTCACTGAATAGCCAGTGGCTACCAAAGCTGGTTGGGCAGAAGTGTGCTGGAGATGGTTGTGTGCCTGGCAGGATACACGCAAATTGTGACCGTGGGCTCGCCTTGGACTTTTGCTAGTGGGTGAAAAGTGTGTGGAGTTGTTAAAGAGTTGTCTTAATTCAACAGGATGTATGCAAGTGTTTGATGGATTCTACCAGTAAAATGCTTATTTTGATAGTGTTTTCCTAAGGAGCAGCAGTTGTTCTGTCACAAAAGTATAGAAACTGAGAGCAAACGATAGGGATGTCATTCGGAGAAATAGACACATTCTGTATTTTTTTCATAATTTGGGGGGAATCTTTCACATTCGCCTGTGTAGCACAATGTACAGATGCGCTTCTTTATTATCTGCTTCCACTGAGGTATTTTTATAGTATGTTAAAATGATTCGAATGTTTGACCCTCCTTGGAAGGCAGTTAATGTTTCTGTGTTTGTGGTGGCCGAGGTACAGCTTTTGTTGGCGTAAGCTGAAATACCATGTGATACAGTTGCCACGAACTCAAGTGTAGCGGGGTGAGGAGAAAGGAAGAGCTGTAACTTCTCTGAGATCTTGCAGGCTGCCAGCAAAATCCACACAAAATTCTACCGTTTCTGCAAGGCAGACCTGTGCCACGGATTGCTCGGCTGCCCGCGTTGTGTGTTTAACCCCGTGAGGTCTGCAGGTGGACGGGCAGGAGCCCTCGGGAAAGGGGCGGATGTCAGCCCAGGGGGAACGGGGCCGCGGTGGGAGACGGGGATCGGCGGCGCTCTGGGCAGCTGCGGCCGGGGCCGGGGCTGGGCCGGCTCACGGGGGAGGGCTCGGGTGGGTGATGCTGGTGTTTTCCACGAGAGGGCTTTCTCGCTGTGCGGTGTCAGCGGCTCCTCGGCAGAGCCCGCGGGGCGCCGGCAGCCCCTCCGCTCGCTCCTCCGTGCGGAGGAGCAGAACGGGCTTGGGGGTGGTTTGCGCTCGCAGGGTGTTCCAGATTTCCTTTGTAAATCATGGGGAAATCCCTTTATTACCCCTGAGGTGTAAGGATAACACATCCTGGGAAGAACACCAGTCTTCAGTTTCCAGGCTCCCTTAAAACTCAGAACGGATCCCAACAACTTAATTTCCCCACAGTGGAAACCGAGAAGAGGCTGAGTGTGTTTCTCACAAAAGAGGAGAGGAGTTAGAATGTTTGCATCCTCGTCGCAGATGATGGCAACGAAGTACTCTATCCTGGCGTGATCTCATTTTTGGCTGCTTTAACATGTATTATACTTCTCAGGGTGGGGCTGGGCGAAAGGAAAACAGGAATCATTGTGCGAGTACGAAAATGCTGAGCTATCTCTAAGTCCTTTGCCAAGTTGTCTGTGTGCTATTTCAAATAATTTCACACGCACAGCGTTGCAGGTCTGTTTTAAAAGGCAGAAACTGTGTCTGTAACTAGCAATAATATTGCAGTTCATAAAACACGAGAAACATCTGTTACTGTGACTTCAATTTGTTTCTCTCTCCTTGGAATAACCGAGTTGACAGCTCAGTCAGGTTTAATGTCCTGTGCTAAACCTTTGGTCGTGTGTCCCACGGCTAATTGTGACTCACAGAATCAATAAACCCAGCTCCCGCTTTGCTGCAGCAACTCAGCAGGGGAGTGGGAAGGGCTTCAAATCACAACAGCAGACGCTGGGGGACAAATTTGGCTTTCTGCAAACCTGGGCCTATCATGTGCCCTTGCCACTTTCAGTGCGGCAGAGCTGGCTGGGGTCTCAGCATTAGGGCTGAGTAAGTGAGGGAGAGGGTCTGCACTGCTGTAGGGGCTGTGTTTTCCCTCGTAGCACCTTTTGTCTTGCCTTAATCTATCCCAGGTTGAATACTGTAGGCAGTTGAAGCAGAGCCATCTCATGCTTTGATGTGTGTTTATTGGCTTTAGCAACTCATTCCTTTGCCATTTTTTTTTTCTAAGTTGGGTTGCTCTCTTCCCACCTTACCTCCCCCCCAAAAAAAAAAAGAATTAGAGCAGAGGCAAACTGTGAATGAAGTGACTTTGTATTTTTTTGTGAATGGGTTTTCTTGCATTGCCCCTGCCTTCCTTGCTGCCTTCTGTAAGATCCTTTTGTAATTAAAATATTATGACTATGCTTACGGTAGCCCTTCACTTGTGGCAAGGATCCTAATTTGACGTCAATGAAAAAATACTAGTTTCTGGCATAAGGGCAGACGACATTTCATCAGCTAGTGCATGCCCATTTTTTTTTTTAAACCACAGTGCTAAGACCATATGGACAGATAATGAGTTTAAGCTGATAAACAGCTTACAGATTTGCCCCACTAAAGGACTTTCTTCCTAGAAAACACATTTTCCTTTAAAATAAATAATGAAGTTCCTGTGTTTTTATTTAATTATCTTGAGCCCTGTCTGTTCTCACCAGGCTGCAGGAAAACAGACACAACTGCTCTGGGGACAGAGGCTACTGGATTTATGGGGCTATAGGTCTTAGAGGAGGAAAGACATGAAAAGAAAAGTTCAGATGCTACTAAATTGAGGCTAAGGGGCCTGAGGTATCTAACAAAGCAGATGGTGGTCTAAGTTGTATTTAGAGAGTTTCATGAGGTAGTGCATAGTTCTTGACATCTTGAAGATGAGTCATTGCATGAGGTGGTAGTAGGTCCAAGGTCTGCTTGGGAGTTATAATTAAAACAGATGGATATCTATACTCCTTGCTAATCCTGTGAGGCTGCTGAGGCAGTCCTTGTCTGGGAATATTGTTGCAAGACAATTCCTGCTTTTAGTTTTTCAAGAATTTTTGACTAATTTCAGTATGGTTTGTTTGTTTATTTAATTTAAACTGACTTATCAATAAAATGGATAATTTTTTCTTGGTTTTTTGGGGGCAAAAAAACCCCCACAAGTAGTACAGTGAGAGTTTAAAAGTATCTTGTTTTGGGAAGGGGTAGTCATTAGTTGTCACTTTAAAATAATGACTCAAAACAAGTATTGTATTTGCATGAGAGGGCAAAGCCTGTGTATTTCTCCCTCAAGATGCATAAAAATGAGCTGTTTCAGATCTGAAAGTACTCATTCCCTTTTAAGCTGCTTCTTATATGTTCTCTTTTTTCTTCTTTTTTTCTTTTTCCCTCTGGAAATAATTATTAATTTTAATTGGAAATGGCAAATAAAGGAAGAAAATGGTTGCACAGAAAAATCAGTACAGACAACTCCATTCTTTCTCGTGCTGCTTATTCCTTGTAAAATTTTAATATTTTGTGTTGTCCCTTCCCTTCATACCATCCGCTTCTCGGCACTGGGAAGATGATTGCACTTTAATTGTATTTCATGTGAGGATGTATTCCAGATGGCTAGAGCTTAGCTTTCTGATGGTCACTGCTGCCTCACTGGTAACTGGAATGGCAGCCAGGTTACATTTGGTCCTACCTTAGCTCATGACTGCACAATTCAGCATTCCTCGGGTGTCCATTCTTTCCCCTACACCTACATTTCTTATCTTTTCACTGTTCTTTCAGTCTTGAGCTTCCAGAGTAGTGAATGGGTTATCCCATCCCATAGTTTCATGGGACGTGGATGAATTCATTGCCCACCAAACAGTGGATAGGTCTCCTCCCCACCCAAGCTCTTGTCTTGGAGCATTTCACAGCTGCTTTGCTGTTTATCATTTGTGCATTGGTGAAGATCCGTCATGGGCTAATTTCGTATAAATTGTCTGAGACTGAAAGAAGTGGCTATAGGAAGGCAGTGTGTTGATCTTTTTCTGTTAACCACACCATCTGCTAAACCAGTTTGTCAGCATGTTTTTATTTATTTTTGCACAGATAAAATTTAAAGAAACAAACTATGATAAAGATGTTTTGCTCTTACCATGGGATTTGCTTCTGCACCTCTGCCACCCTCTGCTCTCTACCAAGGATGTCCTTCACTGGTCTTCCTTGGAGCTAGAGGCAGAGAGGCTCACCATCCTGGTGAGTTGCATATGTGTGGGGTATTCTGGATCTAATTGCCTCTGCAGGTGTGTTGATACAGGAAGCTCCAGATGACCAAGTGCCTAATGTGAATGCTGCTTTTCTGGTGGACTGATACGCAGCAAATACTGCATGACAATTGAGAGTAGTCGTGTGGTGTCAATTTATCCTCACCAAGTTGATTTCAAAGGAAACCATAACCAGTATGTTGTCATTGTCCAGAGATGTTGGAAGTGGGGTTTTGACTGTCACATGTTTTTAGTAAGGATCTTGTTTCAGCACAGGATCCTTCCTGACCATATAGTCCTTCCAACAAGGACTCCAATGACTGATAAGTCTCTGAGGGTTCTTGTGCTTTGGGTGGTTGGGTTTTTTTGTTATAGTTGTTTTTTGGTTTTTTTTTTTTTCTATAAGGATCTTCCCTTGGCTATGTGTTTGCTAAATAAACCTGGTGTAAAATGGATGTTTCCTGCTTCCTGAGAAATAAATTAAAAATCACTGTAGAAGACTCAGTTTTTAAACTCAAATGGAGTTCAGATTTTTTAGACCAGTCTGTCACTTCAGGCAGAAACAGAGGATGCTTTTTGATCAAATAAATAATGCTGAAACTGAATCTCATCTGTATGCTTGATACTACTTGGTTATCAAAGGGCTGCATGATTATGTGAATTATGGCTTAGGTCTGAGTTTGTTTAGTAGCTCAGCTTCTGATCAACTGTGTTTAGTGCATCTCTATTCCTGCCTTTCTGTTGCCCTCAGCTGGTGCATGGCTATGTTAGAAAAGAACTTCATTAGGTCATTTCTGGTGCTTAGTGTGATCTGGAATTTGTCCTGATAAGTCTTCTGGCAGCAGTATAACCAGTACCCTCTTTACCCCTGTTGCTGTGGTGTTACTGTCAGGAAAAAGCCTTATAGCGGTTGTTCGTTCTGGGGAAGTGGAACTAAACCAAACTGCTAATGTGAAAAGTCATGTAGTATAGCAGAGATAACAACAGCTCTTATATTTTTTCAGACTTCTCACTTGAGCTGTAAACAGCTTTAAATACATCTTACGCCATCCCAGATATCAGGAAAGCCCACAAGATGGATGAGTGGAATGGGGTACGGGGCTGTATGGTGACTTGTTGGCTGTGGGTCAGTGGCACAGCCTGGTAGGGGCTCAGGAGCTTAGAGGCCCCGGCTGCAGCTCAGGTTATGTATATTGTGCATGATTACTGCACTGACTGTTTCTGCAGCTCTGTGCTGCTCCTAAGGCTCAACACTGAGATTGTAATGCTAGCAGCTTTCTTTTCATGGCCCAATGCCCAGTTTGAAGAAGGGTGATTTTGGTCATGTTGCTAGACATACGTATTTATGGCCCTGTTTCATCTGTTGAATTTAATCTGTTGGGGTATTTTTAACATTATTATGGAAACAGTTACTATATTTACTCCTTACAGAAAGCTCAGTGTATGACAGTCTGAGGAGAGAGTTCTAGAGTAATAAATATTGCACTAAATGATGGTGTCTACACTTCTTCAGGAAAAATGGTCTAAATGAACTGACTGGCAGTTTGCCTATTCCTGAGACATGGACCTCACAGGGCACCCAACTGGAACACTCTATGCTGGGAAAGCAATGGTAGAGTTTGTTCTTGGCTCACTTCATAGCACATCTCATTTTCTTGGGGAGGGAAAATAAACCAGATCTTCTTGTACAGAAGGAGCTTGTGCCTATACTGGACTGCTTTCTCAGACCTGCTGAGAACCCGTTTCCCACGGCAATCTTTGGGACCTGTAGGCACCTTTCAGATGAGGTCCTCAAAACCTGTTGCCAGCGTAAATGAGATAGTAGGATTCCCACTGAATGGAGTCAGTGGATTTTGGAATGGCAGTCGGTGTCACTGTTGCTGATGTGCTTATTTCTGTAGTCATTTGAAACCAGAATGTGTTTTAATGTCAGTCTTGCTGATAAAAATTGATGGAGCTTAATGGTGGTAATAATGTGGTGGGTACACCATGGGCATGTATGAAAAATAATGGCAAATAAAGGATTGAATGTCTTGGAATGTTATTGAGAGGGATGAACTTTGGATAGGATGTATTTTTGAACTGGTGACTGTCCTTTGTTCCTGTTAGTGTCAGAGGGGATTCTCAAAGCTGCTTGGGATGAGGTGCTTATTTTGTGTTCATCAACAGAACTTTTCCTTCCAATGGGAATATGGCATGTAACAGGGATCTTCTAGAGTTACACCAAGCTGTTTTGTAGAATAAGAGACAGGAAAAACTGAGAGATAATTCTGGAAGTGCTTGAGGCACAGTGCTGGAAGCACCAAAAGATCTCTTTGCTTTGCCAGCCTAAGAATTGAGAGTGTAATACCTTGCTGATGTGATGAATCACTCTGGGTTCATAGGATTGAAAAAAAACATGCAAAACTGATAAGGATTTCAGCTTACAGTGATGCTTTGTTAATTAAGAGCTGTTTATCTTCTTTTAAATGTTAAGGGAAACATCAGTCAGGATCAGCAGTCTGATGTGATTAAGAAAGAAAAAACAGAAAAGACACAAAAGAAAAAAAGACTTAATCCAGCCAGTCTCTGGGAAAACTTATTCTATCTCCTCACTGTGCTGAAAGGAGCAGAAGGTTTTGGGCTTCACATTTTGTGTGTTCATAGTTTGATGCTGCAGTGGGGAAGGCTTGGCAGGAGAAGAGTCGGAGTTAGTTTAAAAAACAGTAATTTTCTTTGTTAATGCTGGAGCAGATAGTTCCAAGTTTCAGTTTGTAGTGGATTTCTTACAGTATTTCTGTAACGTGATGCTCTTTGGGAAGTGCTTTGAAGCTCTGTACTAGCCTTGGGGAGCAGAGGGCATTGGGAGGGGGTTGGGCTCTCACTCCCAAGAGCTCTCTCTGATTTTACAGCTCAGAGCTGAGGTGGGTGAATGCCAGCATCACTAACATCAGCCTGCTGTAGACACTCCTTAGCTCTGGGAAAGTTGCATTGCTTTTCTGAGCATCTGTTTCACCAGCTGTGAAAATGGAGACAGTACCCTCAGCATGTGGGTATGATGAACATTCTTGTTAACTAACCGTGCTGGAGTGCATTGGAACTGTGAAGCATTGTGGGTTGTTGTTGGAAAGTGTGAAGATTTAAAATGGTGTAAGCCATGAGCTTGCATCTTTGTTAGGGAAGAGAAGTATCAACGGGGATACCTTTGGCAACAGGCACAAAGGGTTTGTGGGAAAGAGGAGAAATTTGCCTGTAATGAAGGGACCTGAGTGAGAATTATGCCTCGTTCTAACCCTTTACACAAAATCTACATGGATTTACTTGGAGCTTTGTAAAGCACCTGTCCAGGGCTGGATTTTTCCCTAATACCAGTTGCATTTCCTCTTGCTGTTTTCCATCCTCCCCCCCCCCCCCCCCCCCCCCCCCCCAAAAATTTTTTCCATCCCCCCCCTCCCCCCCCCCCCCCCCATCCACACACTTGCTTTTTATGATCAAAGCTCCATTCTTTAAAGATATGCCAATGCCTTGTAATAATGCTCAGAAGATCCCCTATGGACAGCAGTTCTGATTAGACACTGAAGAATTCTTTAATTCTCTTCATACTTATTACTGTTAGGAGCATTGTGTTGATAAAAGGTGTGGCTTTTTTTCCCTTCCTCTTACTACTTTTTCTTTGGCTCCCCTCCACCCCAGACACTGCACTTATTCTTTAAGCTTTCACTTTGTCTTGTCTTATACAAACTTGGTTCCTTGATTCTTTCTTTCAATTCATTCTTTTATCTTCTGCAGCGCTCAATGAATGCTTAAAAATAATAAATATTAATAATAGGGCTCTTTGAACCAGCAGGTTCTTTGCAGCTTAAACTCACCTTTTCCTGCTGCTTATCCCCTATTAGAAGTTGCTATAATCTGCAGATTGTAGCTGTAATAAGTTCTGAAGCACTGGCTGGGTTTGTGACAAGCGTAGGATTATAGCTCCAGGTGGGGAAGTGGCAGCAGGAACAGAGAACCTCAAAGGCACAAATATGTTGTTCCAGTTGAAATATTCTTAGCAATAAAGGAAGAGAAGCCAACAAAATTTAGTGTGGGGATAGAGCTATTTATCTAGGTTTCCATGGAGTGTCAGTGACCTATATAGGGTAATCCTGTACTGCACATAAAAAAAATGCTGTGTTTAGAAGTAGAAAAACATTCTTTCTGGAGAACACGGTTTAAAAAGACTGTACTTTTGGAGATTCTTTCAAGCCACTCCATAGGAAGTGTCTTAAATCAGTGAGACAAGCTATGACATACATCTGGGGCATTACTGTGTTTTCTTTGAATTCCTTGTGGAGACAGGTTTACCTCTCCTCAGAGCTATAGAAGAAAAGGATGCTGTCTGCCCCCGTGCATAAAACTGACCAATAATGTACAACCCAGGCTCCAAAGCTTTTGCCACACACATGCACAGGCACATGCTCTTTTGGACATCAGCAACGTTTTTCCTGTCCCAGACTAAGGAATGAAAAAAGTAAACATGAACGGAGAGTGTGAGGTTTTCTCACCATACCTCCTTCCTTCTGTTTAACAGCACAAGCTACTGGAGTAGGAGAAAAAGACAGAATCCTGAGTTGTCAGGGCAAATTTTATGAAACCTTATTTGTTTCTTCTATGCCACGTTGCAGTGGCCCTACTTAGGGGAGATGAGCTGTTCCTAAGCAGAACCTCTGTTGGATGGGTTGCTTCCAGGCTTATGTCTTCAGCACACACCACACTGGTTACTACTTGAGGCTAGGACTGGCTAGGAGTCTTCAAGGAAACAATTTGCCTGCAGAAAATGCTGATTTATTGAAACCATTACTGCTTTGTGGGAAAGGGTTGGTCTCCACTCGGTTCTGCTTGGGTGAATTTCTTGCATATAGGATAGAATTTCTTAGTCAAAACAGCTAGGAGCCAAGTGGTTTGGGTTTTTCACCTAGGCTGTCACGAATCCAAAACAGGGTCCTGAAAGCAAGTTTCCTACACACCAGAAATGCCTGTGCTAACCACAGAACAGATGTTCTAGAGCACATGGGTTTATGTATGAAGGGGTCCAAGGTGTATTCCAAACTTTCATCCCTATGTGAAATAAAAAAATATTTCAAGTCCCAAAAAATTTGGTTCCCTCCAAAAACTGAGTTCCTATCCAGGTGTCCCTGTGCCTTCTTCAAGGGCCTTGCTGTCTTTCCTCACTAGTTCTGCAGGTTTGTGTCTCCCCTGGATGTGCTCTTATGGAGTGGAGTGAAGAATCTCTGAAGACCTTGGCAAAGCAATCAGCTTGTCAGTGACAGGAGGAGAAGGACTGACCCTGAAGCACTGCTGGTGTATTTTGTCAGGGTCAAGGCTGTACAAGGCTATACAGCTCCTAAGCCACTGCTTCCTCTGAGGAATATTATTAGAAAATCACCTCAAGCAGCCAAGGAAAATATAGCTGAGCACTGCTGATATGTTTGTGCCTGGGCCATTGTTGTTGGGCCGAGTTGGAAAAATAATGCTTAGGGCAAGAGAGGAACAGCTTGGAACAGGATGAAACACTCTTGTGCTGATTTGATTGCAGCCAGCTCAGCAAAGGCAAGGCTAACACATGGTTTCAGTAATAGGCCTCTTTCTTCCAACTTCTTCTTTCCTTGTATTTTATGGAGAGGAGAAGAAAGTAGTCCTGTCTGGATGCTTTCTTAATTCTCCTTGGAGGGTAAGGAGACAACAAGAAGAGAGTCAAGAGGGGATCTCAGCTAATCTGGGTGTGTGCTTAGCGAGGGTGTTTGTTCTCTGTGGTTGTGCTCTGCACCACCAAAGACCCTGACTCTGGTTGTTCCAGTGCAGCTCAGCTCCCTGAACTCCCTGAATGGTGTGCTCTGTGCTGCTTGGCTGCCAATGGGAGCTTTCAGGGGATCCCTCTGTCATAAAAGGTGGGATGGCAAAATTGAGGTGTGCACTCCAGTACTGACTATATGGGGATGCCACTCTGCCTTTACTTTGTATATTGTTCTTGCTGTTTTTAGAAAACAGGGAGGGAAAAAAGGCTGAGGATTGAAGCTTCATCAATGCACGGACAAATACAAAACACTCCTCTTAAAGGCAAAAAATTCCAAGCCCTTGCTGTGTATTTGAGGTTTAAATAATGGGAGTTTCCCATTTCAGAGAAGGCAAATTCATCCTCAGATGGCCTCCACTAAGCTGTTTTAAGAAGACTTGTGTTCATCTTGTGGTAGATGAGTCTGAGCTTGCCCCTTTTGTTTCACCCCTTCTTTTCCTTCAAGTGAAATTAGGAGGCATAAGGTATGTTTACAGCATACAGAAGCAGCAGTGGAAGGCCTGACCCAGAGGAAATCAGAACCAGGATTACCATACAGCTTTTTTTGGATGCAGCATAGCATTCGGATCCACAACAGTCAGCTCTGGAAATCACATAATGTCAAAGCAGTCCTGGATGTGGGACAAGCTCCATTGTGTCTGTCTGTCTGCAGACCCCAGAGACAGAGTGTTTGAAATAAAAATGCCATAAGCCTTGCTTTTATGTTTTTGGGGGTTTTTTTGTAATAAACAGGCAATACTTATCTTAAAATATAAGATGACAATAGTATCTTAATACGTTTTCACAAAAAATTGATCGAAGAAAAGAAAATATTTCTCTAAAATTAATCAAGTGTAAAACCTCTATGACTGAAATGACAGCAGATTTCTAGTCTTGCTTCTTATGGTTGCAGTCATCAAAGGAACCTTTAAAGGAACCTCTAGGAGGCTGATTGCTAAGGTTCCATAGATCCCCAGGAAGATAAAGGTAAGCTGCTACCTTTCTTCAGAGCCTTCGACTGTGCTCTCAATGATAGCTGTAATTTGGGAGTTATATGAGGCCTTTTTAATGCCTCCACCTTTTCCCCTAAAAAGTCAACTTACACCTTCTAATCACAGAATGACCGGACTGCTTTGCATCCATTTCACGTCCAAATTCTGCCCATTTTTTAAGTACACCTAATTTATTGGAAAAGCAGCCTATTGATGTAAGACTTCACTCTTCTCTTCTGAATCAGCAATGATGAATTGAAAAAAAAAAAAAAATAGGCTAGTCTGAAAATAGTTCCAGCGAGCTGAGACCTTACAGATATGATTGAGCTACTCTGTAAATTTGTCCCGTTGAGATAAAGTCAGGCTGCACCAGGATAGTGTTGCAAAGGGTTTGCCATAACCCAGAGCAGGGCTGCATGCTCCAGCTGTTCCCTGAGACTGGCTTGCAAAATCCTTTTTGTGGCTGGAGCTGTATTCTTGTTGACTTCAAGGTCACCATCCAGGATTTGTCATTCAAAGCCGAAGGAGCCCAAGAGAAGCCATGCAGTGCATCTGTTTCCCTTAACATCCTACAGGATTACACCTGTAGACTGTCCTTTAACAAGAAGCTGCAATCTTCAGCTGTAATCCTTGACTCCTTGATGGAGTGCAACAGTGTGGAGTGGGACCAAATACTGATTTTTTTAAAATAGAATATGATTAAATGTAAGGCTGCCTGAGTCTGGCTGTCTTGTAGCTTTGTAGGTAACTCTTCACGGACAAGATTTGTTTCTTCCTGTCCCTTTTCCGTTCTACTGAGCTTTTTTCCTTGTGATGAATTCTGCCTAAGTAAAGCAAGGATTTGTCCAGACACACAATTGTCTAGCAAGGAGGTGGTGAAGCAGATGCAGTTGTTGGAACTGATGATAAGGTAATTTTCTCACCCTTCCAATAACTGCAAATGCGTTTGAAAGAGGATTCTCAGTGCTGGTCACCCTTGCTGTTGTGTGTACACCCCGGGATAGAAATCAGAGATTGACTGGTGGATAATGAAACAGTGCACTGTGCCTGAAGGAACAGACTGGGCAGGCATCTCAACTCTCCCTGGACTGGCCCACCAGAATGAGTCAGTTGCTCAGAATTTTTCTGGCAGATGCAGCCTCTCTGTTTCCTGTCACAGTAATTATCTACCACTTGTTTATAGTGTCTGTGTGGTCCACATTATCTGAACATCTCACAGTTGCAAATGGATTATATCTTTGTAGCACCTTTTTGAGGCAGAGAATTCCCATTTTAC
Source organism: Corvus brachyrhynchos (assembly GCF_000691975.1). Taxonomy (NCBI): domain Eukaryota; kingdom Metazoa; phylum Chordata; class Aves; order Passeriformes; family Corvidae; genus Corvus; species Corvus brachyrhynchos. Next base: position 5,386,214 of record NW_008239553.1, read on the forward strand.
TGATGTAAGTGAAATCTAAATGACTTGCTGAGGGTATCACGGGAAACTTGTAACATGCTAGAAAATAAGAGAATATCACCTATCCAAATTTTGCTCCTAGGAAAGATAGCTCAGGTTTAAAAAATGGAAGGGAGTATTTCCTGTAGCATAAGAAGATTTTTTCCATCTAAATAAATGACTTGCTTTGCTGTGCTCTTGGAGCCAAACGTCCCAAGTAACTCAATGATATGTTGCTAAGACCTTTTCTTCTTTTGGCTGTATTAAGTGTGCATTTACCAAATTTGGATAGAACACCTTTTTCTCTGTAAATGAAGCTCTATTTGTCAGGTGTTTGGAGGTTTTTTGCAGGGGGAGGTTAAGGGCAGGCCTTGGTTGATAATTTTTTTCTCATAGAAAAGAAAGGTCTTCTGAAGATTTGGAAGGAATGGGGTTGGGGGTGGGGAAATTTTTACCTCAGCCAAAATAGTCAGTATGTCATGGTTTGGGATATGCATTAGAGTGGGAGACTACAGGTGGTGGCCCTGAGATCTGAAGCTTCTTTTCCACATAGTACTGCAGTGCATTCACTGCTACTGTTTCCTTCTTTTGAATGTCAGCTTCTTACTGGTTAAATTTCCTTAGAAGTGTGCACAGGTTCATAACAAGCATTTTCCTTTGAACAGACTGGTTTTTTCAGACTGTTTTCCCCCAAAAACAGTGCTTGGGAAGAGCCTATAATCAGGCCTAATAGCCCTTAACAAGTTAGTGACTCCTTGAGTCCTACCCTTTAGTGGTATCTGAGGAGTGATGCGGTCCTGAAGCATTTGCCTGTTTTCACTGCAACAAAGCTAATCAAAGCCACAAAGTGAGATGGCCTCTGTCTCTGCCCTGAAGCACTCCCGGGTGCTTCCTTGAGAAAGCAATTTGCTTTGGAGTTATTAAAACAGCACATGCTGTAAAAAAAAAAATAAAGCAACTTCCCAGGCACAGGTGTGGAGCTGCTGAGTATTAATGCCAATTGTGCAGTTCAAAATCACAGCTTTGTTCTCGAGGTTGTAATAGTGTTAAAAAATTCAGCCTTGATCTTGATGAGAGCTCAAGTCCCTGAGCTTGTGTGGAATCAGGGTCAAGGTTTTTAATTTGTTCGTTCTTCAGAGATGCTGAGCACCTTCTGTGGCAGCTGAAATTAGTAGGAGCTGTGTGCACTCAGCATTTTGGAAGGAAAACAGCGTGTGCATGTGTTGTGAGCTGTGATGTACAGAAGCCAGGATCTCTAGGGGTTTGCAGTATCTAATAAGATGCCCCCTATAGTTGTTTCTTAATTAAGCCCCAGACACCTTACATGGCTTCTCTTGAACTTCAGGACTCTGCTTTTCTCAAGCATATTTGAGGCTTCTAGCCTGGCAACTCCTTGGAGCTTTCTATTAAGTTATTAAGGGGAGGAAAACCAGTCGGTTGCCTCAAGCTGAGGAGGAAATGCTAGACTTGAAGGATTATCTCAGTGCAATGAATTTTAAAGACTTTTTGCTATATATGTGTGGAAAGCTATCAAAATGCTAATGGTTTTGCTGTCTTTTTTAACCCTTTCAACTGATGGGGGAGCTGATGGGGGAGAAGTGAGATTGATGTTATTCAACTGTAACACGACAGTTTAGTCAGAAATTAGGTTTCAAGTAGCTTTTCATCTCTTAGCCACTTCTCCCAGTGATAAGGAAGACTGATGCACCCATGATTTGGACAGACCAATTCTGTATGCACAGTTGAGCCCATCTGCAGGCGTGGTGTAGGCCAGGTGCTCCCTGCAAGCAGCATCCTACAGGAAAGGCTAGCACAGGGCTGAAGAGCTCCCTTTGGTGCCCTCCCCCTCCTCCATAAAAAAAAGTGAAGTTGGAACCAGGTTGCTGTGGCTGGATGATTCCTGCAGCCCCTTTTTGGAGTGATTCAGATAGCAGCGTGGAGTCTGGGTGCTTCCCCACCCACTCTGTGGGGCGTGCACCCTGCCTGCAGTGTGAAGGGTGCCTCTGCTGTGAGGGGAGGTCTGTGTGGCTGCCAGATCATGTGGGGATGTCTGTCCCTGCCAGAGCAATTCATCCAGCCATGTACATACCTGAGGGCCCTGGGCCTGGCTGGAGCATCCTCCCTGCACAGATTGAGCACAAGTGTCCTACAGTAGCACAGTTTTTCACCAAGGAGACTCTGGTTCTCCTGGCTGCCTTGCCTCACCATCCTAAGCAAGGGAAGGCATGGGCTCTGGGTGGACACAGAGGTCAGAGCACTGGGAATGTTTTCTCCATGGCTGCTGTGAGCTGGGCAGCAAGGCTTGTAAAAATGCTGAGCAGGTTCTGTGTTTGCAGTAGCTCTGTGCTGCTGTGGCTGCTCTGCTGCTGCTGCCCAAAGTGGCTGGGCTGGTTAAGTCTGTGCAGGAGGCAACCAGGCATATTCCTTTGAGGACACTGTCTGTATCTGTGAGGAACTGCTGTTGCATTTATTTAGGTTTCTGGCTGAGGTTTTTGACGTGTTAGGAATATCTCATTCAACCCTACAGAGATTCTGTTAATGTTCTGCTTTGGAACCAGGTAAATACTTGGCTAGCCAATGATATAAATAACTGAAATTGTGTATTATTAGACCCGTGAGGCTCAGTCATTCCTTTAGCTGTCTCTGAAATATGTTAGAGTAATGGGTCTGTCTGTGCTTATCTTTTTAATCAGGAGTAGCCAGGCAATTTTAGCCCTCAGGAGAGCCCAAATCTCTGAGCTGCAGGGTTATCTTGGCCATTAAGCTTATGGCTTTCAGGTTTCAGTGAACCTGTAATGTTATTTATTTATAATTCTTAAGGTATATTTACTGTTAAATATGAGCTGCCATCTTATTTCATATCTTCACAGCGTCAGTCCTTTCCATTTTGCAGCTGAAGTGTACGGTTGACCACAGGTATCACCTGGGGGCAGGAGAATGGGCAGGCAGTATGGAAAGGATTGCTGCACGGATTTGTTTGGGGCTTGGACTAAGGAGACACTGGATGGAGCAAGCTGAAGAGACTGGGATAGCAGTGAGACTCTGTGGAACAGGCTTTTCCTTTCTCATTTGACATGAGTGTGTTGAGGTGTTGTATAGATGCTGGGGAAGTCAGCTTTATAGAAAACTTTTAACTTGAATTGTTCTAAATAATATGAAGATAGGGCTGGTGCATGGTGCATAGTTCACCAAGCATTGTGTTGGCCAGTGTGTGTGTGTGAGAAGAAACAGCTATTCACCCCATCCCCTTTTATTTTTTCCCATCATGGACAGTTACAATTCATTTACTGATCTCATGTATATTTAAAGGCTGTTTTCAGTGGACTCTTCTCTCTATAATTCTTACATTTTCTCAATGGGTGGCTTTAGGAATTGCAAACAATATTTTTTTAATGAGAAATTATTCCCCCTGAAATTTTTGTGATCACTAGGAAAAAAAAATCTCTACCTTTTTCTAATTCTTGTTTCTCATAAAAAGTGCTTTTTGCTTAATCTTGAAAATTTAAGGTTGCATGAATAAACAGGTGGCTCTTAATGTGTCCATAGCTGTTTTGCAGACATGAATTTTAAACTGTGCAACTCTGTTGCATTTTCCATTTGGGTTTTTGTGTGTCCAAAGAGAAGGGAGCTTGAGCTGTGTTCTTCCACTACAATCCCTCCTTCCATGCTAGAAGATGGTGGTGTTCGCAGTGGGAAAAGTAGGGTTTACAGTGGAGTGCAAGTACGTGACATGTCAACGTCACTTCTCTGATTAAGTATGCAGGTAATCTCTGCAGATTAAATGCTAAGCACAAATGCAAAACAAAATCCTCTACTATGTCTGAAGAAACATGACAAGCAGAGTGAGGCTTTTGGATGAGCCTGTGAGGCCGGTTGCTGGGCTGGCCAAAAGGGTAGTGGGTTATGCAGGTGTGATCTGTAAAGGTATTTATTGGAAGGGAAAGGCTCACCCTTTTTGATAGGTGGCTTCTGCCTTTTTTTTTTTACATGCCTGCATAATTTTAAAACTAATTCTCCTTTCTTTTGACTGCATGAGGAAAGAAGGGGTGCAGAAGTGCTGGTTAACAGCAACCACAGTCTAAATTTTGCAAGTTGTCATCTTGCAGAAATTGGTTCTGCATGTACTAGTCTATGTTTCTGAGATGAGAAGAGTTGTAGGAGATGCAGCCATGACAGTAAATAGGCAAAGTTCCCTATTTGCTCATACTGGACATATCTGTGCTCTCCCATCAGAGAAATTGAGGTTTAAAACATTGGAGTTTTTGTGCTCTAAAAGATTTCCATCTTCAGTGTAGCAGTAATTATTTCCACCAAGAATCTTTGTGTTTCCAGATTCCCAAGACTGAAGATACCTTATCCCAGGACATGTAGCAGCATGATGGGTAGAACACCTTCTGGGAAAGAGAAAGTTCTCAGTTCAAACACTGGCTTGAACTTTAGGCAAAAAGCCTATATGAACCAGACTGCAGTATTCCAGAAGCCAGGCACGCAGTCAAATTACTTGTTGGATGAGCTGTGGTTGTTGTCCATGTGTGTGGTCTTAGCCCATGGCAAATGAAAGGTAATGCAATTTAACTAAGCTCTATCACTGCTAAATTAAATTACCTCACATCACCTGCAGGGGATGAGCATGCACATGGAGAGCTACCAAGAGCTGATGCTCATCCTGCTCTTACTGCAGTACACCACAGCTTTATTGGGACCACCACCTGAGAGTCCCAGCAGGCAAGCAATAGGTAATAGCCAGTTGTAAGGAGAAGGGAATAGAGTTGTGCCTCCATTTAGAGAATGTAGTCCCTAAAAATCATCACGTTTTTAGTTTGGGAAGTTCAGGTGGCTGAATTTGAGGTTGATGGAAATAGAGGTTTTCCGTAATTACTGTACCTACTAAAAAAAAAAAAAAATTGCCATTTCCAGCAGATGTTGGCTCACTTGCTGGTAGGGAGGTCCTTTTAACAGGCAGTGGTGCCAAACACATTTTTGTTCTCTTGGGAATGTGTTTTTTGAAAGATTCCTTTCATCTGCAATGAATTCTTGTGCTTTAAACACAGGAAAGATTATTGGGTTTTTTTCCAAATATCTGTGAGAACTTCTTTTTAAATAAATTGAAATTGTTCCATTTGATAGCAGACCAAGAAGCAGTCTGTCCTCACTTTCAGTTGCTTTGTCTCTGGGATCAGTGTTCCTTGTCTAGGAATACCAGGAGGTACTGAATGATCTGACCCTGCCATGGATGATGCAGCAAGCTTGGCAGCCTGGAGATGTGTCCAATTTGACTGCCCTAATGGGATTTGAAAGGGAGTTGGTGTAAAGTGATGTTAGAAAGGACATAGGAATCCACTTTGGCTCCCTGGCCTTTATGCTAGGAAGAGCAAACTTCAGCAAAAGCCTCTGTAGCCAGTCTGTGTCAGCTCAGCCTCAGGAGACAAGAATTGCCGGCAATGCCTTTGCTCTGCTGGGCAGTGGGAAGGCCTCACCTTGGTCTGACCTGATCTCCTGGGGCTCATAGTGTGAGGGTGGCAAGGTGGGCCATGCCAGCTTCAGAACCTCTAAGAGGAGAGGGGAACAAGGGCTTGCTGAAAGGAGATGCTGAGTCTCTTGTCCCCAAACACTTGTCCTGGCAGTGGCCGTGGTGATGGTGCTAGGCAGTGCTCTCTGCAGTCCCAGTGGCTCTCATCTCGATGGTTTGGTACTGATGGGGTGATGCTGGCAGCACCACTGCACCCTGATCATGGAGTCAGGGTCACAGGTGCTTCTGTGTCCTTGTCACCTGGTTGTTCATCCTGTTTTCTCCCAAGCCAGGGCTGAAATCTCCTGTTACTGGCTGATAAAAGCTTTTGGGCTGAAAATTTCCCATTAATATAATTTCTCAGAAATGATCCCAGTGTGACAAACTCTCTTTCCAGCTCCAGTTTCTCTTTTGCTGTGATTTCCTGGAAACCAGGGTTGGAAAGTGTCTCTTAAACATACATGAAGTTTAACATCTGTTGTTGGTGACACAGATCACTGCACATAGAAGAATGAATGTGCAAGTTCATGCACAGCCCGCTTTCACTGCACAATGAAGATGTGGTTAAATGGGAATTAGGATTAATACTGGATTTAAGATCCTCGTAGTTGACTGGTAACAGCCTAATCTCCTCAAAGGCTGCAGGCAGCCTGGCAGCGTTTAGCTCAAGGCCAACGTTGTTTGCAAAACCTGAAAGAAATTGAATTTTGATTCTTAGAGCACTTTAATCGTAGCCTTTCAAGATAGTGTATGCTCTTCCCATCCCTATCTCAAATGCAGCCTTTTAATTTGCTTCTTGTATGACAGTCACCTAGGCTTCTAGGTCTGATGGGCGTTTGACAGCAATATTTTTCATTTCCTTTTGTAAAAGCGCAGGGATTCTGATTGATTTTGGAAATGTATAAATTGCATTCTGAAAGTTGATGTACCGAACTCTCTGTATAGGCAGAGTGAAATAAATCCAAGTAGGCCAGCAAACACTCCCCAGTTTAAAGTGTTGGGAGTGCTAAATATCTTTCAGGTAAGGAGGCTCAGGAGGCCATAGAACTGTGCAGCTCCTGGGTGGTGTGGTCAGTTCAGTCCAGCCTGGTTTGGTTTTTTTTGCTGTGGTAAAGATGACTGGTGAGAAATTCACTGCTGAGTCTGTGCAGGTCCTAAAATGAATCACTGCATTTGACATTAAGGCCCACGTTAGAAAACAACATGTTTTACCACAAAGCATTGATGCTTCTCCTGTTTATTGTGGCTGCAATTTTTCTGTGTGCCTAGTCAGTCTATTCTGGAAGCCAGACATTTTGTTATCTAAATAAATTCTTTCTGCAGCTGAATCTTAAGGTAGACTTTATGTAGGCTTAGTCCTGCATAGTCAAACAGGACAGAGGTGTAAAGTTTGCCTGTACAGATACTTCTGATTCCTCGTTTTCAGTTTTCTCTTTGCTAGCCATTTTGATTGGTTCTGCCCAACCACTGAGAGCTGTCCTTTGCAAAATGCTTTTCTATCTGTATCGCTGCTAGTGACAGCCTGGCAAAGTGTGTCTGCTTTTCCTTTGTTTTAAATCAAGAGCCCACCCTGTGGATGGGTCTCCTTCAGGGGGGGTATCAAAGGTCTCTGCAGTATGATCCTGGATGCCCCTGTCAGTCAAAGTGGCTCTGAGCCACTGGGGATGGATGGAGCAGAGGCACATTGACTAGATTTGAGTGGAAAGCTTGTGAAATGCTGCTGATACAATTCAATATCCATGTTGCTAAAAGGAGTTACTTTTTTGCAGAGGTGATGATGAAGTGCCTTTGACTAGACCTGAACCCACTTTTATGAACTTGTTTTCTCTCAAGCCTAGTTATTCAAACTCCACCTAAATAGATTTCTTTGGATTGTTTCTCTTTCCTTCTGTGTTGGTCCTCCTTGCTTAGGCTGGCCTTCTTCTCTCTGTTGCCTTGTGTAGAACCTGTTATCAAATAATCCTATTAATCTTTTTAGATAATCTCTGAAACACTTACCTTCAAGCAGGACGTTTTTTCGGAGGTATGAAGTTTCCTTGCATACCTTAAGTCTCCTGGCTCTCAGCATGTGAAATTGAGAAATGATCATCCTTTCCAAGGCTCAGGGCCCACATGGTGACGTGATTAAAATTTGAAAGACAGTGACCTTATTTAATATATTAATGCATGTCTCTGCCCCCATTGTTGTCTGAGTAAAGGGGAGCATCTCAAACATTAGGCCAGCCTGAATTCAGGTCTCTACTGGGGCTCTCAAGTCCCTTAAAGCACAAGCTGTTTGAGGTCATGTTGATGGGAAAATTTCTGTTCTGTTTCATAAAAGCCATAAGCCAGGCAAGTCTTTGGTCTTTCAGCTCTATTCCTGTTACTTTTCAACAGAGATTAGTGGTAAGAAACAGTGGATAGACAGGGAACCTGGGCAAGTCTGGCATCCAGCAGCAAAGGTTAGTAGAGATACAAGAACTGTACCAGCACAAGAAGGTTTATTTTGGTGAAAAGCATCCAGGTTTCGCTGACTCTAAGAGAACTTATCCCTCTGCAGAAGTCAAACAGCTTCGTTTAAAGCATGCAATAATTCATGGAAGTGCCTTGTGAGCATCTTAAAACCATTGTTTTGTTCAGTATTATGAGTGGTTGGAAGGTTTCGTCTGTGGTTTTTCTGGTGTGTGGTGGGAGGTGGCAAAGACTGCTCAGAACAGCAGTGTGTAATGAGACAGTGCCATGCTGGGCGAGGCATGTGGGGGTGAAGCTCAGGGATTTTTAAGCCTGTTAAAATTCAGGAGAACATGCATTAATGCTATTGCTTGCTGTTGTAGCCTCTAGCAAGCAGATAGGGAGCTATTAAACTCCTCTGAATAGAAATAGGGGTGAGGAGGAATATCTGATAACTCCAGCTTGTATCAGTTGTACAAATTACTCAGAGGAGAGCAAGCACAGGGAGAGTGTTTACAAAAAGAAACAAATAACAACCAAACCAAACAAAAAAATTCAAGCCAACAGGAGCAACAAAACCCTCTTGACTTGTGTTAGGATGTGCCTACCAAGAGGATGCAGGTTTTCATGCTGGCTGAACAGTGCAAGAGGGAGAAAAGTGGCATGCTGACCTGTAGTTGCATCCTGGCATGTAGGTTAAGCACTGTTTGAAGTCAAGGAATTATAAAATTATATTATATTATGAAGTAAAGGAATTATAAAAAAGCAATTGTGCTGGTAGAGATGAATGGGTGTGAAAAAACTTGTGTCTTGCTCGTGGTAGCTTAGAGAGCCCAGTGACAGAAATGCACCTTATGACTGCACAGTGGCAATTTCTTACTATTCCTTCAATGAGTCCACTCTGTGCTCAGCACTGCGACTGACAGAGGCCCTTTACCAGCACTGAAGCTACACCTCAAAGCTAACTCTGCTCAGCACAGGTCTCACTGATGATGCTGTGCTTTTCAAAACATTTGCAGCCTTGCCTGAGGAAGGCCAGCCAACATGACCACGGCTAGTAGCGCTCCACCACTTTTTCTTTCAAATTCCCCAACTGTGGCCAGGAATGCACAGCCCCTGCACTCTGCTGTGGCCTGGCCAGCCTGGTGTTTTGTTGCAGATGAATGTGGTGGGACGATCTGTAAACACTGCTGTGTGTTCTGATGGTGAATGTTTGCAAGCTGTTTGCACAGCGTTATTCATTCATCCCCCCACCCCCAGCCCCTCCAAGATCAGCTTCTGCTTTATCACCCCTGATAAGCTGGTGTGTGATCTGAGGCAGAGCCATCAGCCAGAACCGAAGGCAGGCAGGAGTCCCAAGTGCATAGTTTGGGGGCAGCTCGGTTTCTTTTCTGATAAGCCTGTGCCTCTTGCGGCAGTACAGTGCACACTCCTTTTAAAGTGTAATCATAATCCTCTTTGCAGCCGGCGCTGCTATCCCCACAGGAAGCATTAGCAATATCACAAAGTGCGGAGACTTCATTGTTTTCCCCTAATCTGCAAAGGGAACTGAGACAAGACAGAGGAAACTTTAACCTATTCCGTGCCTCAGTGGCAAATAATTAGTTTCTTACTGAGTGGGAAAACGGGGGAAGCCTCTTAGTTAAGATAAAGTAAGCACAAGGCTCACAGGCTTATCTTGCTCTGTGGAATTCGGGAAAGGACATGTCCTTGAATTCGCCTGTCTAGCGTGCCCAGATTTTGTGTTTGGGAGAAATGAGTCTATTAGAGCTGCCCTACGTGATTGCTGGGTATGAGACACCTCTTGCCAGGAAATGCAGTAGCCATGCTTTTGTTTAAGGACCTGAACAAAAGGCTCTGGATGCTTAATAATGTGCAAATTTGGGTGGGTGGGATATGGAGAAGGTTAATAGGGCAGGCTAACAGAGGAGGAGCTGAGTTTGAGAGAGGAGGGGAGGAACACCGAGGACATGGCAGCAGACAGAAAGAAGAAAAACAGGAAAAGCAGCCCCTTTCTGCCATGTTAAAGTTAACTTAGTCCCCACTGACATTTCTGGGTAAGTGCAAGCTGTGTCTCATAAAATAATGATATTTTCAGCCATGGCTGTGTGAGAGGTCACAGTGCAGCTCTGAGGGCTGTCGGTGTGCAAGTCTGAGTGCTGTGTAAGTGATGTCCAGACATCACAAGGTGTGACTGGCTGTGGGAGTCCTTTTGTGAGTGGGAATTCACTTTGGGTCAATGCTTTACCTTTGCAGAACTCATCTTAGCAAGCTGCCTGTTGTGAAAATTTTCTTGTCATGCTTGAGTCTGAGGATGGGCTGTGCTTTTCCTGAAAAGGAAAAGCTGAAGCGGGAGGAGTTGCCCTGGCCTGGCATGGGGGGCACAAATCTGGAATGGGGAATGGTCTGCTTGCACATGTGCTGTGTCTGTGAAAGTCCTTTAATCCAAAATATGACAAGAGCAACGGAACAAAAGAAAATGCTCTCAAAAATAACATGAGATAAGGATCTGGGTAATTTGCTTTTTATTTTGCTCGAGAGTCCCTGGAGACTTCTTCTTTTAAGGGAAGAAATGTAGCTTTCAAGGTCGAGTTGTTTTGGTTTTTTTTTAAATATGCTCTGCCCTCCCCCCTTTTTCTTCAGACTTCAAAGGCAGTCAGCTGAGAGCTTCTTAGGAATGTTACATCTGTTCAGAGTAAACGTGGATTGGTGGGAAGGCACTTTTTCTTCCTCCAAAGTGTCTGAAATTTGTACGCAAATGTTCTTGAGACTGTGGTAAACAAAACACGTCAGTGGGGTCGGGGCTGAGTGATGCACAGCAGTGAAGGGTGGAAAGCCAGCAAGTGAGAGCAGTGTTCTGCAGAGGCATTTAATTTAAACACAAGTGGGTTTTTTTTCTTGATGCCTTAATAGAAAACAGTTCAATGTCTGTTCCTTTTAATAAAATTGCTTCAGAAATTGAAACTGAACAAATGGGCTGAAATGTGAAATAATGCTTAGCCACTCCTCCTCAAACTTCTAGCTCGTGCTAGCTGTGTACCTGCTGGCATACCTGGCTTGCCCTTTTGTTTTCAGTCTTAATCTATGTGTATCAAAGAGTGAAATCAGAATTTTGCTCTCTGGCTCTAGCAATTACCTACTGGTCCTTTACCAGCAGATCCAAGACCTATTGGCAGTAGAGGGGCTTTGAATCAGGCACTTGACATGAGACAGAAAATGTCACTGTAAGCTTGGAGGATACAGCAGGTGGGCTTAGGAATTGGACTTAGTTTAACACTGCTTTGCCTGTAATGGATGGGAATTTATTGCTGATTTTGATGAAAGCTGATGTGTGGCGTTGCTGAGAATGTTTGGAAATCCTCTCCACAGTAGGACTTATGGACATGATGAGGTCCCAGACAGCCTTGTGCATAACTGCCTCTTCACATCACAAAAGTGTAACTGAACTGTAAATGGTTTTCACACCAATTATTTCCCTCTTGTTTTTGAATAGAACCGGGAGGGGGGTTGTTTATCCCATTTCCCTGGTGCAGCTGACACTCAGATCAGCAAGCTTGTGCTGAAGCTGTTGTTTCCTCTGCATGTTTCCCATAAGGAGGCCAAGGAGTGTGAGATTTGTGATTCAGTGTGTGGTTTTGTCACATGCCTACCTAGGCTGAAGAAGATAGAAATCTTGGTGCTATGTCACTTCAGGTTGGGTAAGTATATTTTGTTTGTTGCTTTTGTGGGATTTTCTTTTAAACTAGGCTTCTTAAATGAAGAGCAGCAATATTTAAGCTTCTGTGTAAATAAGCAGAGAACCCTGGCTTCATCTTTACTAATCTGTTTAACCTTCATCAGCCCAAATATTTACTCTAGGCATTGAATATCCAGGCAGTGTAATTCTGATGCTAAAATTCATGCCCTGAGAATGCTGTAGATTGACTAATCCTGCAGAATTCCCAAAATCCCTGTCTGTATAAATAAACTTCCTATATGAAGGATTATAACTAAATGCCGTGAATTCAGATCAGCAAAGCAGAAGTACAGCAGTTGGCCCATTTCTTCTGCTGCTTACTAATGCATTTTTATAAGGTTATTCATCTTAGTCTAAATAGATGTGTAAAGAAAACTGCAAATACTGAAGCACGATGCTGTCATATACTGCATGAAGAAATTTAACCCTCTACCTTTTATCAGTTTTCAAATCACCATCAGCTTGATTTACCCAGACTTGAAATTGTCAATCCTTTTGAGTACGGCATTTCTGGTGAATCTGTGTTTTGTAGGTCTTTGACCTCTTCCTGCAACTGGGCAATGTAAAGAGTTCATTAAACAGTATCAGAAACACAAAATTTGTAGTTCAGTTGCTGAAGCTGTCCCCACCCCTCCACAGGCACATTCCCCCAGCTGCAGAGCAGAGCCTACAGCATCTGGATTTATCAGCAACAAAGCTGACATCTCAAGACTGGTGTGCCGTGTCCATTGCAGGCAATACTTATAAGACCCCTGTGCAAACTTGTTGGTACAGGCATGGTGCAAGCAACCTTCTGAGCAGCTAGACTTCTGTCCTGTTACTGTATTAATTACCTGCCCTTGTGAGAGCAAAGTGCAGACTTATTTGGGATCCTTATCTTGGAGAAGTTCTGTTAGTATCCCATCGCGTTGCCCTGTCTGTTACTGGACAGTGTTCCAGGGATGGGAAGGCTGTAAACACCCAGCAGACAGGAGTTAATTTGGCTATTTTAAATGGAACAACTAAAAACAATGAGATCAAGCTGCAGAAGTAAAGTAAAAATTGTTTGTGGAGGACTTCACAACAGCATTGGTCATTGGGTTAATGAGAAGCTAATGCATTCTGTCTGAGAATTTTCAGAGTAGATTTGCAAAAATTAAATAACAGGAGAGCCAGCAGGATGGAATTGTTCCCTATTGACAGGGAAGGGTCCCAGCCAATTTTACTGTTTTTTGCTTACGAGATTCTGTGTAACAGTTGAAAACTAGAAGGAAGAAATTGCTCAGCTGCTTCAATATCAGGAAGAGGTCTAGCCTGGAACCTGTGCTGGTCATGGCCACTTGGTCCTAACAGATAATTCTCTTTGCTGGAAAAGGACCAGTAGGGGAAGAATTGTACCTCACTTTACTTGCCAACAGGCTCCATAGGAAAATTCCTTCTCTGTCCCATACTGGGTTAGTCAGAATTTAACAGTATATCTGGGTAAGAATCACTGCAGTTAGGCTGCTAATCTCATTTCTGTCCTCAGATAAGATTGTTATCAGAGTAATTGTCTGTTTGCTCCCCCTTCCGAGTCTAATCAGAGTGGATTTTGCCAGTACCTCCTGGGGCAGAGGAACTTGGATGTTGATTGCCCTCAAAAGAAAGAGAAAATCCTCAGTGTATATTTAATGTAAACTTCAGTTTTGTTAGATGTTCGCAGGAAAATCATCTGGAAATAACTTGCTCAGACGTGTCTTGTGCTTTTCACAGCAGTATATTTGTTCTGGTTTAAAGTCTAAGTTTAGTCAGGCAAGTTCATGTAGTGCATGCTGTGGTGAGTCTTTCAAAGGACAATGCTGTGCACCAGGAAAACTGATATTTTCTCAAGCCCTGGGACAGAGCAAGTTCATGTCTGCAGAGAATGCATACTCTTAGGTACTCCAGCCAGCAAATAAATCTGAACAATTAGTGCTTTTTGCCTTATTTCAAAGCAAATTGCAGGAGTGGGTGGATTTTGCTGATGGGTATAAAGGAGACCCAAAGATATTAACTTTTCTTATATCCTTCAAGTTGAGACTAGAACTTGTCTCTTGATGTGCTTTCCTGAGGAAATATACTGTTTGGTCTCTTTGCAGAAGTAAGCAAACCGCAGGTAATGCAGCACTCCAGTGAGATACAGAAGTTATGTGTGTTCTGTTATATGGGTGAGAAAACTGAGACACAGATGTACCACAGGCTGCTATGGGAGTTGCCAAAGCAGGGTTGTGTAGGTAAGGTCTGTGCCAGAGCCAGCATTGCTAGTGAGTGCTCCTGATTTCTGCTCTGGGTTACCATCGCCCAGCTCCAGTCACCAGCACCGTATGAAAAACAAGACGTGGTCCTGCCCTTAGTGGTGCTGCTGCTGTAGAGATGCTGTCTGGCTCGATCAGACTTGTATCCCTGGATAGTTTGAGGAATCTCTAGAGCTTTCGAGTGTGATACCTAAAGCAAGCTCAAAGGGCAAGGGCATACTACTGGAGAGAGTGCTCAGAGCTGCTGAACTTGCACAGCTTGTGTGTGAGAACCGCAGAGGCTGTCTGATTCAATCAGGCTTAAAAGATGTTGAATGAAGCAGGTCCTTTCAGGCACATGCAAAAGACATCTTGGGGACCTTGAATTTGGTATGGCCACAGCTGTTTCTAGCCTAATGTGTGCTTGGTGTGCTTAGTGTAGATATTCTCTTAAACTTTCATTGCATAGTTTGCTGCTTCCTGCTCCATTGGACTTCAAATCACTAACAATAGTGGTAGTTTCATGGCTATAGTGTCCCTTTTAGCAGGAACTGTAACCACTTTCCATTTGCTGGATGACTTAACTGATGTTGCTCTCTTTTTCACAAAGAGAGAAACAGACTTGCAGAGAGAGGGGAAGAGAAACAGAAAGAGATGGAAAAGCTGTTTTCGTTTGCCTATATTGCACTGAAGGGATGCCAGAGACAGTGTTTAGAAAAGTGCTTCTGGAACTGGAAGTAATATGATGACATCAGGACAACCAGCAAAGAGAGCCTCAGAAATGTAGGATGGTGTGGCCATCCTACTGCCTCCAGAACTCGAGTTTGCATCTCCACACAGAGCTGCAATATCGCCTTACGCGGGCTTAGCTGTGGTGTATTTGATTTGGCCCTGCTGCACATGCCACAGATGTCAGTGTCCAGCAGCAGAGTTTGTGGTCTTGAAGGCCCCTTTGTATGGTTTGTGGCCTTTTTTTTTACCCCTTTTCCATTACATGTGTTGCTTCTTAAGGTTCTTGTTGTGGTTATGTTTTGTTTTTCCACTTGAAGTGTATTTTTGGCACCCCTTGGTCCTTTAATGGGCTCTCATGTTAACAGACACCGCAGCCATTAAATGTGCTTTGTTATCTGGATTTCTTTGTGAACCATTCGTATTCCACGATCTTGTCTCCAGCTGAGGAGAGTGTTGTAATTTACTCAGCTACTTCTGCTGGCATAGCACTTCGGAGCCATCCCTGATTGGATGCATCGCTCCCCGTGCTGCGGAGTGGAGGGTGAAGTTGTACATTAAGGAGCTGTTGGCTGATTTATGAAAAGCACGCTTTTGGAGGCGGGGAGCAGATTCCTCTGGAGGGGCTGGGGAGCTGTATTTCCTGCCTGCTCCCTTTCTCCAGTGTTAGCCCTGTGCAGTGCCCACAGTGCAGGGTATAACCCCGTGTCTGCTCCCTTACCTCCCTCAGCCCATGGCTCCATCTGCCCTGTTTAATGCTGCCCTCCCATCTGACACCCACAGCACTGCTTATTCAGTCCACAGCAAGGATTTTTTAGAAGCCATAACTCTACATCTCTGTCTAGTAGCCCCTTCATACTGAACCTTGGACTGACCCACCAGTTTGCAGAGTGGTGAGTCACAGTCACTCTTTAGCAAAGTTACAAGGCTGGTCTTTGAATCCTTGAAGGTACCCATCCCTGTCTAATCTGGGCATTCCCTGGTGAGCGGGCTCTACCTTGAAAATTTATGGAAGTACTTCATTAAACCAAACACTAGCAAAATAAGTGTAGCAAGAGCCTATCTCAAGTTATTACTATGGCTTCTGTCAACTACCATAAAAAGCTTTTCTAGACTCTATTAACAAGGGAACACAAGAGATGTCACTGAGCTGTCAGGCCCAGACTGACAGCCTGGCCTTGCCATGCTCAGGAGTACATGACATGACTGAGGAGTTCATGCATTGGAGTTGATCTGAGGACAAATCTCTCCCTTGACGCCTCCAACTGCTATGCTGCCTTTCAGTAGCAGTTGGAGATGTGGAGATAGTTGAGAATTCACCATAAACTAGTTCTACTCAGCTATAAGAATAGCCATGCATAGTGTGAACAGGGGTAACAAGTCTTGCCAAGCAATAGTTTTAGGAGAGATTACATAGAGAGATTTATTGTTGAGGCCAACAACAAATCCATGTGTGAAGGATCGTATCAAAGAGCAGGAAATAAAAGAATAAGAAGAAATATTTTACTTGTAACCTCTCAGATGTGTTGCAAGGAGATTTGTCTCATTTTTTACGGGTCTTCCATTATCTATGATGATCTTTATTTGGTTGGATTAATCTACAGAGGATCTGTGCAAACTATGGACAAACTTTACATACATAATGCACCATTTCAGTTAGGATGGCTCCAGCTTGGAACTTGATAGATGAAATACAGCTGATTTCAGCGAGAGCTGAGGAAGGCACTATCCTCCTTTTGAAAGAGAACTTCAGCAGAAATTATTTTGTGTAGATGGGCACTTGAGTCCTACAAGACACTTCCATCACAGAAGTTGCTTCTTACCAATAAGGCATAAAGGTCAGGAGAAAGGAAATAAGTTAACTAATTACAGGGAGGCATCAACAGCACATGGGAAAACAGAGAAAAGAAAACGGTTCAGGTGATCTGAGGAGTCAGGATTCATTTGAAGTGAAGCCAAATGTAAACTTTCTGGTTACAATGTGTTGTGGTCTTTCCAGGGCAGAGTTTCTAGCCTTGCTTCCTATTAAGCACATCATGTGAATATTTAAGGCTGGCTTGTGCCTTCGGGTGTTTCTCAAAAGACAGATGCTAAAGAACTCCCCTTCCTTCTGTTGAATACTAGAAAGGGGCCCAGTTTATCTTGTTTTCCCAGATTTATTTCTCTTCCATTGCTTGCAGTGGTTTAGGTCTGTTAGTAGTATCACACCAGTGGTGAATCACAGCATTGGAAATATTTTAAGTCCCACAGTTCACAGTTTGTTCCTAGTGAATGTCCTGTCCACTTGAGCTCTGTTCCAAGAGAATTGTGACAGAGAAAGTTTAGATGGAGGCCCATCTTCCCATCGTATCCTTTTGCAGATGGGATCATGATTGCTGCCATTACAGTTAGTGCTGAGGTCTCCATAGGTCAAACAGCATATCCAGAAGTTTCAAATGAAGCTCTGGCTTCCCAGCAGTAGGAGTGCCAGTAAAATGTGGCTGTGGGTCCTTGGACACAACATCTAGGAGAATTCTTCAGTAGTAGGGAGGAAGGGAGAGCACTGATGCTCTGCCAGACTTCTGAATTAGAAATGCTGGACTAGAATTTCCCTGAGAACCTTTCGGCAAGGATCCTGATTCCTCCAGTAATTTTTGTGCTCTGTCTTCAGCTCTTGCTGCCTTTGAGATTTGTACCTGAACAAAGACTTTGGTCATCCCATTCAGTAATAAAAATTGGCAGCTAGGTTCCTGATGGCTTTTTGCTTCATATTTGCTGCTGCTTCCCATCATCAACAGCAGTAAAGTGGCATGGGGTGAAAATCAGTACTAATTTGGGAGTTAGATTGCCTGTGTAATAAGCTTCTCTGTTATTCTTTGGCAGGAACAGCAGCTAATATAAATTTTTTGCTGTCACTTCTGCATGGGCCATGTACCAGCATCAAAGTTA
The DNA here is from genome assembly GCF_000691975.1 of Corvus brachyrhynchos. Classification (NCBI taxonomy): domain Eukaryota; kingdom Metazoa; phylum Chordata; class Aves; order Passeriformes; family Corvidae; genus Corvus; species Corvus brachyrhynchos. The sequence goes on from NW_008239553.1 coordinate 5,403,774, forward strand.
ATCTCTCAAAATTATGTTCCATTATAAATCTCTCTTCACAGATGAAGTGGGTGCAATTAGGCAGAGAGGTCCAGAACCATTACCAAAGAAAAAAAAGTCTGAAGGACAAAAGCAGTCTGCCTGTGCATCACAAAATTGTGTTACATCTTGCTAGTGATGTCCAGAAAACAGAAGCTTCTTGGCCACAGTGTTCTTGGGGCTTGTTTGGCAGAGAAGATATGGTCTGTGTGGACCAGAACTGAGTTCCACCTTTGTAAGTACAAGGTGTAGGATCTTAAAAGGAATTTGAAGCAATTTGTGTCAGTTGTCCCTTATTTTTTTTCTTCCAATAACACACAGAATGTTTAATGTCACTGTTCCTGCCTGAGCTCTGGGAAATCAGAAAAGATCATCAAGACCTTCGTAATAGGCTGAAAAAATCCCCAGCATATTTAATTAGCTATTATTCTTTTGATGTTTTTGGGGCTTTTTTTTTTATCAGGTTACTCTTGGGTAACCCTCTGTATACAGAACAACTTCCCTGCTTTCATGAATGTCAAAGACCCTCAAGGTTTAAATGTACCAGTGTGGTTAAATTACTTTCATTTTTAAGTTTCATTTGAGTTTAAATTCTTTTTGGCTAGGGAAAATGAAAATACCCCTCTGCTGTAACATTCTGACAACTCTGGGCAGGACTGTAAAATGATTGACTTCTTACACTCAATTTAGAACCCCAGCTTAAAACTGATGCCTGCTTAATGCTTCTTCTTGCCCCTTTTTATAAGGGGATGATGACAAGTGACTTAGTTCCTGGGGGTGAGGTTTGGTTTTTCATTTTCAGGAGGGTTTTTTTGTTTGTTTCTTTGTTTGTTTGGGTTTTTTTGAGTAGTTTTTTTGTGCTTTTGTTTGTTTGTTTGTTTTGTTTTGTTTTGTTTTTCCTTTCTGGAATAAACCTTAATTATATTAAATTAAGGTGCATTTCTACTCTTAGGGAACCCAAGCTGTCTTTTCATTCTTGATGTTTTCTTCGGACTGCTGAGCAAATGCTATCAAGTTTACATTGAAAATGACACTGGCTATGCAGAAAACTGAGAAGTTTATTCCAATGTACAGCAGGGAAAGTGCCCTATTAAAAGTCCCATATGTGTGTGGCTGCATATATTATCTACCTGTTTCTAAGCATAAAGCTTTAGAGACATTGCAGATCCAGTCTAAAGTCATTCAACTTCACTCAGACTTTTTAAATCAAAGACAATGGTAATATTTTGCTTTACATTCTGTTCACTGCAAATATTCTGAAAGGTTTTACTTTCAGCAGTATTTAGTACTTCAGTTTGAATTTGATAGAATTAATTTCAGAAAAACTACAAAAAGTGTGTCTCTGCTTACATGACAGTCAAACATGAGTTACAATACTAGGACAAGGATGAGGTAGACATGAGAAGCTGCATCCAGTTTTTATCATAAAAACTCAAAACAGTAATCTGGTTTCCCAGAGAAAGCACCTTTATTTTATTCATATCTGGCCTGTTGAGCAAAGGTTGGAAATAAATCTATAAATGAGAACAGCTTGCACATGAAGTACTTACTATTCTGCACATCAATCATTCGTCATCCTGTTAAATTCAAGTGCACTAAAGGTCTACTTGGCATGCCCTTGGCTCTGTTCTATGCTCTTCCATGGTAAGAGGATATGTGTGTCCTCTTCTAGCTCACATAACCTTCAGTGGGCTCGAGTCTCCTTCAGGCCGCTGTGTTCTCTGAACTGGGCGAGCAATCATCGCTGATCCTTCTTGAGAACCCAGTGCCTGCTCACTCCAAAGAAGCCTCATTGACTCCTCTTGCTGTGTTTTGCCAAGTACTGGGGGCAGCTTGCAGTGTGTGATTGCAGCCTGCATGTGTTGTTCTTCTCCTTTTTCCCTATGAGTTTTCTCAAAATGTTTTCTCCAAGCATATTATAATGTCTAAGGAAGGGGTGAAAGTTCTTTATATATTAGAGTAAAATTGGGTTGAAGTTCTTTTTATATTTGAGTAAAACAGGGCTGAGGTCACCACACAGTTCTTAGTGTTGTCAATTATGACTTACTGCATTTTTTGTCAGCTACACGTGAGAAAAGTGTCGGGAAACTAACTCAG
>NW_008239553.1:5405949-5414620 GCF_000691975.1 Corvus brachyrhynchos
TAGGGAAACTAACTGAGGTTTTTGTAGTTGATAGAATTTCCAACTGAACCAAAGAGTAAAAAGCCCACTAACAATGCACTGACGTCAGACTGCCTTGATGTGACTGAGAGAGTTTTTGTCTGCGAAGACAAATGCTGGAATAAATCACTAACTGGGTTTTAACAACTGTGGTGGTTTTGGCCTGGTTTCTGAACCTGGAGATAGACAAAGAATTGTAACACAGCATCTCATTTTCAGGCTGTTTTGACCAAGCCGCAACAGGGTCCTATATGTGCTAGAGTCTATCAAGACACAAGTCTTGACAAGCTCCAAAAAAATTAATTACAGTTGATAGCTGATGCTGGAATATGGGCTGCATCAATCACAGGAATGGTTTCCTCCTGCTGCCATACCAGAACAACTTCAGGCTGATGTTTGGGGTGGCAGAGAGAGTCCAGCTGCCTTCCACACCAGACAGCTTGAGTGGTGAATAGCTTTCGTACGCAGAATCCATCGTCTCTCATGAGGGATGTGACTGTGAAATAGCTGACTTCTGAAAACAAACTTTCTGCAGATACTTTTTTCCACCCACAACAAAGGTCTTGTTTGGGAATGCTTTTTGGCTGCAGTCTTTGCAACCCCCCTGGGAAAGGCACTGTGCATTTGACTTGCGCTCACCAAAGGAAAAAGTGAAAGTAACACAGCTGTAGTGATTTACTACGAAGTTTTGAGGCTAATTGCCTCATATGGTTAATTAATAACTGACACATTCTGTCCCTCAAAGAGCTTGGAGAACTTCCATCTGGACCCCTAGTGATTACAGCCTGGAAGCCATCCCTGTAATTAAGGAGCAGGCTATAGGAGGCCTGTTCCCATTATGGGCAATTATTGCGCTTGCTACTTTTCCCCTCCTTTCTTACAAAAGGACTGAGAAAATAGGGCTCAAAGACTAATCTGACATAAAACCCTGACTAAAGAGGTGCTTTGTGCTACCCCATGGTAGAATGATGGGTTATGTTTTGGTGCCAGAACTCTTTTTTTCAACAGGCTGTCAGGGGACAGGTTCTCCAAAGAGCAAAATGTATCTTACACCAAATTGAAGGACTTCTCGGTCAATATTAACTGCCAGTGCAAGAAGAGGATTTTTGCAAAGAACCAGGCAGCTGAGTATTTCTACCGTTCCTTCTCTGTCTCTCCCTCCCAACTTTAGACTTCCACTAGGTTTGACAGCTGCTCATCTGCAAAGACTCTGGCTAGCTCAGGAGCCCTCGGAGTAGAGGATGCTGTGTCTTTAAGCCTTCCATACAGTGCTGAAATGTTATGACAGAGCATCTCACAGGGGGATGCGGTTTCCATGGCAACCTCACACTGTAAGATAAGCAAACTGGATTATTTTTTTTCCTGAGAGGTTCAAGAGCAAGGAAGGAATGAGGCGATCTGTCAGCAGGCAAGACTTGAAAAGAGGAAACCATGTCCATTAATCCTGTAGCCCTGGCTGCTTTGTGTTTTAATTAGAGAATGTTATTATGGCAGAAAGCATGGGCGCCTCACCCTGTTATGGGTTTTTGAGGACTTTTTTGTTTGTTTCTCTTTTTATATATCCAATTAATAAAAAACAAAAAAAAAACAAAAAAAAAAAAGGGGGGGGGGGCGGGTGGAAGGAGGAGGAAAAGAAGCTTTACGAAGGCATAAAATGAAGGTCTTAAATAAAGAGCCTCAGGATCCCTGTTCCAGAACTTGTGTCCCAAGCCAGAGATAGGAGGTAGTGGGAATGAATCTGCCATTCTCAAATTGAGAGTATGTCTTAAATTCATTTTTTTTCTGTCTTGCCGCTATGTTTAGCAAAAATGGAAACCATCCCCCCACCCTTGCATCCTGCACATGTAACCATGAGAGAGTGGAGTAAAGCAGGGGAGTTGTTGTCCTCTACAGTCTGCCCAGAGGCATTATGCATGAGCCTTTATTACAGAGCTATACTGCCTTCCCCTGCCTTGGTTTTGGGGTAGTTGATAACTTTGGGATCACTAGTTACCCTTACACGAGAAATCCTCCACTTCCCAAATGCCACCACTGGTGAGAATGCAGGACACTGTACGTGCTAAGAGATGTAAGGACAAGGAGGGGCAAGGCTTCAGCCCATTGTGAGAAGGCAAGCTCCCACACAAGCTGCAATGGCATCTTAGCAATCAAAAAATATCTTGGTAGCAGCTAGTGCACCAGCTGGATAGGAAACTGTGCTGGTCTTGTAAATGCGCTGTGCGTAGGAGTTTATTATGGAAAATATTTTGACAACCTTTATTATTTTAAAGCACTTGTATGTGTCACCAGAAAATTAGAGTTAAAGTAAATGTTAACCCAACAGCCATCTTGTCTGCATAGTTTCCATGTCCATCCTTTATAGAGTACTCCCTGCTCCTTTGCAGGGAATTAAAGCCCACTATAAATCTTCATGTGGAATGAAAGGAAAGTTATTCCAATCCTTTGAGAAAGCAATATACCAAAAGCATTCATTTCTACTTTCCTATAAGCAGCAGTATCCCAGGCTACTTTTCCTGGTGCTTACAAGGAATTCTTGTAAATGTAGCTCTCCCTCCTCTCCTGTCAATGTCTTCTTCAATGCCCTTGTAGAGTTCAGCAAAACAAGGTGCAGAATGAAGAGGGCCAAACATGTTGCCTCAGAACCACTGTTCTGGATTTGAGTACCTCCTACCCAAAATAGTTTTCTCCTATGGGTACAATCCATGTATGTGTAGCAGGAAGAGTTGTTAGCAAAGTTTGAAATCATAGGCCAAACAAATGTTATACCTTGTGTGGGAATTTAGGGCTAGGGCAGAATGATACTTAGACCCTTGTTGAATGAGCCATCAAATGCTCTAATTGACAATAAGCAGGGTTACAGGCAGCTTAATTTCTTTGGAGACTGCTCCCTCTATTCCTTTCTTCTGGCTGCATGGGCAAATTCAACTCTTTGGTAGTTGATATCAGCTTTATTTGATGTTTTGAGCTAAGCTGCCCAGAGATGACTTTTTGGTTGTATCAATAAAGAAACTGCTTTTGACAGCTTAGATCAGTTGTAGTTACTGCCAGCCAGCACCAACTGGACATGTGGCAGGCTGGGTTTGTGATCCTGGTGGCTGGGGCAGAGTTGGCCAGAACAGGTTTCTCTGCCCCTCACACCTCCTCTCAGGACCTGCTGTGCCTGCCTGTGCCCTACCAGGAGAACCCCTCACACATCTGCTGCCTAATGGGGGCTTCTCAATTCACGCCAGTCTGCGGTCTTCATAATTGGCCTTGGACTGAGTGTTGTTGAACCCTTGAACACTGTTGTCCCTTGTGGCACTGCCAGATCTGAACCACTGCCAAACAAAATTCTTCCACCTGCTCCTTGGCTCTAAGCATCTAATCACCCAAGCCCAGCAGAGTTTTGTTTAGAGAACAGAAATAATTGTGGTGCTGCACTGGTTCCCAGCAGAGCTGGCGGTGTCCATGTCAGCCGGTGAAATGGGGAATGAAGGAGTAGCTGGATGCCTCGTTTGGCATGTTTCTCATGGGAATCTTTCTAGGGCTTTCATAGGACTCTCCTGGGTCAAAATGAGTGCCCCTGAGTTTATGGTGGAAGGGAGCAGCTGGAGAATATTAGGCTCTGCTCCAAGTATGATTTTGAGCAGCCCAGTGCCTCACAGCTAAAGCTAGATGTTTTAACCAATTATTTGCTGACTCATCACTTCTCCTGGTTTCTTTCCCACACCATTTCTAACACCCCGCCCCTCTTCCTGGAGATAATGCATTTCTTGTGCATCTGAGTAGTTCACTCTTGGGTAATTCTTCTAGCTAGTGCTGTTTCACACTAATTTCTTTTCCCAGTTTTGCACAGCACCCAGGAGGTACCCAGGAGCTGGACTTCTGATGATCCAGATGTATCCCTTCCAACTCAGTATTTTCTATGATTCTGTAGTATATAGATTTCTGACCATGATCGAAATACAAAACCTTTTAAATCAACTAATCTCATCCATCCAAAGTTCTTCTTCCCTCACCTGCTTGCCAGCCAAAATTCCTTAAACAAACCCTTTAGGAAAAATGCAGATCCTTAGGTTCTTAAGCCCTTACCTCCTGCTGGTGGTCCTGAATTGTCTGTGTATCTGCACATGCTAAGGAGCATAGTGCTGTTTTAGAGTCTATCATAGCTGACTTGGGAGGAATTTTGCTTACTACTATTTGCATGCCATCTTAGCCTGGAAGTAATTTAGACTTAAAAATGCAGAATTGTTCTGCTCCTAATAAAGAACTGTCTCCAAGAAGCTCACTAGTGGGGCTGCTGGCAGGTGCTACCCTGGGTACACAGAGACCAAGCACGTGGAGCTTGGTTGCAAGAGTGGGAGTGCAGGGATTTCTGGGCAGCCCCAGAGACCTCTGAGCTCTGTTCAGATGCTCTCTGTACTGTCTACAGCTTCCCTGGCTCGTAGAAGCATCGCAAAGAGAGAACACATGTAAGATACTGTAATCCTGGAGTAGTAAGGGAGTGCACAGTCTTGAAGCAAAATTTTCTTTCGTATATTTTGTATTTGATTTCAACACATGCCATACTGGTGCATCCTATTTATATTCAGGTCTGTTTTAGACATCCAGCATAATTCAAGAGCACTGTAGCTCTGAATGCATGCAATAAAAATATTTTCATACTCTTTTCTACAAAATAATCCTTGGGTCTGCAGTTTGCCAGTTTGTGGTGGTTTCAAGGCTTTTCCTAGAGTACAGAATTTTTTGAAAAAGGAAAAATGTCTGGGAGCTGTATTTATGTTCTACGAGTCCTAATAATAAAAGAACATTAATTTCTTTTAAACTTCTCCAAGCAATTTCCCCAAAAACTTCCCTGTCCAAAATAGTTTGTTGAAGCATGTGTGAATGTACCTCTGCTCTTTAACAACATACTGATGAAATATTTTGGTGCTAGGACAAGTCAGAACCACAAATTAAATTAGATGAAAAAACTAGGCTGATATGTTTCATGACATAAATGAAAGATGTTTTGGAAAAAACAGAGGGGCAGTATTCCTTCTGGAAAAGGTCTCAGCATGAAAACATGAACAGCAAATGAGTTTATTATTGAAGACCTGTACATCAAAGCTGACTTGACTGAGAAACTTTTTGGCCTAACCTTCAGTTGTTGTCTTTGCTATTATTAAATGTCACGCATTGGTCAGCAGCTAAGAGACCAGGATCTTTTTCCCATCTAGAGTTTTTAAAATCTGATATAAATGGTCTTGGTTTCAAAACCACCTTGCTCTTTGCATTAAGCCTGTATGACTTAAGTGAGCCCCAGACCCCAGGCTGGCCTCTGTCTGGGGTGACTTTCACTCTTACAGGGTGATGGTGCAAAGCCACAGAAAGTGGGGAGGCACCAGCTGGAGTAGAGAATGACCTCAGGGTCTTTGGATTGTAGGTTAGAGAAAAAGAAATACAGCATTTGTCTAAGACAAATATTTTCTTTTGACTATTCCAGTTGATGACATTTGTAGGGGGAAAAGGCTTTCTTCAGAGAGCAGAGACCAAGCATATGTCTCTATTGGCTTCTAACTTACATCAGACTGTGGAAGTCTTTGAAACAAGTTAATTTTCTGAAATTAAAAATAATTAAATAAAACCAGGAACTGATTGTGATTTCCCTGCTGCTGAAGCCTGTCTACAACGAAGACAGAGTTTTTAGTTTTAGAAAAATTCTGAGGCCTTTTTATCTCAAAAACTGTTCAAGTTGAATTTCTATGTCTTTGGGAGGTGGAGTGAGGAAGGGAGCCTGCCCAGTCTCATGCACATTCATTGATTACAGTGCTGTGGTGCTCAGCTCTTCCCAGACGTCTAAAATCACTGTAAGTAATTGGGTTAAAGTCAGCATTTATCATACTTAGTTAGCCTAGATCTAATCGTTCTTTCCAGAATTGTTTGCTGAATCGCTTGGCATGTCTAACCTTATCGGCCCCGTTAACTTCTTATCCCCATTTGACAAATCTAATCTCTGTCTTTACTTCTGCAAGGAGGGAGACAGGAATCCTTAGAGGCTCCTGTGGCTTGCTGTGCAGCCAGCCAACAGGCATCCCAGAAACTATTGGGAAGATGCTTGCAGCTGCTGGAGAAGATTTAAAAGGGTTTAAGGTTTTAATGGGCATGGAAAGTAGGGTTTTTTGTCAAGACGGTTTACTCATTTACTCGTTTTTATCTGTTTTAAAAACAGAATTAGAGAGTCTGTTAAAGTTAACAGATGTCAGCAGTCAGAGATTGCTACATGGAGCCTAGGGCAAAGGGTATAGATGGTGCTTTGTGCGTTTCACAACCCACGCCATTGTGTCTTGCTTGAGACACTTTTTTCTAAGCTTACAAAATCACTCTTGGCTCTAGTTATTTTCTGAGAGTATGACTGAACCACTTTACAGGAAAATGCTTACAGTGTTGTGCCTGAGTTGCACACTGGGGACCTGAGATTTCCCTCCCTCATAAAGCAGAAGTGACACCACCAAAGCAAGCGGAGCCACAGGGTTGTGAAAGTTGGCATGCAGAAAATCCAGCCTGTATTCTGTATTGTATGTTCATTGCTGGCTATTTTTGCTATGAGAAATTTTTGTGAAAAGGAGGGCAGGGAGGAGATAGGAATATGCATGGCCAGAAAGACATTCTTTGAGGTTTTTAAGGAGTTTGCAAGCACATGCTGAAGAGTTAATGCCTGCCACAACTGGGAGAGGAAGTTGGATGTCCTCCTCCCCTGTGTGTTTATGTGCATAGTTTTACATAATTCATGCTCTGATGCACAATGCTGTCATTTGCCACCCTGACTTCTGGTGTGCTTGGCTCAGCTCAGTGAGTTGGAGGATGTTGCTACCCTCAGATGGAAAGAAGGCTCATCTCCTGCACACACTCAGTTCAAGGCACCTTTAGAGGGCAGCTGTCCTTGCATTGGGCATGATGGTCAATAAGTGCTTGATTTGCTACACTGCCACTTGGGACTCTAACATTTTGTGTGCTTCAGCCTGCTCAGAAAGGTGAGGGCTTAATTACTGGTTCGGTTTTTCAAAAGGGATGTTTGCCCGGATGTGAGCATTTCCCCCGCGATCTCTCGTTCACAATGGAGCTCTGCGTCAGAGCTGGGGCTGGAGGCCCCAGGGATGGAGCCCGGCCAGCGGCGCTCGGCCCTTCCCTCCGCCGCCTCCCTGCGTGACTCGGCACCCAGAGACTCGCGTGTGCTGGCTGTCCAGAGTGCGTGAACCCAGCTCTAAACCTGGAACCACAGGCTGAATGTAGCCTTAAATTCAGCTCTGCTCTGGGCTGGTGACTCTGCTGACAGCTGCCCTGCCTCAGGCGGCTGTGGCTGGGCTCAGGCAGCAGCACTGGTATTTCCCCTGCAGACATATCGGTGGGGCAGAGGCCCAGGAGTCTCTTCTTTTGCTGCCTTGAGGAGGGGAGAAGTAGGGAATACAGTATGTACCTGCTCGACTACTGCCTATCGCCCCTTTGACCGCCCCTGTGGAGCATGCCAGGGCTGGGCTATGTCTCTTTCACTTTTAAATGGACAGTCTCAGACTGGCGCGATGTCACACTGGTGTGACTGCCCCGAGGCTCCAAAGGGCATACTCCTCTTCTAGAAGATGTTGATGGAGATAACAGCCACCCTCCCCAGCCTCTCTAAAGTGCTTGGCAGCATCCATGGTGCTTGTGCCAGGAGAGGAGGCATCAAACTCAGTTCTGCCTAAGCTGGCTAGGGTGAAGTGGCATAAAGCTACAGGAAGGGCTGGGCAGTCTTTCAAATTCAGAGGCAACATATGGAATGAAAGAGAGGAGAAAAAGGAGGAATTGTCCATGGAGTAAATCCATTGTTTTGTGAGAGAGTGAAAACTTCAGGCTTTCCAGTGAACTTCATTCAGACCTATGTGTCTCTCCTTTCTTTGATCTGGGCTCTCCTTTACACAAGGTATCTGAACAAAGGCCAAAGGGTGATAGAAATCTCCTTGCATTGCAGGATACTTTCTTTTTAGTTACTCTGCTATCCCTTTCTGCTCTCCATGAAATAAAGCCATTAGATGTTTTGCCGTAGAAACGGAGGAATTTAAATATGTGGGGCTTACAGCCATGGGGATTTAGCATTGCTGTTAGCTACACCTGAATGATTCCCAGAGGATGGGAAAAATCGCCTGCGAAAAGAAACTTTGTGTTCAGGGGCAACAGGAGGTTGTTTGCATTCTGACAGCACCATACTGACGGATGTCTGTAGCTGTGGTCTGGGCATCCAAAAATTATATCCATAAAGGGTTGATCTGACTGTTAGAACCAAGGAAGCTTTGGAGAAAATTGCAGCAATGTGGTCAGCTGCACACATGAATGGATCTCAGCTTCCTCCAGCTCCCTTCAGTGGGGATTGAGGCAGGTTTCCTTTCAGTAATGTTGAGAGCACTTCCCTCGGGGTAGATTCCCCCTGCATTCATTCTGGTTGCACATTATTACAGGTTTAACAGCTCGGAGAAAAAACCCTGGTCTGTTTATCCCTATCTACCCTATCAGGTGAAGCCTTTAGCTCATTCTCATGGCCAAGAAGCGTGAAGTTCGCTTTTGCAGCATGGCTTGGCACCAGTGTGGCCCACAAAGTGGAGCAAGCCACTGCAATTGCTGGCTGCCACGGGGGCCGAGCCGGCCGGGGGGGGGCGGTCCG
>NW_008239553.1:5414773-5423368 GCF_000691975.1 Corvus brachyrhynchos
CTGCCACGGGGTCCGAGCCGGCAGGTGGGCGTCGATCCGGTGTGAGGCCGCACTTCAGCACGGCACAGGTTTGCCACATCAAAGTCACCGCCTTGTCTAAGTCGGAACAAAGTTTCTTTCCATGCACCTAATCCCATCCCCATAAATTAGGATACATTTGCAACTAAATCTACCAAGTGTGGAGTGCCTCGTGGCAGCCCTGCAGACGGTTTCCTGTCTCTGCTTTTGTAGCAATCACATGAAAACCAGCACCTGCTTACCAAGCAAGAATCAGAATGCTTCGAGCTCGGCTGGCTCCTCGTAAGCTGTGCTTGGTTAGCTCCAAATATTCTTTGAAAACGATCTTCTTCAAAGGTGCTTTTCAGGTAGAGACATTTGAAAACCAGGAGAGATTACCATGGGGTGTTTTTTTCCTCTCTCATTTTGAGAGGAGGTTTGAATTCAAAATGTTTTGACCAGCTTTGTTTTCATAAAAGAGTCACCAAATGTAGCCATGTTCTCTTTAGTATAAGAAAGGTAAAAAGGATGCAGTGCTTTGACAGTTATCCATCTGCTGATTGCCACGTGTACCAAGTGTCAGGATGAGATTGATGGCCTCGGAAAATAAATCCTCTGAGGCAGGAAAAGTACCTTCCTTTGCTTTTTTACTGTGCTAAGTGTGTGTATTGACTGTGCTGAGCCAGTGCTGAATAATAATGAGTGACTACAGCTAGTGTCTAAGCTGGGGAAAGCCAGGCCTCCAGCCAGCCTGGGGGTAGGAGCTCTGCTGGATATTCAGTTCAGCTTGAGCCAGCGATACAAGTTTTTCCTAAATGCCTTAGTCTTTTCTTCCCAATTATTTTGAGGTCTAGGAAGATACACTCTTTTCTGTGGAATTTCTACGAAGTCAAAATGTTAAAATCTAAAACATGTAAGATGAGAGTTTTAATGTTTTGAGCATGTTTGTTTGTTTGAATCTGAGAAGAACTTTTGGCTACAAAATATCAGTTAGGCTTGTGATTGGGAAAAAAAGGTCGTCACTAAAACAAGCAAATAGCCTCTCCTCCTTCCAACTTGCTTTGTTTTGAAGCGGGCGGAGTGTGACACGATTTTGAGTCTGTTCAACATCTGAAAATCAGAAAGTGAAGATTTCTTGGAAAGCCTTCTTCTCTGTCTACTTAGGTCTCTGTTTTTCCTAGCCCGCACAAGTCCTGCTGTTGTGCCTGTGTCAGACAACAGTGCTCATCTGGTCCATCTCCGGGTGCCCAGTGAATTTACATCCTTTCATGGATGGGGAGATGACTAGGGTAAGGAAGTTCTAATTCCACCTCTCAGATCTCATTTTAGACATCCTTGAAAATGGGTCTCTGGCAGTCCAGAATCTGACTGGAGTGGATGGTGGAAAAGGATTAGGGATTCTGCCTAATCCAGCTCAAAACTCCTGACAGCACCCAGTAAAAATGATACCCTGGCTGCTTTTGCAGTCTATTCCCTACTCAAAGCAAGGATTTGTCCTTGGCGGCCACTGTCAAGTAGAGAGCTGGAAGTCTGACTCTGTATCACTGAATGGCTCTGTGTTTCATGGGTATTTGGGATTTTGCTTATTATCAGTGTTTCATTTTGGAAACAGGATTGAATCCCTGAAATACAAGGCTCCCGTTCCCTTTGGGGAGGAGTGATTGGTAGCTGTACATGTGAAGGCGGGTGGGTTTTTGGCAGCATGTTTTCCATTCAGATGCTTATGATTTTGAGCAGGTTCATAGCTGCTCTTTGTAAAATCCTCTTCTCATTAGGTTAAAGCACCTCAGAGTTTCAGGACCTGCTGCTTTCTTCTCTTATCCCTTATTTCTTTCCTCCCCAACCACCTCCTGGTGTCTCTGCACTGTGCTGAATGAGCCTCATGCCTGCACCTGGATGTCACACATTATCAGCACAAAAGCCTCTCAACAGAGCAGCCCTGAGAAGAACAAGCTGGAGCAAAGATGTGATGGGGATGTTTTGCTAGACAACCCAGCTGGGTTGCTTGGCTTATCCTTTCTTGGAGGAGTGAGGTGGCTGCTTCTATTCCTTACCTTGCTGATACCTAAAGAAAACTTTTGCTGCTTTGGCTCAAAGGGCAGGCCGCTGCTCTGAGGGTTTCCTGACTTGGGCAGAACAAGCTGTGCTTGCACGTCTGCTGGGTGCTGCTTCAGAATGGAGAAAGAGGAGAGAAAAAATACCTACCTTTTGTAAGAATGCAAAGTGTCCGTGTTTTCATTGACAAACGGGGTGGGGAGCTTGGACAAGCATTCCAGGAGCCTTTTATTATTTTATTCTGTTATCAGTCTCACATAACAAGTTGAGACAGAGATGGTAGAAAGCTCACACTGTCTTAGAAGTCCAAAGACTTCCTGGTTACAAATCACTTTTAAAATCTTCTCAGCCAATAGCATGCTTCCAAAAGTTCCATACAACTGTTTTAACCCATCTTAAACAGCACATGTACATCTGTTGTACACAATACTCACTTGTTATACCTTACATTATAATACATGATATTCCATTATTAAGCTTAAACTTATCTATCTTGCTAAGCATATTTTTTGCTACTTCAAAACCTATCTCTGCCAAATCCAGAAACTGTAACCAGTTTTAATGTCCTTACTTGATATTAATTGTGGCTTCTTCTATCTTCAAGTTTTCGCAGCTAAAACTAATTTCAAAATTATTTTGCTTTATTTCTGAAACCTGCTTTTTTCTCATACCTAAAACTTTTCCACCTTTTGTGTTTCCCCACACAAAGTAATATTTAGAGTTTCCTCTTCCATCTTGTGTTGAGGATTTTATTAGCTTACAGGAGTTTGGTGCCTGTTGAAGTTTGGAAATAGGATAGTATGTTCTGAAAATATGGTATTTTGCTCTCAGGTCAGTGTGGATAAAATACAGAACTTAGAAATAAACTTTTGAGAGCTGAATTTCTAATGGAAAAGAAATTATTTTCCCTTGCTTGCTTGCTAGCTGTTTCTGCTGGACTAGGAAGACAAAGTGAAGTTAGACCAACTGAGTTGCAGTGGGAGGAAATGAGAAGACCCTCACTGATCCCAAATGCTCAGTCAAGAAGCATTTGCCAACGATGTCAAATGAGATTTGTCAAGTCCTAGGTAGAGGCCAGCAGGGCCTAGAACTGAATAAAAGGAGGAGCTATCATACTATAAACTTGGTTTCAGCATATTCAGAGTTAATCTTCCTTTACCTACCCAATATGAAGGTTATTAACCTGACTGCAGAAGGACCTACTAGGGAGTTAAGTGCCACGTGGACAGGACTACTACATTTTGAAAAGAATTTGTGCTGGTGACTGTAACATAATAAATGTAATAAGTGCCTCTTTAGATCTTCTGTAAGTGGTAAAGAATCATTGATCACCCTGTGGGATGGGGGCTGGGGAGCTTGTTTTTGATGTTTTAATACCAAGTCAGAAATGAGAGCTCACAGTTGTTGATGAAAAGAGCACAGAAATTTGTTATTATTATCATTATTCATTTTTCTGTCTTAAAGAGACCGAGAGGGAGTTGGTGCCAAGGGGTGAGAAATAAATCATTAGCATCTTCAAATTTGCACTGCAGATTAATCTGCGGAAATGAGGCTGGTAGTTTTTAAGCCTCTTGCATATTTGCCAGGTGAACTATTTATCTTGATCTCTCCTTTTACTTTTTTTCTAACCAGAGAGTTTTCCACTTACAGATTTAAAAGGTCACAAGGTAAAGCAGAAATCAGAAGCTGATTTATTGCATAAGTACCCTTAGCAGGCATTTTAGCCAATGCTGTATGAAAGTTTGTTTTAAATTATGCTATTTTTTTCCTTCCACTGAAAGATGTGATTTGGTTTTCTTTTATATTCCTGCTCCACTTGCCTCGTGCTCACTTTGCTGAACCTTACAAGGTTCTCAGTGCAAGAATGATTTTCTGATTGTTTCCAAGTAGGTGTCCAGCTTGGAGGGCTGGCAGTGGCAATTCTGACATTATTTTATGCTGCCCTCAGCATTCACACTTGATTTCTCCTGCTGGTCAGTACCTAGCAGGTAAATGTTAAGGTTGCTAGGAGCAGATGGCAGCTCCTAGCACGGCCGCCTTTGTGAGGCAAAGGAAAGTGATGGCTGTAGCAATACAACACAGAGTGAAGGCTCTGGCTGAGGGAGCTCTGTTGGGTGTTTAGAAATGCATATTTAGTGGGGACATGAAACAGAGATCCTGACTGCTTGTGAGCACTGGAGATCCCCTAACACGTGTTCCAACAACAAGCGTCTTTGCCAGAGTATCGGAGGTAATTAGTCAGTCTGCCTGCATTCCTTCTGCAGCCTCAATTAATTATGAGGCTCTTGCTAACTTGTGGATGAAACCATTCTGGTGTTAGAGGATGTTAACCAGCTGCCACCTTCAGCTTCTATCGATACTTTATAAATACTGCACAAAGGAGTTGAAAGCAAGGCCTCTTGCTAGTGAGTGCAAGCTCTGCTCCTGCTGATCTCTTCCTCCCTGAGCACTTGGCCTAAGAGAAGGAAGACACAATCCCACCTGTACTGGTAGCAAATACAAATGCTACAGCAAGAAAATGCTTTGGTATGCTTCAAGGGGAAAGCTGTTGCTTTTAGTGTTGCATCCTTTATTGACTGAAATATGAACACAGGCCGGCAGAGACATATAAGCAGATTCAGTGAGGAGAGCTGTACTGAAACACAACTATCAGTGTCAGTCTCTTGGATAAGGCTGACAGGGAAAGTAGGTTGGATCTTTTATTAGGTCTATTGATACTGTTGGGGAGGCAATCTTTTAAACATGTGAATGTGGTTTCTCATATCTGAAATAGAAGCATCAGCCTTTGAAACTAAATAAATACATGTTGAGAACACTTTCCCCAAGTTTAGCAAAGTTATGTTAATCACTTAGACCATCTGTTGGAGAAAATGTAGTTGTGAAGCTGGGATAGGTTAGGGGCACATTAGTGAGAGAAGAGAAAATAAAATTGTTTGCTTCTCTAGGATGCCGTAAAGTTTTTGAGAATTGCTTGCTTTTCCTGGTGGTGTTACAGTTCCTTTTTAGAAGTAAGAAAGATGTTTTATTCATTTTTAAAAGATAAGTTTTCTGTGAGGCTCCAAAATTGTGGTGTATTGGCTTGGTGTTCTCATGACGGCAAAGTTCCTGAGTTTAGCAGGAGGATGAGGCTGGGAACTTCCTTGCCTGTAGCCCTGCCTGGGCTGGGAGAGCTCCAAGGGTTCCTGGGACAACTGTGCCCAGCCTCTGCAGCTGGGGAGTGTGAAACACGTCTGCTTTATCCTGAGGGGAAGCAGGGGAACAGCTATATAGTAAAGAGCTAAAGTCAGTCACCCTAGGAAGTGTGGCTGGTTCCTAATGGCCTGCTGCCTGGGCTTTTCAGCCTGACAGCATCTCTCCTCCTTAAACACATTGTGAAATGTTGAAAAATGATTTGGATGTCTTTATGACAGTGGCATTTATTCAGGAGAAGCTGTCTGTTTGTTTAAATACAGCCCCAAAGGAGGTGCTTGTTTTCCTAGGATTTCCTCTAACTGCTGACCCAAGCAGGAGGATAGAGTGTCTTCACTCTCTTGTAGGGACATCACAGAAGCCTGGCTGAGTGCTGGCAGAAGTGTGATTGATTAATCTTGACTAGACAACCGTGCCAGAGCCACTTCCAAAATGTTGGACTCCAAACCAAACACATAGTATATTTATAATAACTCTCCTGTCCTTTTACATTACCTTGTCTCTCTCACAATTCCAAATACATCAGTCTTGTTTGAAGGCTTTGTTATACCCCGCTGATGTGCTAATGCAAGTTGTAGTCTCTCCTTGTTACGACATTTACTGCCAGTAAAGCTCATGTGGACAAGGAGAGGTACAACTGCAGGGAAAAGCAGTATTTTTGAAAAGTAACCATCTACTTAGTAACCCCCTGCTTTTTGGGAGATATCAAAATACACCTGAGAGCAAGTTCATCTGGTCTTGTACCTGACTTGAAAGAAAAAGGACCAGTGTTTGAGACCACTTGCAAAACACTCAGGAAATGCAACAAGTCTCATGGTTGTTAACATTTCCCCAAATGTGTAATTCATGGAAGGCTGTGGAGATATATTGCACTGCTGAGTTGTAACAAGCAGGGATCTAAACCTTTTAGGGGGGGCAGGTGGTAGAACCCCAAATGAATGAAGATACATGACCCTATGTAGAGTCACAAAACCCTCAAACTGTTTGGGAGCGAGGTTGCTCCCACCCTTCTGCTGCTCTGGTTTCTGTGATTCAGCAAACTGGGTTATTTAGTCAATGTGATTCATGCCTCTTGGACTGTCCACTGCAGTGCTCCTAATTTCAGGTCAAGAGGAAGGAAGCAAAGGCTTCTGTGTGAAACAAAGGATGTCACGTACTGATCTCCATTGTTACAGCAGTAGAGGAACTGGTGTAATAACCAAATGAGGAGCAAATGAAGTGCAAAATTGATGGGAGAAGCTGAATGATAAAGTAATTTTTAAATGTTGTAAAATCTCTGCAGCAATGTTGGCTCCTGCCATTTTATTACTGAGGTTAAGGAAACCTCAGGTTTTTACAAGATCTGTGGCTCTGGGAATTTTCCTTCAGAATAAGACCCTTCTAGAAATGTGTTTCCTTTTGCTCCTGGAGTAGATCTCATTAAGTTGAACAGGGCCAGCTTTACTTGTGTTCCATAACCTGATGTTTTCCTCATGAACTGGGAGGCTCATGAATTTTCCATCTGGAACTGCAGCCATGAACCTGGGGGACTGAGGCTTGTTGTTGACTGCTTGCTGCATTTCCATGCAGTACTGTGGTAAATCCAGCAAATAATTGATTTAGCAGTGCAGGAAGGTCACCAATCTCCTTTTGTAGCTGTCATGTACAGCTTGAGATCCCTGTCCTGCAGCTCTTAGCCGTTGGAAAATCCATCGCTAGGAGGGCTTGTGGTCTTTTTCGTTCCCAACTGCACCATGGTGGCAAATCAGGTGCTTTAAATTTTTAAAGGATTAAAGAGGGCTGTGCTGTGTTTTGAATCTCAGGTCACTGCTCTTCTCCAAATCAAGAGAATGAAATTGTTATTTGGTATGGTCACCTGCAAGGAGGAGATTGAATAATGACATTCAAGTACAGGTTCATTGACGTCAGATTTTGCTCCAACGTGGTGAGAGCGAATCAGATTACTCAGCCATCAAGTTCCATCATTGTGCCTCCATCACTCACTAATGGCTTATGCCTTGGGAATCAGCAGTATTATAACTAAAAATATTATTCTGATGCACCTGATTGGTTGCAGAATATACTACAAGAAAGAAAATGCCTTTTCAACCCCTGGTATAATTACTTACGTCTCTTCATGATGAATCATAAATGCTTGTTTGATATGTACATGATAATTTGTAGAAATTTTAAAATACATTTTTATGTGAGTTCTATTGACAAATTTTCTACAAATAACTTACTGACTTCTCAACTGCATGAGTTATTTGAAATTACTCATAGATTGCTTCTTGGTTTGCTGATTGTTTACAAGCAATTCCTTTTTAGTATTCAGTGGCTGGTATTCAAGTGTTCAGCTTCCAGCTGCACGATTCAGTTTGTATTTTGACATATAGGTCACACAATAGTATTTCTGCTCCCTGACTAAATGCGTATAATTCATAGGATCTAGCTTCTTGCATGAATATTTGCATGGAATTACAAAATTCTTATTCTGCAGCCATTCTTTAACACTTGATTATCAGCAGAAACTGAAACAATCCCTTCTAATCTTATTTGTGGAGTATTTATGGAAATGCTAATGCACAGTGGACATTACCATAAATGAAAAAATTTGCTGTAAAGCTTCAGCTGGCACTCAGCTGCATTTTTATTAGTTTCACTGTTTGCCCATCTTCTTTCTATGATCTCAAAATATTAATCATTTAAATATTTATTTTTTGACCTGTGTGAAATTAAGTAATTTTATGAAAAATGTACACACATGTATTGTTGAGTTATAAGCATTTTCCATAGAAACTGCATATAGTGACTTCCACCCTCAGTGATGGTTGCAGAGTGCCTTGTATGTGTCCTTCCATCTGATTTTGCAAGACTTTTCCTGCTATATGTTGCTAGAACTCCACAGTTCTGTTTAAAACCACAGTGCCATGAATATAAATTCAATAGACAAATAAAATCCAACACTAACTGGACAAGCCAAAGCCATTAAATGAGCAATAGCCAGTTGCTCTTAGGAGTCCCAGTCTGGTTTGTGGTCTCACAGATCCCTTTTCCCCCTGCTCTCCCCAACTGCCCCCTCCTCTGTAGAGAGGAGATAAAATGATTGCAAGCGTGGAGACATTTCAGTCCAAGGATTACATTGGAAAGTAGAGAGCGTGTTTGAAATTCTTGCACACATTTCTAAAATAACAGTGAGAACCACACTCTCTTACTGTTCAGAGATAAGGGAAGACCGCCCTTGAACAACTAAAGTGTCCAAAATATGAAATATCATTGCTCTTTCTTAATACATGGACCATTTTGAAAACACTTCTATTATTTTTTTCACATATTCAAATAACCACAGTGCAAGGCATCTAGCCTCTCTGGATT
>NW_008239553.1:5423403-5448965 GCF_000691975.1 Corvus brachyrhynchos
CCCTACACCTCTCACTGGTCCCTGGGGTTCAGGAGGGTGTTTATTACAAATGAATGTTTAATGTCTGCCTTGAAAAGCTTCTTGTCTGGCTTGGAATTTCTGGTTGCAGTGCCCTGGAAAGACCTGCATGTGGAGAAGGGCCCTGTGGAGCATTATCTGGGCACCAAGAGTAGCTCCTGCATCTTGTGATTTTTTTTAGGGAGGGCTTTCTTCTCTTGCTGGTTGGCAGCTCATTTGGCAGAGCTGACACCATCTTGTTTAACCCACTTTGTTTCCAGTTAACCCGTGGTACAGGAGTCCACTGTTTTGAGAGTGAGCTGTGGAGACAGGACGGTCAAAGGAGATCCCTGACTCAACTGGCCCTGGGTACCAGCAGGACACTGCAGCAGCTGTTCAAAGGAGACACTGAGAAAACAAAGCCCAAAGTGAGCCAAATGCTTCTTCCACCTGTCTTGCTCCTGAGGCGAGGCCCAAGAGGGAAAGAAGCCTTTAGTTCTAGATGCTTGTGCCGTAACATTGCTCTGATTGCTTTCACCTGGGATGACAGCTGGTGCCTGCACCTTAGTTTTCCTTCTCACCTGCTTTTAATTTAAATGCAGCTGGTTTCTGCTGTAGCTAGGAGGTGGAGTGTTTTGAATGCTTCAGCAGCATGTGAAAACTCTGGCAAGCTCACTTTGAGGTGTACTTAGGTGAGGGATATGGATGCTACGTCTCTCGTTACTGTCTTGAGACTTGTTACTGTCTTGTGCCTTGGAAGAGTTGTCTGATAATTTGCCCAGATGATCTGGTGCTGTGCAAGTGTTGAGAAACCTTTCAAAGGCTGTAAATATTGATTGCACCATTGGTGTGAAAGAGCAAGTTTTCGCAGCCTCCCAAGCCTTTGTCCTTTCTCCCAGTTGCTGGGCTCACTTTCCACTCACCAAAAAACATTTTTCTGATAGAAAGCTCCTCCACGGTCCTAGCTTGAGCTCTGTGCAGACTGCTGTATCTTGCTAGCTGGTAGCCAGACATTAGCGCTGACCTAAGTAATCATTGATTATAAGCAGTAACTTTCCCCAGGTGAGTCAAAGGGAAAAAAATTTTCCGGTTGGAGGAGCTCTCTTTGGCTTCTTGCAGCTAGGAGCTGCTTTCTGAGAGCCTTTAAACACCTAATTCCACCCAAAATACAGCTGTCTGTCCAGAGCAGCTGTCTTAGGAGCTATGCCACTGCTCATCTGGGAACCTTTTTGTGTGCTTGTGTGGCTCAAGAGACCAAGACAAATAATGCAGCAGAGAGTCTTTGTGCAGTTGTTTCCTTGTTGTGTTTTCCTCATGACAATGCCTACCTAGTGAGTTGGGATGCTGCCTCCTCTAGATTCTTGTGGAATGCTGCAGTTAAAAGCTAAGTACTAGTAAAAGCTCTTGTTGCCAATTGTAAGGCCAGAAGGCTTATATTAGTTCACACTCTTTGTCAAACTGTTTTACAAGTAATGTTGGTCTTTTTCCCTGTCTCTCAGTTTCACTGTTTCTAGGCTGAAGCAAAACACTGAATTGTAGGTGTGCCATTTATTGAAATGCTGCCAAAAAAAAATGGAAGTTGAAATTACAAAAAAAAAAAGCACGGGGGAAGGTCAGGCAAAAGATAAGGCCAAGATCATTTTCAAGACCTATCCTTGCAGGCAGCTCTGTAATAGAAAAAACAGAATGCAGAGTCTTGGTTGGAAGGAATAGGCCCAGCAATGGGAACCCTTGGGTCCCACTGTCATGAGGAAACATGAGTCAGACCCCCTCTTTATTTTTCAGGCTGGTAAAAAGTTGTATTTTGGCTTCTACAGACTATTGCATGACCAGGCTCGGAAAGACAGGCATATCAGCATGTGCAACATTTTGGGAACACTTCTATAACTGTGGGCTCGTGAGCAAGGCAAAGTCCCACCATTTATGTCAGTGACATCTAAAGTTTTGAGAGTGAGACAGATTTTTTGGTTTCATTTGAAATACTCCCAAAGGACCAGGTTTTTCAGAAACAACTAAGTATTTCTTGCCTGAGGAGGCTTGAACACCCAGACTGAGACATTTGTACTGATGCATTCCCCAAACCACTGACCACTTCTGAAAACTTTGTGAAGCTGGTCTCTATACATCTGTTTGGGACATGGTTATGGTCTTGTTGCTGACACAAGAATTTTGCTCCCAATTTCAAAGGAATTGTAGTTTCCCTTGGCATCCCTCCTTCTCTTGTGTTCAAGGCTCAGAATTGCTCCTTCGCTAATTGCCTGAGTCCTCTACAAGGGTATTCTCTGACAATACAGTGTTTTTACAACAGAAAACATAGTCTCACATTTTAATGACTGTATTAATAACTGGGAAAGCTAGGGAGAGATATTTGTTTGCTGACACACTGTGACAGTGAGCCAAAGAGCTTGATTTCTGCAGCTTTCACAGGGGTGGCATCCATTTCTCCAGTTCTGGGAGATCTTTTGGGATTCATCCAGCGTTGTTGCAGAATCTCCAGAGTATTTTGTTCTGTCTGTGCCATGTAATAAGAACAATTGTCCCTGATCTAGACTGAATGAGCAGCCCCATACTTGCAATGTCCATTATGCCACACTGTTTTTGATTACTAGGTCTTTAAACTGCTGAATGAGAGGACAGAAGAGAAAAACAGTGGCAAGGATTGGGGGGAAAGCAGTGATGAAAAACATTTGCAAATAGGGAAGATGCCCTAGTAATGAAAGCTGGTATGAGTCCTTAAAAGCACCATCACCAGAAAATTCCAGCAAGAAATTCATACCCGCCTTCTCCCTAGTCAGTCCATTCTGATGTGCTGTAATTCTGCTGAGTGCCACGCGACACAAAATGGCTATAAGGTGCTCATACAATTGAGCCTTAGCTAAGGAAACAATTACCTCATCCCCATGTTTCTAACACATGCTGGAATTGCTAATATTGATAGTCATGTTTACTTTGGACTGTTGAAAAGTTTTGAACATTTTTAACACTGAATTCTAGAAAAAAAGTCTGTCAGAGTTGCTCTATCATGAAAGATTGGTGGTCAGAAAGTGTTTTGTGTTTGTTTGTTTGGGTTTTTTGTTGGCTTGTTGTTTTTTTGGTTTTTTTTGTTGTTTTTTTTTTTTTTTTACCACAGAGTGTAGAAGGGAAAAAGGAAAATGTAGCTCTTATGACAATTTTTTATTTTTGTTTTCTGGGAGAAGAATAGGACGGATGTATCTCTTTGCCTGGTGTTAACTTAGAGTTTTTCCTTATCTTGTGCAGCTGTTTGTTTGGCTGATTCTGAATGTTCTTAATTCCTTCCAGCTACTGGCTTTCTGTCATTAATAGGTGCCTTTCTGTTGTGCAGACAGAGGAAGCCCTTTTGAGGCCTTTAAGATTTATGTTGTTACTAGTATTTACATTTTGGTATCTGATCCTTGGTACTTGAAAATCTAGTAGCTACTTCTGTAGGGCTCAGCTCTGCCTTTACTCAGTTTTTTGCCGTGGACAGCCCTGTCGCTCAATAACAGCATGTTTTCCATCCAAGTCAGTTAAACTTTACTTCCATGTGTGGTGTGTGACTTTGCTGGCTTGCATGTTCCATGGAAATTTACTCATTGATAATTTTTAAAGTTGCTTTACTTTGACTTAGGCAGGTGGTGTATTTGCACTGTACTCTTCTATGGTAGCCTTTATTCAGAGGTTAAGTTCAGTGATTCGCAAAAATCAAACCTTTATTGCGGCTTATTTGTACCTGTGCACAGCTGGAGCTACCTCAGACTCTAGGAGGAAGCAGTTAAGAGCAGCAGAAGGTTGGACACTGAGGCGATGCAGAAACGATGTAACATGTGGGCAAGGAGACCTGACCTGCTAAGTGGGGAATATAAAGAAGGATTTGAGGGCAGAGGTTGGTTTCTTCCATGTCTCGGAAAATCAACTTTCTTTTCTCTTTGCACCTAGCAGTTTGATTTCATGTGCTGATCCCAAGATTCATTACTGTGAAGGACCAAAACCTTTGAACCACGTACTAGATGTTGGGAACTTGATGAAAATGCCGAGATGTGTGGTGTATAATGGCTTTGTTGCTGTGGTCAGGAGGATTTAAGTAGAGTAGCAGGCACTGGAATGGAATTTTGCAAGATTTAACTCTTCATTTCAAGGGGATAATGGAACAACATTGAATGTCCTTTTCTATAGCTGACTGTGGCTTTCTCTTTGGCCTTTATCACTTGATTATTGGGTTTTGTGTGCTTTTTCCTCTTGAAATACTCCTGCTAAGCCTTTTAAAATTATTGTGTGTTTCAAGAAAAACAATCAGGACTTAAGAGACTTTTTTTGGGAGTGGGGGAATCTGGAGTTTGTTTAAAGAAAGGGGATCTGAAGAAGATAAACAGAGATATCAGTTATGCAGAACTAATGATGCATTCCAAAGGAGAGTTGAAGAGCTATACAACTCCACGAAGTGCCCCATTCTGTACTAGCTTTTTCACTGGGAATTCTTCTGAAGGACCAGAATCACACACACATGTATTATACATAAAACTCTGTAATACGCAAAAGTATATTTGGATCTAGCACTGCATGAGGAAGCCCATGGCATTCTCAAGGAGCAAGCAAACAACACTAAATTCCCTAGGCAGGAATCAAAGCCTTTCCAAAC
This sequence comes from Corvus brachyrhynchos, assembly GCF_000691975.1. Taxonomy (NCBI): domain Eukaryota; kingdom Metazoa; phylum Chordata; class Aves; order Passeriformes; family Corvidae; genus Corvus; species Corvus brachyrhynchos. Next base: position 5,428,037 of record NW_008239553.1, read on the forward strand.
TAACCTCATTACCAGCAGACGTTTGAATTGCTGTAATAATCACACACCCCTGCCGCACATACAGCGTGTGCTGCCTTGAATGTCTGTTTTCTTCCTACCCTTGGATGCTCCTGTAATTCTGGGAGCATCCTGTCCAAAACTGTCAACATGCCTTCTCAGGTGAATCTGGGGAAAAAGCTACAAGAGACAGATGAGACCCTTTAAAAAGTGTGATAGAAAACTGCCAGATTGTCAGAGCTAATAGAGTGACAGCTTGAGTGCGAAAACCCAAGTGCTGTGCTGCAGTATCCCAGGGATCAGCCAGCCTTTTATTCAAGGAAAGAGGAGAGAGCAGCAATAGTAAACCTAAATTAACAATTCAGGCTGACAGAAAGCATCCTTTTGAGTCAAACAAGAAAGAATAACTTGAAAAACAGTTAGACTGACTCGTTTATGCACTACAGATATTTCAAACTCAAGAAAAACTGAGGAAGTAGTGATGGTTGTTAAACAATTATTTAAAATTATTTGAAGTAGCTATTAATATTGCAAATGCTTCTGTTAGGCAATCTGCTTCCTTGGGGCAGGTAATTTAATCCTATTGCTCAGAAGTGCAGTTGGTTTCTTCTTCCAATAGGTTTAGTGCACAGAGGGCATTTGAATTAATGAGTGGCAGATGTAGTAGGGAAATACTCCATTATCTTTAGCCTTTGGTAGGTCTGTGTAATTAGTGAAACATTTAAAAGAGATGTATTTCACTTCCATGCAATTTCAAAATAATTGTTTCATCTGGCAGGCTTCCCATGTGTGTTGACTGATAACACATGGGTAATACACGAAACATCCTCCTTGGAAGCACCTGCACTAAAGTGGTTCTGAGCTGGTGAGTTGAAGGCCCCCTGATTAGGTATATTTAAAAACTTCACAAAACAGTACCTGCAGCACTTGTTCATTTAAAGGGGGAGGCATTTGGCCTCTTTGGGGCAATTTTTGGGTGCCAGCTAAGAATTCCTTGTGCTTAATTTACATCAGAATCCCTAAATCTCCTCCCCATGAAAATGAGAAGCATCAGTAGACTGTCAACTTTGCTTTCAAGGATGAACTTTACAAGCTGCAAAAGAAATAAATTTTGTGGAAAAACAGGAGAACGAGAAAGGAAGAAACAGTGATCTCCACACTGAAGGAATAAGCTTGAGATTGAAGATGTTCTCTTCCCTGTTCATTCACTGGCTTCCTGCCTGATCTTTACTGCCAAAATCTCTCTGGATTTCTGCTTCCCATCTGTAACAGGGGAAATGCTATTATTTTTTTTTCCTGCTTTTTATTTGTTTAGTCAGCTAGCTTTTTGGGCAGGGAGCTCTTTTATGCTGCACAAAGTAAGAAGCTTGGTTCTGTGGGACCTCAAGGGACTCTTGTGATATGAACAGTAACAAAGGGGCAGGAAGATGAACAAAGGCGTGTTTTGGCAAAGATGGCCAGTAGTTCACATATTTTTCTTTTTTTTTCTTTCCCTTTCTTTCTTTCTTTTGTTGGGGGAGGGAACAAATTCCTTTGTCTTAGTTGCCAGGGAAGTTAAAGCATTTCTGAAATGTAGCTTTGAACAGTTTGTCACAGTTCAGCATGGTGCTCAGTAGGCCTCGTGGCTTCTTTGTGGTAGGATCCCCTGTTGAAGTGGTTACCATGAATATGATTGCCATTCTTGTTATTGGTCACAGATCAGGTAGTTTTTCCATTTCAGGGTATGGGAAAAAAATCTGTATTATTTTATTGGCATTGAATAGTAATTGTGAGTTTTAACAGTTGAGCAGCCAGCAGTGCTGGTGGGGAAACACCTGGAGGACAACACAGTCCCCGGTCACAGCCAGCACGGCTTCATGAGGGGAAACTGTTGCTTGTCAAACCCGATTTCCTTTTACAATACGGTAACCAACCTAGCTGGTCTAGGAAAGCCAGTAGATGGAATCTCTTTGGACTTCAGCAGAGCTTTTGGTACTGTCTCTCACAGTATCCTTCTGGACAAAACATCCAGCACACAGCTGGATAAACACATCATGGGATGGGCGAGCAACTGGCTCTCACAGGTCAGGCACAAAGACTTATAGGGAATGAGATGACATCAGACTGGCATTTGGTCACCGATGGGGTTCCACAGGGCTCCATCTCTGGCCCAGTTCTCCTCAACATCTTCAGTAACAACTTGGATGCAGGACTCAAAGGAATACTAAGTAAGTCTGCCAACAGCTCTAAAGTAAGAGGAGCTGACAACTCCCTTGAAGGCAGAGAGGCCCTGCAGAGAGACCTTGACAAATCAGAGGGCTGGGCATTCACCAACCATTTGAAGTTTAACAAGGCAAAGTGCCGGATTCTGCACCTGGGATGGGGCATCCCTGGGTGTGTGGACAGACTGGGGAACAAGAGGCTGGAGAGCAGAGCCACAAGAAAGGGACATGGGGGTCCTGGTTGACAGAAAGTGGATTATGAGTCAGCAGTGCCCTGGCAGCCAGGAGAGCCAAGCATGTCCTGGGGGGGGCATCAGGCACAGCATCGCCAGCTGGGCAAGGGAGGGGATTGTCCCGCTCTGCTCTGCACTGGGGCAGCCTCACCTCGAGTGCTGGGGGCTGTTTTGGGCACCACAATGTAAGAAAGACTTAAAGGTATTAGAGAGTGTCCAAAGGAGACCCATGAGGATGATGAAGGGTCTGGAGGGAAAGCCGTATGAGGAGTGGCTGAGGTCACTTGGTCTCTTAAGCCTGGAGAAGAGACTGAGGGGAAACCTCATTCCTCACAAGGGGAAGTGGAGGGACAGGCACTGATCTCTTCTCTCTTGTGGCCAGGGATAGGACCCAAGGACACAGCATGCAGTTGAGCCAGGGGAGGTTTAGGTAGAATATTAGGAAAAGGCTTTTTCCCCCAGAGGGTGGTTGGGCACTGGAACAGGCTCCCCAGGGAAGTGGTCACAGCACAAACCTGACAGAGTTCAAGGTGCATTTGACAACACTCTCAGGCACATGATTTGACTCTTGAGGTGTCCTGCATGGGGCCAAGAGTTGAACTCCATGATCTTGATGGGTGCCTTCCAACTCAGCATATTCTATTATTAATATTATATTCAATAGGGCAGAGGTGGTGGATTTGGCCAGTGTCTGATCATATCATTTGATGTGCACCTAGATGTGTGCTGGCTGTTCCCCATGGCATGTTGAATAACTCCCACACACACTTATATATCTAAACTCAGGTTTCAGGGGTGAGTCAGATCAACCTGAGGCATTGGATGTTGTGACCTACATTCTCCCAGGGCATAATTTCTGTGGGAAGAAGTTATTACGTAGATAGAGATGTACCTTTAATTTTCAGACATTGTGACAATACTGTTTTCAGCAGGGCAAAGTGCATTTTTGCATAGTCTGGTCTGTAACTGGAGCTGCATCTGGTGCTCCTGGGAATGCCAAACCTCACATCTGATCTGAAATGCCAATGAGCCCATATGAAGCTGTTAATGTTTGTGTGAGGTTTTTTAGTCCTCATTACCAACCTGATAGAAAGATAATTCCTCAGCTGCTGCTCCAACCTGTGGGATTTTACCCACTTAATTAATTTTCTTTCTTGTTAAAAAAGATCTCTTTTTATGCACAAGGAGCTGTGTTTGACTTGCTTTTCAGAGACTCTTCTCATGTCTGTATCAAAGGCACAGAGGCCCCAGAAACTGGAGGATGAGCCCTAGGGGCAACATGGTTGTGGAGGCTGAGCTTGGAAGCGCTGCCTTGTGTGCTAAGGGCTTCTGGAGGGGACTTAAGTATGCACAGCGGAGGGGATCCTGGTTCCTTCCCTTCTCCCCCCTTTTGTCAACACTCAGCAATAAAATGGAAGCTTGTGACATGACCAAAGGATAACAAACCGATTGCTGAATGGCTGCTGAGAGCTTAAAATGCCAGCCTACACCACCCTCCCCAACCTTTCAGCATGTCAGCAAAGCCGTCTATGTAAATAAATACACATATCAAACAATAAGCAGATGCCTTTTTAACATGCACTGTTTCAGGCTGAGATACTCAGCTCTGGTGCAGCTCATCTCAACATCTGTCAAGCTAATGCCAACTTCACAGCTCCCTTTCACTTGTATTTAATGCACAAAGATTTGTGTTGTGTTAAGTAATGAGGAATTGGCTTGGTTTACATCAGTTTTGGTGTTATTTCTGATGCATAAAATGTTAAATGGGAATGCTCTGTGTTCCTCCTGATCTTTGTGTCAGTATGTAGTGCAAACTCTTATTGCTTATGCTTGATTAAATGGCTTTATACTTCCATGTGTGTGATTGTACAAATATACAAAGAGGAAAAAAAAGTCATTTGCAAAATATACCACCACTGGGGCCCCAAAGCATAGAAGCATTGAGGTGGGGAAGAAGTTGTGATGAGGGTTGGATTTTAAAAAAAGAAATTTTTAAAAGATAAATTCCAGCAGAGTCACTTGTGCCCCTTAAATCAAATCCAGGAGCTGCAGAGTCTAAAGCCCCAAGGGTGTGGGGCTCAGTGCAGTGCTGTGGGAGCAGCACCCGTGAGCTGCTGGTCCGGGTCAGGTCATGTCTAATCTGGGGTCTTGTCTCTGATAGCAGCCAGCACTGATTAGAGAGAATGTAAGACTGGGGCAGCAACCAGGAGAAATTCCACGTTAAGCTTTTGTTTATTTTTGTTTTCATATTAAAAATGTATTGAGCCCAGATGATGTGTAGTCCACTGGGCCTACTCCTCTACTGAAAATTCACCTGCAGGCTAGAGGAGTGTTGGATCCTCTAGTGCTGCTATCCATCTCTGTCCCTCTGCTTCAAGCCTGGAGAAGCCTGCTTTTTATTTTCTTTATTCACATTTCTCACAAGCTACTGCTTTTGCTCTGGTGAGATACTAAGGAATGACAATTCTTTAAAAAACAAACCAGACAGACTCTTTATGCATGCAACAAGTCTTTAAGACAGCTCTCTGTCAGACTTCTCTGGAGTCTGCTGAGAGAAAGGGGAATATTCCTGCTACTTGAGACACTTTCAATTGGATTACATGTAAACAAAGCAGGGGGGAGAGGAGAGGCACGGTCCTCCACTGGAGAGGAGGATTTCTATGACCTGATATATCTTGTGTTTCTTAATGTTCCTTGAATAGAGATGATTGAAATCTCTCATCCGAGCAAGCACGCACAGGAAAAAAAATACATTATTAGTGGCCCTAAATATATTAGAGCCCTCTGCTTCTGATCACAGTGGTGCATCAGCTGGAATAGTAATAGGGCACGAATGGGGTTTGCCTACATGGACAGGACTGTTCTTCCATAATGGAAAGAGAAAATTGCTACTAAAGATGCCATTGAATCAAATTTTAGATGACTCTCTGTATGCCTGCCTGTGACACTTTCCATGTTGTGGTTTCGGGTCACTTTACAAGCCTGAATAACCTCTCTTTTTCCCCTCACTGTCTTCAAAGGCTGGGAGTTAATATGCAACACCTTGTGTCTGAAAGGACTAAGACTGTGTTCAATAGGATATGTTTTTATTAGGCAGCAGGCACTTTGTGCAAAAGTGTACGGACATATATATTTTCTACATACAAACACTTGCATCTCTCAAATACTTGTCCTTCTGCTTCAAAGAAACCAGGATATGGCTGGTATATGTGTATTTGAAATGCCAGGTTGTGCAGAGCAGAGAACAGGCTTGTAAGCAAACACCCATGGGAGGATGAACCACAGCTGAAAGTGCTGAAAGAGTCCAATGGAGTCACAGGCATGGAGAGCATCTGCCCAAGTACCACTTGGTGGGCCCCTGCTCTGCTCACTAGACCATGCTACCCCCCTACTGCATGTAAGATGAGTGTCCAGGCTGCGGGGCACTCCTCACCAGGGCCCCTAAGTTCCCACTGAACCCTCTCTCTCACCCTGGGGGAGTGTGAAGTAACACCTCTGTGCTGGGGAGCAGGGAGCTGCTGACAGAGGGCTGATACCCTGTGCATGGGAGGAATTTCCTTTCATGTGGTCTGGTGTGACATAAGCACTTTCCAGCTGGCTTGTAGGTGCCTTTGTAATCCCTGGATTGACAAATGGCAGTTCAGCTCAGTATGGCTGTCATCTTCAGACAGCATGGCAGAGAGGGGGAGCTTGACATGTCCTGCTGCAGGCCTGTCTCCGTGTCTTATGGGGCTGCTGGGTGGAGTTGCTGCGAAAAGACCTTCTCTCCCAGATTTTCATCGTGATCCTGAAGGAGGTGCTAAGCATTGGGTGATGCAGAGGGGTCAGAGATGCTACCTGATGTTTCATATGGACAGCTGGCATTGACCCTGAGGTGCTGGTATGGCTGGGAGGGCAGAGGATTTGGCCTCCAAAAGAAAGCAAAGCAGCAAGGTAGACTGGAGAGGAGAGAATTAATATCATGAAATGGATTTACACGGCGCCATCTTCATATCTGAGCTGGAGCTGTCAGGGAGAATGAGATCCAGACTCGCTGTTGTTCTCCAGAGAGGAGCTGTTATGGAGTGATCACTCAGTTAAAGAGGTGGCTCCACGTCTGTGCCCCGTGTCTGGCTGATTTCTGCAAGCAGAAAACAGACACAATCTGGCATGATCCCTTCTCCTCTCCCACTGCCTTTCGTGCCTTTCTGCAGGCTCTGATTTACCTTCTTTTGCTTGCCTTATTGTTTTCACCCCTGGAGCACCTGTTGGTATCTTCCTTTCACCCTTATCTGCTTCTCAGCTCCATCACCTTGCCCTCTTTTTCATCCTCAATCATTTCTGGCTCCCTCCATTCAGAATAAGTTGTACTTTGACATCTATGCAGTAGATGAACAGGTGTGTGCCTGTCTGTTGCATGCAATACAGAAAGGGGTGAGTGTGTGTGTTAAACATTTAACTACCTGTGTTTTATCACACCCTACTCCGTCCTCTGCTCTGGAACTTGCCTTTTGGGGATGCACAGCACCTTTTCCTGGGCGTGACTCTCTTCTGCTGTGCAGAGGAGCAAGAGGGGAAGATGCAGAGCAACTCTGTTGCTTCTTTCTTATTCTGCTGGAAATAGTCCTGTGCTCCTCCTGCCTTCCAGTCAAAGCCCTTTTCTGGTCAGCCTAATGAACTAGAAAGTAAGGAGGAAGATTTTGCCTTTAGTCCGGACCTTGACAGGGTCTGCAGGGTCACTGCGAGGTGCTTCCCCTCACTTCCTTCAGGTGCACAAGAAGGAGTTGATCTTTACCCAAGCAGGAGGAAGTAAAACAAGGTGGCAGTCTCCTCCTCAGGCCCAGAATGTGCCTTATGTATTTTCCTTGCTGTTTCTGACAGGTTGACCAGCCTTGATCACAGCGCTAGAGACCCGAAGCAAGGATCCTGGCCGATGCGTGTTCAGTGCAGCCTGACTTTTTGAGGAGAACAAGTATTTCCCTGAAAGTCTGTCCCTTCAAAGCAGCACACAGGTAAGGCAGACAGTGCTCCTGATGCTCAGGCTCAGTTGCACTGGATTGAGCAAAGGACTTTTCCCATTCATTTGGCTCAAGAGGGGCTTTGTCACCACATCCTGCCATGTCTGCAGGGGTGAAACATTACAATGTATTTACAGCATGGGGAACGTTTCTCAGCAAAAATGTACTTTTAGAGGATCAAGTCTGCTCATAAGGTTGAAATAAATATAGGTTAAAAGCGTGGGAGGAGTATGCTAAAAAAAGACAATTATTACATACAAGCTATTAATAAGGCAATGTTTTGATCTTGTGTTCTAAAATAATTTTATATTGGAAGTACCTTAATTTAAACAGAAAACTTCTTCAGACAAAGGAATAAAGAAATGTATCTTGTGGAGAAGGGGTTAAGTAAGAAATTAATTTAATAATGTAGTTTTCAACTAGGAAAGATGTATCAGGTCATCTGTAAGTGAAAAAAACAAACAAAAAGCCTTGCAGTTCTAATTGCTATGACTCATGGAAACCAAATCTAGAAAAAATGGGGCCCTTTAGTCCAAACTCTTAATCCCCTACTAGTATGTAACATCGTTCCCAGCAGCGTTTACCAGTCCTGATTTAAATGATGGGATTTTCCCTTGTCCCCTTGGGATACTATTGCACAGACTAATAGAATTAATCTGCTTACTTCTCTTTCAACCCCTGACCACTGCAGATGCAATTAGTAGTACGTGATGGGAGGATTCTGTTTCCTATGCTATATTAGGGAAGCTTAGGGCTGTATTGTGTTAAGCCAGACATCAGTTGCAAGTGTGTTTGCCTGAGTGTGGCTTATCTGTCAGTACTCATTACAGCCCCAGAAACGTCTCTGAACTGCGTTTCTCAGACTTAGGAGCTTTGCTACAATGGTAATTCAGGATCTGATAAGGCACAGACTAATGTATTTGTATGCCTGTGAGAAAGATTGTATGATTGGAAACTAAAGTGAAATGCAAAGTCATATGCTGCCAGTGCTAGAGACTTGCAGACGCAATTTACTTCTGTGCTTCTGGAGCATTCTCTGGTCTCTTTGGCTTTTCTCTCAGACAGTTTGGTTTGGTAGGATGAAATACCTTTTTGCTCTGTGTGATGCTGCTGGAGGTACCACTGCACCTTTCCATCTGTGAATTTCAGGCTTGTCTTAGCTGAATGCTGTGGGCTTCTGCTAATGTTTACTGAAATACTCCAGTCAAATAACCAGATAAATACAAAGTCAAATGGATTTGAGCTGGAGAATTATAACTGGTTGCATTTAGTTAACACAAAGTAGAGTATCTTTCTGTGCATTTTAGCTGGTTTGCTTCTCAAATCTGAAAAGTTTTATCAGGGAGAATAGTTAATTTCTAAAGCAGGTGAATGGAGTTTCAGCTGGGTTGCACCTGAAGAGTACAGCAACAGCTGAGCTGTACAAACTCCTTGTGCAGACACGTGGATTCATCCACTTCCAAAGTGAATTAAAAACAACGTCCTAATACAGACAGCAACTGCAATATAATTGCTATTGTAGGTTTGAATGAGGCTTCAATGTGAAATGGAGCCTGGGGGTCCTGAAAAACTGGGCATGTGCCAGCCTTCCACATGGGCTCTGTCCTCTGGCGCTAAAGGAGGAGGTTACAATCCTGTTCCTCCTCCCTCCCAGTAAGTCCTGGCTCTAATGTGCCATAAGTTTTCTGGAGTATTTCCTCAAACAGAAAGCCTAAATGTAATCTTAGCCACTGGTCCAGTCTTTCATTATCAAGATAAGTTAATTAAGCTTATTAAAATTTGACTAAGTTGACTGTGTTTGGCAAATCCGAAATTCTTAAACACTGAAGATTGCAAAGCTTTGATGTGCTCAATGAGTCCTGTGCTAATTTTCCCATTGTTTTTAATCACTTGAAACTCTTTTCCAGTTTGGTGCTTGGCTGCTTCATGTGGTTTCATAGTGGACTTTAAAGGATGGGGAGGGGGAGACTGAATCCAGGGGTAATGATCCGTAGCACTTTGGATCATCTGCAGTTTATGTTCCATCCCTGCTTTGCCAGTCAAGCTTTGTTCCAGTGAAAGTGTCAGTAAGCCCAAGGCAGATAGGTACTGTTTCTCCTCTACTCTTGGCTTTTTCTTTACCCTGAAAGTTTATCTTGCTGCTCACTTTTTAAAAAGCCTTGCATCAGCTGGGAGGCCATGAAGTAAAAGGCATGCTTTAAACACAGATGCTGGTGATTGTCCTTTCAAAAGCTGCATTTCTCAAGCTGGGAGCTATTGACCCCTTTCAGTGCAGTCACAAAGAAATCCAAGAAGAAATGGAGGGTGAGGGCCAGCAGGGAATTGAAAGTTTATCTTGCTGCTCACTTTTTAAAAAGCCTTGCATCAGCTGGGAGGCCATGAAGTAAAAGGCATGCTTTAAACACAGATGCTGGTGATTGTCCTTTCAAAAGCTGCATTTCTCAAGCTGGGAGCTATTGACCCCTTTCAGTGCAGTCACAAAGAAATCCAAGAAGAAATGGAGGGTGAGGGCCAGCAGGGAATATATATTTTTTTCCCTCAAGCCTTCTTCTTACTCCACCCCCTGACAAGCTGGCTATTGTTTGTGCCTCCACATGGGATAACAGTGGCCATATAAGGAAAATGGCATAATGCTACATTCTTTCTCAAAACTGATTTTTTTTTACAGTGGCTTTTTCTTCCCCCCTTGCTGAAAGTTGTTCTGTTTTGGTGCAAGCCCTAGGCAAAAGGAAAGTGGTAGCCCCTGGTACGCATGTATACCACCTTGGGCTGTGCAAAAGACTTACTTTGTTAGTTCAGGTGATGAGGGAAAGAAGCAAAGTAGCAAATGATGAGGTCCAGCTACTATGACAGGAGCAGAGGATGTTGCATTTTCCTGCGTCTTGAACTCAGTAATAATGAATAATAATGATGCTTGTTTTCTTGCCTTTTTTTCCTTGCTGAAGAGGATGCTCAGGCCATGGGACAGAGGCACAGAGCTCTGTGTCCCTTTTCATTCACAATCTACCTTTTATTCATGAATGTTTGCAGCTGAAGTGCTGAGTGAGTGGCGTGCACCAGTTTGGGCCAGCAGCTTCCTCTGCTCTGCTGGATGGCCGAGCCCACTGCTGGGGATGACCACATTCCAGCTACCCTGCAATGTTTGAGCCTGCAGGAAGCGAGGCTGAGAGCAGCAATATTTTGGGGAGTGAAGTTCTATGGGTAGCAGGGGTCAGTCTAAACACGCAACAGCTCAGGAAAAGGACTCCTGAAGTTTGGTATTTTTCCCTGGTGCAACTGTCACTTGTTGATGAGCAGAAACTGTCTGCTTTTCCAAAATTAGTCTGAACTTCAAACACATCCACTTAGCAACTTCTACAAACGAACAGCTGGAGCAACATGAGCACAGAGAAGGCTGAATCCCCTGGCTCCACAAAGCAGAGGCAGACCTTGGAGTGGGAAAAGCATAGGTTTGGGAGCTGGGAAAAAGGTAAGTCTTGAAGAGGAATGAATGTGTGCTTGTGCATGTGACCACAAGATTTGGGCACTGTTCCTTTTGTATCCTTTTGTAGCCTCTTGAACTGGGATACAGTTTTTATCTGTGCTTCCTGTGGTTGCCATCACTTCTGATTCCTTGTGATGCTCTGCTTCCTTGTGATTGTCCCTGTAAAAATCTGTTCAACAACTGATAATGTTGCAAACTTGGTAAAAATTAAAGCAGAAAAAACCCCAATTCCTTCTTAGAAAGAAGAGGAAACAAATTTTGAGGTCCATTTACCACAATCATGTCACAATACTCAATCTGTGTTATGCAGAGGTGTGATTACAGAAGTGGAAAAACAGAAAGTACTTTCTAGAAACACTTTTTTTGGTAGAATATTAATAGTTCAATATTATTATGATTATTATCTGTGTGTGCATTGACAATATACACTTTTTTTTGTTATTAAAATGTTGAACAGTTTGACAACTTTTAAAGAAACTGCAATTTTGTGAGAATGGAGTAAGGACTTTCTAAAGGTTCAGTGTTTTTTATGAAAGCCTACAAGTGGAGGCTGCATTGACCAAAGGAATTGGATATCTTACTGAGAACGTTTTAATTTTCTTTAATTTTTACTTTGACTGTGAATTAAATTGTTCGGAGAAGCTGTGCTACTCTCAAATATCAACAAAATTAGTCTCCAAGAAAATCTTCCTCTATGATAAATTGTGCTTGTACTAGAGATAAAACTGGGCAAGCCTTCTGGCCTTTACTTTACTCTGGGCTTGAGCTGGCACCAGTATAGCAGGGGAATGCACTCACATGGCTTTTTCTTCATGAAGGGTGATTTGGTGTGTCCTAAACGCTGTCCACTGTGGCACCAAGAGGAGATATCACTCAGAGTGAGTGGTGTGGAACGATGCGATGGCCCTTGGGCTCGGTTCTCAGATTACCAGTGAAGCGGCAAACGACTCCTGACACGTACACGGCTGGCGTGGGACGCCTGAGCTAACACTGCGCAGATAAATGGGATGCTCCTGGCCCAACAGCCGCTGTTCCAAGCTCCCTGCAAACTCCCAGGCCTCGTGTTTGGCTCACAGCCTGCTCACATTATAACTGTCCCAGGAGCTGTCGTGGCCGATACTCATTGTGCGCGCGCTAACGAGGGAGCGAGGAGCGCCAAGGGTGAGTGCCAGGTCAGCCCTGCATCCCGAGGGCAGGCAGGGCTCCTGCAGCCTGCACTGCTCAGTCTCGCTCCAACAACTCTCAGCAGTGTGGCCACTGGTGAGCTCCTTCTCTGAGGAGCAACACTTGGGATCTTGGCTGGTAGTGGGAGATTTCTGCTCTTCTGCTGCCAAAGGTGCTGCAAGGAAGCTCATCAGGCTTTAAGTGGCTGCTGACAGTGTGGCACGTGTTTGCCACTTCTGTCTCTTACGGGTCTAGAGGACTCAAACTAGTCGCTAGAGCTGATTCTGCCAGCAGTGGATTGACCTTTTCAGAGGTATTGCCCCAGAGACTTGGAGCTAATCCTTCTGATCTTAACTGTGGTGCATGTGGGGACTGGTTTGGGCTGTGCCTCGTGCCCTATGCAGTTGGGAGCTTGTGTAACATGGAAACAATCATGATGGAGGAGGAAAGAAATTGTCATTAGCTCTAACAGTTCCTGCCACTTATATCTAATGCCAGAGTAATTTAAAGCTTTTTTTGACTGACTATATCATGGGTAAAGCGTTTCGTCAAGGAAAAATGGGGTTTACCCAACGTGACAGGACGGGAAAGCAAAGCTACCTTTCATTGCTGTGCCATGTCCTGGGTGGAGTGGCTGAGATAGGGTTTCACAGGGAATGGCAGTGAAGGCTTTGCATTGCTTATTTTGAGACCTACAAAAGTACATTTGCTTTTGATTTTGCATTTTGAAAACTATTGAGTGAAGCTGGGGACTTAGTTTAAAAGCTGCTAGAACTATTCTCTTACCATAGAGATTTCTCAGGAAACAGGTACATAAGAGGGGTATATGTGCATGTATTTGAAGCTTTTATTCTTGGGCTTATGAGTAAGAGCTGGGATCAGTGAAAGGTGATACTACTAAAATCAGTAATAAGGAAAGTATTACCCTCTAAGTAGTGAAGTGGGTTTGGGGAGTTTTGCATTCAATTATTAGCTCTGTGCTTTGACTGCATACTGACAGTGGGAAGTAGCTTGATTCCTCTCTGCCTTCCTTCCCCATCTATATATAAAGATGCTAATACAGCTGATAAGCTTTTTCTTGTAGGAGATGTATTTTATTTTGTGTAGAAACTAGCTCTGTGGAACTTAGCATTCCTTTTCAGAGAAACCTGAAGATTAAGAAGTTTTAATTCTGCAGGGTTTATCTTCACATTTTTCCCCGTTGTTCCTCCTTTCTGTGACAAAACAGAAATGGGGAAGGGAAGAAAAAATGAAAGAAGTAATCCAGAAATTCCCTTTCCTCACTTGTAAAAGTGCACATCAAAAAATTTCTATGTGTCTTACATTAAAAAGAAAATAAAATGAAAACTGGTTGATTTTTAAACTTGCAGAGTATGAAAAAGTTTATTATTACTCTTGAATGCCCTGACCCATTTTAAAGCTGAGGTGTCTTGCTTGCATTGATGCATCTATTTAGTGCAAAATCTTGAGAGCTCTTTTGAGACAGGAGCCTCCACATAGGTCAGGCTTGTGCACAGTAAAGATAATGGTGATGATAATCTGATGTCTGGTTTGTCCTTTGTCAGATGACTCATGCTCCGGTTACCTTCTAATGAAGGGGAGGGCATCCTTGGCAGACATTACATTTGTTGACAGTTCTTGGCAGATAAGAAAGTAGGAGCAGCCTTGGACACTGGTGCTGGACATTCAGGGCTGTTGTCCTCAGAAGCACGTGGCAGGAGAGCTAAGGTAAAGAGGACATGCAGGCATTTCGTGGCTGTATGACATGGAGGGGGTTATAATGGCAGCGCTCTGCTGTAGTTTAGCTTCCAGTGTCCGACGTATGGAGGTCTTGAGCTGAACATGTGACTGTCTGCAGCTGTTCCTTTTCCCAAAAAGTGGAGTACAGCGCATGTATGAGTGGACCAACACCCCCAGCAGCATGTGCAAATAGAAATATATTCCAAAGAAATCTGTTTAAGGAGCATAAATTTCCTTTTTTTAAACATCTGTGAAAGGTTTATTTTCAAATGCCCAGTCACTAACGAGGTGCTAATTTTCAGATGGCTTGTAGCACTGTCTTGATATTTTAAATTATCTAGGCACTTTAACAGGCTTAGTCTCTCCCTGTAGCATGGCATGAGTCAGGCCTGAGCCCAGGAGGGTAGGAGGAAGCTTTTCCTGTGAACTGGCTCTGTGTAATTGCCACCTGGAAGTGTTTCTGGCACTTTTCCCTGGAGGCTGTTAACGAAAGGATAATAGAGTTCGTGGCTATCCAAACCACTGGTTTCCCCATGTTCTGCAGCAGGACTATCAGGCTTGGGCATCCTTGCTGCTGTCTGGGGAGCCCTTGCTGAGGCTAGAGAGAGAAAGATGGACACCCAGTGCAGTCCAGAGGACATGTTTGGCAAGGCAGAATTTGTTACTGACTCCTCAAACTGACCTGGACCATTTATAACATTTCGGGCTGCAAAGTACGTCCAAGAGTACATTCCAAGAAAGCTAAAAATAATATCCTCAACTTTTACTTATTTCTCCCACAAGGACTCAGTTAACAAGGAAAGAGTTTGTTCTTTTTTCCCCCATGCTAAGAATGTTCAGCTCTCAGAACGGAGCTATAAGTTTATCACAAGTTATTGGCTTGTAAGTTGAGTTGGCTTCATGTATGGATCACGTTACTGGAAAGTGTAATCATTTGCCAGGACTGCCTTTGCTTTTCCATTTCCCTTTCCATCTCCCAATTCTGCATGTTATCTGGTAGCAGCACTGAGGGCCAAATCTCTCTGAACTGATTGGAACCAGGAGCTGGCATTCTGCTATCCTGGGTCCTTCTGCCAAAAGCCAGTGTTCAAAGTAAAGACTGTAAGTACAGACTACTTAAGTAAGGCACAATTTATGGCTGTTTAAAATACCTGAAGATCAGTACAGCAAAGCTCTGACTGTCCTGGAGACTTAGTATGACCACATGGTGGATAAAGTTGTGTATACTCCACAAAGCATCTCAGGAAATGGGGATAAGCGATGGTGACTTCTAAAAAGCAGTTTTTTGGTTGGTTTGGTTTTTTTTTTCAAGATGTAGTTGGAAAGAACTCATTTGGAAAACTCCAAACTAGCTAAATGTAAATCCAGATGTTTAGGACTAGCAATATAAATCCCCAGGGGTACTCAACAGTCCTGAGTGTTAGGTGTACAAAGCTAATCCCAAACTGCTGTCTGAGCTGCTTGGGATCTTGATCCTTTGCTATGTATTTTTTCTATTGATCAAGAGTAATGCCAATTGATCAAAAGTCTAATGTTCTTTTCCCGTGGCTAGGAAATCAGCTGTGTATATCAAGTCTGTGAATCACACCTCTGTACTCAACAATTTTTATGAAAGACAGGAATTACACAAACTTTTATATCCAAGAATCTTCACAGAGACCATACATCTTCATGAAATCAAGTTAAAATTAAGTAAATAGTTTCAACCAACAGTAAGATTACTTATGTATATATGCATATCTAAACATTAATATATTTACTTCCAGATCTTTTAATGTAATGTATTTTTGGTTTAGAAATGCCAAAGCTGATCTTTTTAACATTTAAAAATGAAACCTACTTTTTCTATTAAAATTAGATCCAAACATTTTATAAAAAGAGGTTTTGGGTTCTTTTGTGTGGTGTTTTGTTTGTGGTACTTGGTGTTTTTTAAGTTAGAAAATGTAAAAAAAATAAAGTTTCTTCTTAGATTAAACAAAACTTTGGGGAATTAATGTGAAGAAATACCTTTGTATTGTTTTGTTTTAAAAGAAAACTCTTCCAGTTCAAACTGAAGCAATTCTTCCCATCTGGTTTGTTTTTTTATTTTTTTTCTTTTTGTCATCCAAACAACAGAATCTTTTGATCATCTTGCTATGTTTTTTCTGGGCATACTGATGCAGAGTAATTTTTGTTTTGTTGGGTTTTTTAATATAAAATTTCTTTTTGTGCACCATTTCTGAAAGAGTTTGGGTCTTGTCTGGCAGGAAAATTATGATTAGGGCATTACTCTTCCTTCTGCTGATGAGTTGCTTTTGCCACTCTCAGTGGCAGAGAGCCTGTCTGCTCTAGGTTTTCCTGTTCCTGTTTTCCCATCCACCCCTGAATACTCTCAGCTGCAAGTCAAGGAATAAGGCATGAATGCTCATTGTTTTCTTTGCTAATTCTCTTTTATTGTTTCCCAGTGACTTACAGCTGAGGATTAAAACAACTGCCTTCAGCACCAGCAGTAGGCTCTGTTTGAAGCCTCCAAAGGGCATTGTTTATCCTCCCTGTATCCCTTGCACTATGCCTGCCCAGGACGAGCAGCACTTTCCTCCCCATCCCAAGTGATTCTGTTACTGAGGAATGTTGGACAGATACCATTATACACATAGCAGAGGTGCTCCCAGATTTGGGGTTTCAGCTTGATTTAAAGGGGAGGAGAACGGAAGGAAAGGGAATGTTTTTTTTGCAGGAGAGACCCTGGCTGTAGTGCTTTGTAGAACTGCTTTAAATATGCTCCTCAGGCAGGGAGGTCTGTGGATGCAGGCGAGCTTTTCAGATGTTTCCATGCGCTGCTCAGGGCTCCCGTCCCAGGCACGTACTTCATTATTGCTCCGGGGAAAGGCATGCTGGGAGTAATCAATCAGCATCGCTCTGGGTTTCTCCTCAATCAGAGCTCCTCTGATGTGTCTTTCAGTGCTGCTCATTTTGGTTTTAATTTCTGAATGAGGGATTGATTTGCACAAAATAGCACCAGGCAGAAGAGTTGGCTTTGCGATGGGTGAAAGCATCCGGCCCTTTTCTCCAAAGCACTTAAATGGGTGTTTTGAGTGGTAGGTCCTGAAGAAGACAGTGGTGGTAGTGCTTTGCTGAAGTGCACTCTGAAGGTCTCAGTGGTTTCCTAGCCCAAGATTAAGTTGTCTGCTTGGATCTTTGCTGTCACCTCTGATCTGGAGCACACCTTATCTCAGAAAGGACCCCTGTGCTTCAGTTTTACAGTGGTGCCATATCACTGACCTGCCCTTTATCCATCCTTCTTCTGTCCTTCCACTTACCATTCCTCCAGATTCTTTGCTGCAACTCTTTTGCTGTGGCAGTGTTGCAAAAAGGACATGTTGGGAAGGGAAAAGCTCTAAGATTTATGTGATTCAAGACAGTCTTTATGTGCGTGAGAATTTGGGTGAAAAAGCTGGTCTGATTCAAAAGATTGAAAGCTTTCCCCTTCCTCTATCAGTGGGTGAACTCAGATTGAAGTCCACCTCACCCTTCTGATTTAAGCAAATTGGTGTAAAATTGGTGTAGCTGGCTGGGAACACACCCTGTACTGCAAAGGATGGGAATTGCATGCCCTGAGTTAATCTCCTTGAGGGCATCTGGATAACGTGCACTTAGGCAAGGACTTTCTGATATTCCATGTCATTGCTCACAAAGAAGAGAAGAACTGTACTTATTTTCCCCCAGAGTTCAACTGGAGTTGAAGGGAGACGGTTCTTTACCTCCCTTAATGAGTAACTTTATACTGTGCTGTCTCCTACAATAACAGCTGTCACTGCTAGAAGGAAAAGAAGCTATTTGCCAAGACAGTGAGGCTGTATAAGTTGGTAAGAGAGAAGGAAAGGTAGGGGCAGGGAACTGAGATTGCAGCAGGAGTCATTAGAATGCCCAAGCTCTGAAGAGTGCTCCTGATTTTATCGTTTCATACACCTCTGGGCAGTGTTTGTTTAACGTTTCTAGTCATGGTGAATGAAAGTAAACATCTTGACTGGATAGTGTATTAGTACTGTGATGATGAGGAAGGTTAGGCTACCTGTTGTGTCTGCTGTGCAGTGCCGTGTCACAAATTATGTTTATGGCTAAGAACCTCAAATGCTGACACAGCATCAAGTAAGATAGGAAAGGGCTGTCATGACCCCTTTCCTGTCCTAGACACAAGGTTTATTTTAATTAAGTCTGGTTTGGCTCTGAGCATCTTCATGCAGCAATTTGTCATACCTTTTTTCTGTTCGTGACCATTCTTCCCTGTATATCTTGCAATCACATAATGTCCATGTGGCAACTTGAAAAATTGTTTGGAGGGCAGCTGAACACTACAGAAGCTCTTGTATGTATCTTTCCAGTTCTTTGTCAAATAACTTCATCCTCTGCAATTTGTGTTTTGAATATCAGTGGCCTGTAGATTATCAGAGAATTGAAGATGCTCAGGGAGCAGGTTTGGGTCTATAACTTTCTTAGCTCATGGTGTTCTTTGGTCTTTCCTCAAATATGAAATCTCTGTCAGACTGCCCCAGTCCCTCTCAGCATCAGCTGAAGCTGGAAACTGAGTGGAACAGGGTGTTATGAGTAAACCTGCCTAAGGCACTGTGTATGAAATCTGGATGCCACTGGACTCAGTGTAAATACTCCCACTCATTTCCCTGGCTCTAGAAGTTTATCCCTTTACCAATGAAGAACTTTTTTGGAATATAAGAATTGATGAATCACCTGTTCTCAACTGATCTTTTATTCCCACAGACCGTCTTTGAAGCCTGGTGATGGGGGTGCATGTCCATTAATCATGACATTGGTAGGTTTTGCCTGGCAAAACCATGGCCCCAGGAATAGAGACTGCTGCTTATAGGTGGCTAGTAAATCTGGAAAATTCCTGCGTAGGAAGAGGTGTACCTAGGAGAAAACATACACAGCACTGAGAAAGAAAAGAGAAGGTCACAGTAAGTTTTGCACCTTCCCAGTGAGCAGTGCTGGGAAAGCAGGCAGCCCAGGGGGACCAGGCAGCCCCAGGGAGACCTTGGAACATGCTTTCATTGACAGAAGGTAGTTTGGCAGCTTGCTTTACTCTCTGTCTTTATTCTTTAAAACAGGAAAAGCTCCCTCTATCCCACACTCCATGAAGTCTGGGAAGGTACCTGTCCCAGCTTCTCCTCCCATGCACTGCAGGGGCTCTCAGAGCCTCAGGGATGCCTGTTGCCTGGATACAGGGTAGTCCTGCATCTCAGGCTCCCAGCCAGCCCTGTGAAAGTGGAGGTTGTGGGGGGAGAGGTGGGCAAAGTAATCCTTGTGCATTTGGAAGCAGGAGCATGAAGTCCACCTGATGCAGCCTGTACGCTCAGAATTTCCTTTCACTTTGCTACTGTTATTGTTATTTATCATTATTATTGATAGGAGAAAAGTGCAACCCAGCTGCTCAGCGCAGAGATGTGAGGGCTCCCGCAGGGTGAAGCGCTTCGTGCCACTTAGCAAACCAGCCATTGTGCTGTCCCTGGCGTATGCACTTTATTTCACGTGCTTGTTCTGAGCCTCCTGCTGTTGCTCACACTACAGCTGCTGACAAGTAGCCTTCCTGGCAACATGGAATCAGAGTCTGTGAGTTGAGACCCTGGGAGTACAATATGAAGAAGGCACAGACTGTTGAATATTTAAAATAAATTATTTAGTCTTAAACATGAAAATGCTCTTTGCAGTTTGTACACATCACTGCTTGGTGACAGTGACTGGCCAAGTCATGCATTATTCTTGTGTTCAGAGGGGGCTATGCTGACGGCAGGGCAGCAATGTTCTCCTCTCTCCTTTGCTGAGCACATGAAGCTCATCGTTAGCAGGATGCCCTGATGTACAGCACATGTGTAAATGTCTATAAACTTCACTAACTGACAGTAGTCAAAAATAATTTTTAAGCTCAGCTAGTTTAAATGTGGGCTATTTCATATTGCAATGCTATGGGGTTTGCTGTATATATCTGTAGAGCACTGTGCTATTTCAAACAGCACTTAGGAACTGTGTCAGTAGTGGTAATTAACCTTTAGACTGAGAGACCATGAAAGATCTCAGATAAGGAATCAGGGTCCTCTTGCTCAAAGCACAGTCAATTTTTATGACAGAAATACTATGTACTATGTACATTCAACTTTAATACGTGAAAACAAATTAGTATAATGAAGTGTGTGTGGTGGGGAAATGGACACCAGGGCAAAGTCACATTGAAGACTGGCTCATCTTCATTGCTGAGGGAGGACAGCACCAAACTTTGAACTAATATTAGAAACAAAACTGTTAGAAATCTGAAAATCTGAAGGGTTTCAAGACAAACAGCAGAAGGTCAGGAAAAGTGGAGCAATTTTTCCCAGGCCTTTAGAAAATATTATTTATGAAGGTATTTGCTTCTCTGCAAAGCAAGTGCGAATGATTGGCGACACAAGCGTATTGTTCTGATGTTGCAGTCCACAATTTGTACTTCTATTTATGCATGTGTGAAGAGTGTCAGAGGATGAAGGATGGGGCTCACTGAGACTCCTTGTGAGGTGACTCTTGAAAGGCTGGGCTGAAGGTGAATCTGCTTTGTCTTGGCTCTGTGTGTGTGTGTATAAATATACATATATACATACATATATATGTATGAAAATATGCACACAAAGCCACTGATTGTCAGTAAATAACTATTCACAGAAGCCTAGTATCTATTGTAATTAGAAATGACAAATCCTTTTCTCTCTGCTGAAGGTGAAGTTAGACATAAAATTGCTATACTTTAGTACAGGGTTTTTGGTCATATAAATTGTTTATTTCTCTCTTCCTCATGCCTTCATAAATAAATTTGGTAGGTGTTTTACCAGATTGTTTACTTAGATAACCCAAGTATATGCTAACGAGTGGTATCAATAAAATGCCATCTCTTAATCAAATTTTAGTATTAATATCCCAACAACCTGTTGGATTAAGCACTTTATACCATATAAATTTTCCTGTTTAAAAGGGAAAGCACACCCCTTTCTCTTCCCTGATTTTTTCTTTTTTCCTAGTAGAGACAATATGTGCAAGGCCTGTGTAATTTCTGGAGTGAAAATTGGATGGGAGGAGTGAGTGTGCACTCTGGTT